>NC_047674.1:16990294-17313627 GCF_011762505.2 Arvicanthis niloticus | reverse complement strand
GTGTTATAATCTATAATATTATATAGTTTATTTCATGTTATATTAATAAAAATGTTATTATATATGCTAATATACTCACCACTATAAAATGGTTACACAGTAAAATATATTAACATTATATAGCATATAGGTTAACAGAATATAATATATAGGCAGAAGATTTAAAGTACATGGTAAATTATTACCTTATTATTCAGTTTTACACAGCTGTTAAGAGAGTGGATGCTTCAGCTTAAGAGAACCCAGATCCCAGAGGCCTATGGAAGTGTGTGGCTTGTTCAGAGACCAGCACAGGCTGGGACAGCTAGGTGGGATGGGTGGGTGACAGCAGGCTGCCTGCAGGCATTTTGTCTACATTGAACCTGTTTGTCTACAATGTGAGAGGTGCTGTGTTCTAGTCTCTAGTTCTGCTAGTTCTGTGACTCAGCTGTCACCATTGACATGTGGCATCGGGACACAAGAGACACCCTTGTTATTCCTTCTTTATCTCTCTGGGCAAAAAGCAGGATATGCCGGGCCTACGTGGGGCGCTAAGGGCTGGAGATCACAGACAGATGCATTTACTCCATCCATGCAGACTTAAAAGTTTTCTTTCCTTTTGAAAATGAGGTCATCTTACCATTTCACCTCATTGAGAAGGAAAAATTCAACCATTGTGAGCCATTGCTGTCTGGCCAGGGTTGGCTTTGGGGGAGCCACCAAGGTCTGAGTGTTTGCAACCTGACAGGACATCCATGAATACTGTTCCCAGTGCCATGAGCACCTGTGTCCCCAGTGCTGTGTGCAGCGTTAAGGCAGGAGGTCATGCATGATCAGGTTGTACATTTGTGAACAAAGTAGAGGGAGGCATATACCTGCCAGGACTCAAGAGGCACATCTCAGGAGGCGTGTTGGCAGGCCGCCATCCTTCTATAGTGGCTCTTCATCCCCAATGCTGGCTGATTTAGCTCAACTTGACACAGGCGAGAATCATCTGAGAACTGGGAGCCTCAATTAAGAAAATGCCTCCTTAAGATCAGGCTGCAGACAGGCCTGCAGAACTTTTGTTTTGTGTTTTTGTTTTTCAAATCAGGGTTTCTCTGCATAGCCCTGGCCATCCTGGAACGTATTCTGTAGACCAGGCTGGCCTCCAACTAAAAGATCCACCTGCCTCTGTCTCCTGAGTGCTGAATTAAAGGTGTTTCATCATAGCAAAAGTAACCCTCACTAAAATGCTGATGTCAACGTTGGATTAGTGGTGCACTTCTCCGCTAGTCTCCATGGGACAGCCTCAAGAAAGACACAATTTAGGAGAAAAGCTAAGGCCATATGTCTCCCTGCAGGTGTGACCTCTGTCCTGTTAGGGAGGTGCTGACCACTGCCCTATCTGTTCTCTTGTCTCCAATAGACCTGTGGGGTTGACTTTGAGGTTAAAGCATTCGCCACAGATGTCACAGATGCTGAAGAGGACAAGATCCCTAAGAAGTAAGAATACTCTCAAGGGACTTGGGGAGGATGGGGTGGCATAAAGGTAGGAATAAGAAATACTCCCACTTTATCCCAGTGTGACAGACTCTTCATGCTGGTTCCTGGTGGCTGGGGCGATGCTATCTCCCGAGATCAAAGCAGATAAAGCCTGAACTATGTGCCATGGGGGGCGGGGGAGCAAAGATTACTAATACGGGGTAGGGAACACAAAAGGGAATGACAGTGGACTTAGCAACTCAGGGACCCACGGGCCCCCCAACCTTCCAGGTCCTTTCATTTTCTTCCTATTTATTTATTTTCTCTTCTTAGTTTTTATTTTATTTTATCTTATTCTATCCTCTCTCTCTCTCTCTCTCTCTCTCTCTCTCTCTCTCTCTCTCTCTCTCTCTCTCTCTCTCCCCGTCTGTCTCTCTGTAGTCAAGACTTCCCTAGAACTCATGGGTGTTCCTTCTGCCTCAGTTTCCCAAACACTGAATGCTAGGTATAAGATACCATGTCTATTTTTTTAAAAACCACTTTGAACTTACAATAAGATACATACACTATGCAGTCTGTGATCCCAACCACTTTGAAACACATGACTCTGTAACACTAAATGTATTCACAATATTTCACTGTCATCAGAATCTAACTCAAAGCTTTTGTACTCTTCCAAACAGAATCTCTGTCACCAATGAACATTCTGTCCACCCACCAGGTGCTTGTTTCTTTGAGCATGTCATACTTATATACAATGAACTAGGATGATATATACCCACACTTCTCTTCCCTCCTCTCACTTTCCCCATATCCTCCCCCTCTTAGCTGTGTCTTCTTTTTATTTGATAACTCACTTCAGTCCTAAGTTTCCACCCATCCTACCCCTTCCCACATTCTCCTCATGCTCGGTGTCCATATCTCCCCATGCTGTGTATTTTGTTGCGGATCTGACCCATCACATGCACCATGACCTGGTACATCTCAGACAAGCACTCTGTTTCCTGAGCTATGTGCTTTTGATGCTTATGACAGTGACAATGTACCATAGTTACACAGAGCTCTAAAGTCTGGTCACATAAGGCATCTGAAACCATGACACAGACTCTCCTGAGAGGAGGCTAAGCAGGGAGCAGGATGCAAGGGACCCTACGGGCATTGCTGGTTCAGCATTCAAATCCCTGGAATCATAGAAGAGGGATCAGAGCAGGCCTTTCCCAAATCCCCTGGCAGGGTGATTTTAAGCATTCAGGGTTGGGGTGGGGGCACTGACCATGAACCCTGGACCTTTCCTCCTTAGGAGCTCTGTGCGGTTACTGATCCGGAAAGTGCAGCATGCCCCACTTGAGATGGGTCCCCAGCCCAGTGCTGAAGCCTCCTGGCAGTTCTTCATGTCTGACAAGCCTCTGCTCCTCTCAGTCTCCCTCAGCAAAGAGGTAATCCTCATTCCCATGGGGTTTAGGCCACAGCCCCCTCACTCTGTAGATGCACACAAGTCACCTTGGGTCTGCCATAGTGAATGCATAGATGTTTGCAAATTACCAGCCTATTTCCATTCATTTGGAGCTAGTCCCCATAAGCCACCATGGCTTTACCATTGCACCTGTTGGCTATCCCTGTAGTCTGAGGGCTGTAGAGATGGTAAGTTTAGACCCCCTTCCAGCTGCCTTGGCCACTCCTAGACCTTCATTCTCTGAAACAGCATTGCTCACTCACTGTACTATGTTAAGTTGCTCACTTTCTTGGAAAATTCAGATTTCATAGAAAACTCACAGGGCAGCCATGTTAAGAGTGATGTCATCAGTGAGGAGAGTCATGGGAGTAGAAGGTGAAAGCCAAGGCTCTTGTAGTCCAAAGACAATGATGCACAGGTTAACCAGAGCCTCATGCACTGTGTACACATGTGTGGGCATGGATGGCACAGGGTGTTGCTGAGTAAAGTTCTGTCAGCCAGCAATCCTAGTGCCTTCGGTTCATTTCACACATCCCACCCACAAACAATAAAGTCAAGGCAGGAACTTCCAAGAGCCCCCTGCCTAGGGAATGGCGCCACTCACAGTGGTGCTGCCTCTGGCCACATCAATTAACAATCAGGACAACTCCCCACAGATATGCATACAGACTAACTTGAGGTAGATGATCCTTCTCAAGACTCTCTTCCCAGGTGATTCTCAGTTGTGTCAAGCTGACAATTAAAGCTGCCCCTCAACCTCCTCGGCCTTCTTTCTGCAAATGAGGCTGAACATGTTCATAGCCTCCTCTAGAGGAAATGTTACTATCATTTTAGACTTTCTAACACTGGGGTTATCCAGCCTTATCTATTGGAAAGGGACTAAGAAAATCTTGGTCTAGGGAGCCCTCAGCTCACAGAAGCCATCTGCTGCATTTTGTTTATCTCTTTGGCTCCTTTCTCACTTTTCAGATATATTTCCATGGGGAACCCATCCCTGTGACTGTGACTGTGACCAATAACACAGAGAAGGTTGTGAAGAAGATTGCAGTATCAGGTGGGACATTCATCTCTATACTAGAACACAGGGCTTTCTAGAATTCCTCAGCCCCATGCTATTTCCTAAGGCCCAATCTGGCTTGATATCCCTGCCCCCACCTCTGTCCTTAGATCTACCTGTTGCTATTATCATTGATAGCAGGATTTTTTTTTTTTTTTTGAGACAGGGTTTTTCTATGTAGTCCTAGCTGACCTGGAACTCATTCTATAAACCAGGCTGGCCTCAAACGCAAAAATCTTCCTGCCCTTGTCTCCCAAGTATTGGGGTAAAGGTATGTGCCCACCACTGCTTGGCTGATAGCAGGATCTTAAAAAGAGAAGGACATTAGAAGTCACCGCATTCAGGCTGTGGATATCCCTCAGTTGGGAGAACGTACAGGAAGCTCTAGGTTCAATCCTCAGCACCACATAAACTAAATGGTATGTCCATAAAATTTCAGCACTTGGGAGTTGGAGACGGAAGATCAGAAGTTCAAGGCTGTCTTTGGCTATATGTCTAAGTTGAGGCCAGCCTGGGTGATGGGAAACCTTACCTCAAAACAGCAAGTCATTGCATTAACCATCATGGACTTTTGTCTTGGAACTTTGTCTCCAGTAGTTGGCCTTTCCAACTTCCCATGGCCATGCCGTTCCAGGGACACCCCTCAGAGCCAGGTCTCACTTGGGGAGTCCAGGAAGAAGCTCCCCTCTCTTGTTTTTGATTACTTGTTTATTTAACGTTTGCCTGTGTGTATGCCTGTTTACTATGTACATGCAGTGCCTGTGGAGGCCAGAAGAGGGCATCAGATTCCCTGGAACTGGAGTTACAGATGGTTGTTTGCTGCCCTGTGGGTTGTTTGGGGACTTAAACCTTAACCACGGAACCATTCTCTAGCCCCACTTCCCTTTTTGGAAATTGATAATTTTTGTTGACTAATACAGCAAGTGAGTGAGCAAGGCATTGGACTTGGGCTTAATCTCTGGGCTCCTGTTATGTCACCCTTGAATCCCAAGATGGCTTGCTATCTACCTTCTCAGGCCTTTAGGCCCTGAGTAGAGATCCCACATAGAAGTGCCTCATGAATAGTGATGTGTGATGTCTTACCTTGACGGAGCTTCTCACGAAGATCAGCTCTGTTAGGTGCTCCAATGGAGTGTTCTATGTATTTCCTCAGCCCATTGTGGCACATACCTGTAATCCATGCACTCAGGACACAGGAGGGTTGTAAGTCTGTGGCCAGTCTGGGTAACATACCTAGCTTTTCTCTCAAGATGTTAAAAGTATAGAACAAAACCAAAATGTGTAGGTCCTCTGCGGGCAAAACAAACAAACAAAAAGCCAAATGGATTGATCTGTGTGAGTGAATTCAGACTTCAGCTTTCAGCTAGAACATCTGATGGCCAAGCTAAGGCAGATACACAACATCAGAGTGAGTAGTCACACCAGGCTACCCTGGACAAAGGATATGGGAATTTCAGTGTTACATTAGTCTTTATAACTGGGCTGGGCAAGCAAAAGGTTCAGGAGTTCAAGGTCAGCCACAGCAACGTGCAGAGGCCAGACTAGACTACATGAAATGCCAGTTTGTTTGTTTTTTTGTTTGTTTGTTGGTTGGTTGGTTGGTTGGTTTTTCGAGACAGGGTTTCTCTGTGTAGTCCTGGCTGTCCTGGAACTCACTCTGTAGACCAGGCTGGCCTCAAACTCAGAAATCCGCCTGCCTCTGCTTCCCAAGTGCTGGGATTAAAGGCGTGCGCCACCACCACCCGGCGAAATCCCAGTTTTAAAACAGCTAGAGATATTACTCAATTTGTAGCTTGCTTGCTGGGCATAGGCCAGGTCTGGGTTCAATCTCCAGTGTATACATATGCACATACACATGTGTGCATGTACATACAAAATAGTTTGTCCCATGCAAGCCAGATGGTTGTATAGCCCAGTTATCTGCTGGGGTTTGAAGTTGCTCACTGTATGCTCAAATGTTTGAAACTTGATCTTCACATTCACATTTTAATGATATTTGCAGGTAAGATGTTGCGAAGTAGCTAGGGTCAGATGAAGTTCTGAGGAAGGGCCTGTAATGACATTAGTGGCTTTGCATGAAGTAAAGAGACTTAAATTAGCATACCTGCCCTGCTTCTGCCATTTGGGGTCCTCTGCTGTTATGATCAAACAGGAAGGCCTTTATCAGAGGCCAGCACCACTTGGGAGTTCCAGCTTCCAGAGCCAGGGGCTAATTAAACTTCCATGCTTCATAAGTAATCTTGTGTATTATTCAGTTATAGCAACAGAAAATGGGCTGACACAGTGTCAGACATAAGTTCCACTTTCCCTCTGTGTCCACCGAAGATGAAGGTCAGGAATTGTGTGCCTGTATATTAGAGAATCTATGATTTTTTTTTCCTTTTTGCCAATATGAATATTAATTCAGCCTAGTTTTATGTTGGTTTAGTTCTCTGTAGGACGGAGTTATTCAGCATATCGTATATAGTGCCAATGGCTTTCTTGGTCAGTGTAGCAGAGTCTATCTGCCCAGGCTGTTATAACAAAAACACCATAAACTAATGGCTCACACACACTGAGATATGAGCCTCAAACTTGTGCTTCTCGTACTGCAGCCTCCTTGGTACTGGTATTTGCAGGTGTGTGCTGTTATAGCCAGCTAACAACACACAGTTATTTCTGGCAGTTCTGGAGGCTAGAATTCAAGATCAAAGTGCTGACAGATTTGTCTGTTGAGGGGCTCATCCTCCAACAAGCTCCTGGAACCTCCTTGTAAAGGCCATGAATTCCACTCATGAGGGTGCTGTCCCTACAACCCCCTCACTTCTCCAGAGAGCCCTCCTCTTCACACTGAATGCCCTCTTGAGCTAGAGGGATGAGCTGGTAAAAGTGCCAGCTTCCCAGCCTGGCACTGTGCGTTTGATCTCTGGAACTCACATGGTGGAAGGAATGACTTTCCTACACATTGTCCTCTGACCTCCCAACAAGTCCTTGACATGTTCCTGATCCCCTCCAGTGATGCAAATTTTGTTTTGTTTGTTTGTTTGTTTGTTTTCTTTTGTTTTTGGTTTTTTTCCGAGATAGGATTTCTCTGTATAGCCTTGGCTGACCTGGAACTCACTCTGTAGACCAGGCTGGCCTCGAACTCAGAAATCCGCCTACCTCTGCCTCCCAAGTGCTGGGATTAAAGGTGTGCGCCACCACCGCCCGGCGCAAATTTTAAAAATAATGTCACCTTGGAGTTGTAATTTCAATTTTGAAAGAACAGAAAAGCAAACTTCCAGAAACAGCTGCAAAATTGATCATGTATCATTGCATACTTGTATTTAAAATTACTTCTGAGCAAAGTGTGCAATGCTAGCACTTGGTGCCGAGGCAGAATTGTGAGTTCTAGGCCACCCTGGGTTACACAGTAAAACCTGTTTCAAAATAAAAATATTTCTCAAAGTTTATTGAATAATAACAATACCAGTGACCTTGAAAGAAGTTGTGGAATTTTCTGAAACAAAATGTTAATAGCTTTCTATAAGTTGGGTACTGTAATGGGTACTTTAAATTGTTTCTTTTAATCCTCAAGCTTGATTTTAAGAGATTATGGGCTTGGAAGAGAGGAGGGGGTTTCCTGGAGCCGCATCTCAGAGCCTGGTGTTTGGTGGGAATTAACACAGAGCAAGTCACTGGTGTACAGAAATGGCCTGAAATCAGACCTTGAAAAATTGCAGCTTTAAGCTGAGGGCTGAGAAAGCCAGATGATCCTGTGTGTCTCCCGGAAGGCACAAGGGACTGCACTGACCACCCCACTCCTGACTTCCCTTTGCAGTGGAACAAATGGCCAATGTGGTTCTCTACTCAAGTGATTATTATGTGAAGCCTGTGGCCTCAGAGGAAACACAGTAAGTAGCGGTTGCCTTTCTACTTCCTGGGCAGCAGCCCACTTGTCAACTTCCTCTTCTGAAGAGGGAACTAGAATGTCCTGCCAGGCCCCGAGCCTTTGCTTTCTTCCCCTTTTCTCACATCAAGGGCTATAAAGCAAGGCAAGCTAAGCTATATATTTATTTTGCCTCTGGGTCCATCTCTTAGGCTGGGAGATCAGTCTTCATAACAAGGGACCAGAGGGGAGAAATCTAGAGAGTAATGTCACTATGGGAACAACAGGGGCTCTATGTATCCTTGGAATGTGTTGACAGGAATGAGATGCTCTTTCTGTCCCCAGAAGATGAGTAAATGAGCTATTAGCCCAGGGTTGTAGTGTGTGTGTATGTGTGTTTGTGTTTGTGTGTGTGTGTGTGTGTGTGTGTGTGTGTATGTGTGTGTATCTGGCATAGTCTTTCTGCAAATTCTACTACAGTAAAGGCTATCATCCTAGCCTGAGGGGCCCCCTTCCATGACAGCCAAGCTGGAGAGAGAGAGGTGGGGGGAAGGGAGAGAGAGGGACAGGGAGAGGGAAAGAGGGAGGGGGGAGGGGGAGAGGAAAGGGGAGAGGAAGGGGGAGAGTGTTTTAGGTTTTGTTTTTCACAGAGGACCTAAGTTTGTCCCCAGCACCCATGTTAGGTGTCTCATGTGTAACTACAACTCCAGGAAAGCTGATACCCGATACCCCTGACTTCCTTGGGCAACCACACATATGCATATTCACTTATTCACACAGTAAATAAAACAAATATTTAAAAAAACATTTTAATCTAAGCTTAAGTATGGAGGTCAAAAAAAAAAAAAGGAGAGGAGAGGAGAGGAGAGGAGAGGAGAGGAGAGGAGCTTAGAAACACAACAAGCACTGAAGATCTAAGAGCTTCTCAAAGAAGAATCACAGACATTGCGACCTCTCCAAGTGTGGGTAGGGGCTTCTTTTGATCATCTTAACTTGAAAATCTTGCAGCAATGGCAACTGGACTAGAAAACTGGGTCCAGTCTGAGCTCTGTGTGAATGACTGTCTCCCTTTAGTCATTTAGACACCTTTAGGACTCAAAATACTCCCAGAATCCCTGAATAGGTTCTTTGTGCCCACCAGGTACCTCCTAGCACCTTGCTGGGAAGGGGGGGTGGGGTTCATTTAATACACAGGCTGGGTAGGGGCTTGGATATGAATCTCCACTTTTCTAGCTAGCGTGTTCTATACAGAAAACATTACCAGGGTGACAGGGAGGTTGGGGTGGAAGGGAGGGGTGTGTGGTAAGGAAAGAAAAACCTGATTCATCGAGATCATGTTACATATTTAAAATTTAACTTCAGAGTAAGCTACTACTAAAAAAATACAGCCTTGCATTTAAATGTAGGTATATAGTTTTGAGAAAGAGAAGAGCACTTCATAGTGACTTCTAGCAAGCCGACTCTGTTCCACATCTTGTTCAAGGAGTGGGAAGCCTTTTGGCAGATGCTCCATAACGCTGTGTGTGTGTGTGTGTGTGTGTGTGTGGTGTGCGTGTGTGTGTGTGTGGTGTGCATGCGTGTGTGTATCTCTATCCCATTTCCTGTTTCCCATTCAAAACTCTGTGTGCTTTTTGGACCAAATGATCCTCAGAAGAGTGGACACCATTCTGAGATTTCCCTGGGAGCTGGAGGAGTCTAGAAATGGGGCCCGATCACGTTAGCTTTTTCATTGTTTAGACATATATCTAAGGAAACAAACTGTCATGGGAAATACTTGTTTCCATTCACTGTTTCTGTCAATCACAGCAAAGTGGGCTTGGCAGAGCAGAACAGCTCAGGAAATGGAATGCCAGCATTAGAAGGATACCCCTGTTCCCCTTTTGATGACAGCCAGGCTTCTAGCCTCTGAGATGGTGTCTCTTGTATCCAGGGCAGTCTTCCCCTCTGGGCTAATCTTCTCTGGAAATATTCTCACACACATCCTGAGTTGTGATTCTCTTATTTCCAAGGCACTTCTTAAGACAGTCCCATTACAACTAACTCTCACATTGGTCTCAGTGTAGAAGCCACTCAGAAGGCTGCAAGAGCCTAAGCCACTGTTCCAGACACATGCAGCTCCTGGGGCTCTGGTAGGCAGGCTTCCTCAAACTGGTTCAAACATCTGTTGTAAGCCACTGCTGACCATGCAGTGTGAGATCCTAAAGGCCCTGGGCACAGCTGTGGGCCTGGCTTCCGCAAATTCTACTACAGCAAAGGCTAGCCCAAGGGCCCCCTTCTAGAGTCAAGCTGGGAGGGGAGGGAGGGAGGGAGGGAGGGAAAGACAGAGGGAGAGAGAGAAAGAGAGCGAGAGCGAGAGAGAGAGAGAGAGAGAGAGAGAGAGAGAGAGAGAGAGAGAGAGAGAAACCACAACCCAGGTGGTAGGATGTGGCTACCACTAGCTCAAGCAAAGCTTTGCAAAGAGTTTCCTGTACTCACTAGAGGCAGGAGAAGCTGAAGCTGCTTTAAACTCTGGGGTTGGGGGGGGTGGGGGGGTGGGGGGTGGGGCGGGGGGAGTTGTAAACAGGGAAGTCCTTTTGGTGGGAGGCAGCTCACATTTCCAGATGTCTGGGAACTCATTCAGGAAGTGGTCCTGATGCTGGCTCCCAGCCAGCATTGGCAGGCCACACCCCACCTTCTGCCCTCTGCCCAGGCCTGGTTGCTAGGATGTGTACTGCAGAATGAGTTGTCTAGCCCAGATACCACTCTGGAACCCCAGGAATGTTGTGTCTCTAGCCAAGTCCCAGAATTGCCCCCTCAGTGTGGGGTTCCTTCTGTCTTTCACGCATAGGGAAACCCACAGCCCTCTGAAGAAAGCCCAGTAATGAAGGAGGTGAACCAAACTGGGCAGTGACATTGAGTGCCTTTAATCCCATCAGAGGCAGGCAGATCTCTGTGAGTTCAAGGACCGCTTGGTCTACAGAGTGAGTTCCAAAATAGCCAGGGCTATAGAGAGAAACCCTGTCTCAAAAAACAAGCGGGGGTTGGGGGGGTAGGGACAGAGAGAGAGAGAAGCCCCTTTTAACAAAAAAGCAGACTTTATCTGGCTGATCTGGGTTATAAGTGGTCACAGAGGCTACAGAGGTTCTGCATGAGTTTTTTTGCTGACACTGCCCACAGTAGAGCTCAGGAAGTCTCTGGAGGAAAGTGGCTGGGCTCTTGGACATTTGGGCTAGCTGATCCTGTTTTGTGTTTTTGAGACAGGGTCTCTCTGTGGCTGTCCTGGAGCTTGCTGTGTAGACCAGGATAGCCTTGAACACACAGAGATTCTCCTGTCTCTGCCTCTCAAGTGTTGGGATTAAAGGCCAAAACCACTACACTCAGCTAGTGTTTTAGTGTGTTTCATTTGTTTCTGGTCCTGTTTAGTTTTGCTTTTATAAGACAGACTTTCACTATGTAGTCCAGACTGGTCTAGAACTCATGATCTTCCTGTCTGAATCTTCTGAGTCACATGGGGTCACAGTTATGGACCACCACTGCTGACGACTGGTTTTATTTAACCCTGCAGAACATTTCAGAGGTTTTAGTAATTCAGAACATGTCAAGAGGCTTGAGGGAATGCCCCAACCTTGTGTGTGTGTGTGTGCTGTGTGTTGTTTGTGTGTTATGTGTTGTGTATGTGTGTTGTATGTGTATGTATGTATGCATGTGTGTCCCATTTGTTCCTGGTACCTCTGGAGGCCAGGAGAAGGCATTGGATCCCTTGGAACTAAAGTTATTGGTGGCTGTGATTTGCCACATGGGTGGGGGAGCTGAATTCTCTTCTGCAAGAGAGTCAAGTACTCTTAACTCCTGAGCCATCCCTACACCTTATTTTTTTTTTGAGACGGTCTCTCACTGAATTTGGATCTCAATGGCTGAGTGAGACTGGCCAGTCTATGAGCTCCTGAGATCTATCTTCTAGCTCTCCAGTGGTGGTTTACAGAGACACATTGCACATGGTAGCACAGGGCTTCCCTCAGGAATATATGGCACATGTTTTACCAAATGAGCCATCTCTCCAGCCCTGAAATGTCACAGTCTTGCTGTCTGGCTCAGGACTAACATGTCCCTTTGGTAAGAGAACTTTGACTTAAAAAAAAAATGCTCGTGGCAGGTAGGATCTTGAGGAGTTGATGGTGCCCAGGATGTGGTTATTAATTGTGACTGTAACAGCCATAAAACTCTCTATGGTTCTTCCTCAAGAGAAAAAGTGCAGCCGAACAGCACTTTGACCAAGACGCTGGTGCTGGTGCCCCTGCTGGCTAACAACAAAGAAAGAAGAGGCATCGCACTGGATGGGAAAATCAAACACGAGGACACAAACCTGGCCTCCAGCACCATGTGAGTCCTGGATGCTCTGTGAATGGGTCATAGGTGCAGGGCTGGTCCTGGGCCTCCCCAGAGGCTTACAGGCAGGCATATCAGTAATGCTCCCATTTCCACTGTGGCATGCATGATGCTGTGGTTGACCAGGTTGGCTCTAGGAATAGCCTTATACCAACTACAGTGTCACTGCCTGCCTTCTGGGTAGCCACGGCCATGTTCCTTGATCTCTCTGAGAACCTTAGTTTTCTGGTCTGTAAAGTGGGAGTAATCACAAGTTCCAATGTCACATGCCAGTGATGAAGACTGGAACAGTGTATGTAAAGTGTGGTGCCTGAACACATAAACTGAGTTATGTATTTGGCCATTTCCATCTGTTCGTTTCCATCTGGAAAGATCGGAAGACCCACTGGCTACTGATCTGCACCAGGTTTTGTTGAAAAGAGGACCTGACTTGCCCATTCTGTTTTGGAGAAATGCTAGATGGACTTAGGCCAAGATATAGGGGAAAAACTCTACAGAAAAGTCAGCTGCTAGCTGCCCTTCTGTTGTAGGTATGGAAAAGGCATTTCAAATACTGTCTGCTGAAGTTGGAACCTGGATGGGCTGAACTTTCAGGCTTCAGGACTTGAGGACTCAGCAGCTGCAGAATGGCAGGCAGGGCAGTGGAGAGGGAGGAGACAGGAGAGTGATTTAGGTCAGAGGCTGAGCTCTGAGGAGGACAGATGCTATGCTCTGTGTGAGCGCCCTATGGAAAGATGCAGAAAACCCATTCCCCAGCCCCACTAGTGGGTGAAGTTCTAAGACCTGGGGCCAATCTGTGGAATTCTCCAGTTCTGAGACACAATCTTCAGAATGATGTCCCTGGCAGGAGAGGGATGGTACCCACACTGGCTCTGCTTTTATAACCCTTCTTCTTTTTGATTGGGTAGCATCAAGGAGGGCATTGACCGGACCGTTATGGGCATCCTGGTGTCATACCACATCAAGGTGAAGCTCACGGTGTCAGGGTAAGTGTTGGCTGTGCCATCTCTGTGTGGCTGTTCCTCTCCTCAGTGACTGGCAGGTGGATGGCAAAGTAAGCCCAAGGTGCCTACTGATGCCTACGTAGAGTTTGGCATGGTTCTGTTTGTCAGTTTCTGCAGTTTTGTTTGGAGGCAATGTGTACTGGAAAAGCAAACGGAAATACATGCACCGTGAGAACCACTGAGCACAAGTGGGTACACATCTGCACACACAGTGGAGACTGACAGACAGGAATGACAGCCAAACCCTTTGTAAAAGTATATTGCCTTGCTGTGAGAAAAAAAAAAAAGAATGACATCAGTTTAATTTTCAAATTTCAAATTTCAGAAAGATCAGTCGCTGCCTAATGGACTCTCTGTAAATCTTCCTTTATTTGGGTTCAGTGTGAGGGCATGAACTACCTCGGGAGGCTGAGGTAGGACTGAGAAGCAGTGTGATACATAGTAACTGGCTTTGGTTTGGTTTTGTAAACAGGGGCTAAGTTGGTAGAGAGCTTGCCTAACAGGCAAAAAGCCTTGCCTTTGATCCTTAACACCAAATGAGCCTGTAATTCAGCATTGCAAACTAGAAACAGGAAGTTCAGAAGTTCAAAGTCATCCTTGGCTACATAAAAAGTTTAAGGCCAGGCTGGGGTACATGAGACCCTGTCTTAAAAAACAAAAAAAACCCTCAAGTACAGTATGCTGATGTATACTTGTAATCCCATTTCTTGGGAAATTTAGGTAAGAGGATTGCTGTAAATTCTGGTATATCAAGGACTTTTTAAAAAAAAAAAGTTGCCGTGTGGTGGTGGCACGCGTGCCTTTAATCCCAGCACTTGGGAGGCAGAGGCAGGCAGATTTCTGAGTTCGAGGCCAGCTTGGTCTACAGAGTGAGTTCCAGGACAGCCAGGGCTATATAGAGAAACCCTGTCTGGAAAAACAAAAAACAAACAAACAAACAAAAAAAAGTTTATTTATATCTTAGACTTTCCTGTTCCTTTTCTTCCTTAACATGTAATCAGATAATTAGGGAGTCACCTTTTCATAAAAATTACTGCAATTGTGAGTTCTAAAGAAATAATTTTCTTTTTAGGACTTTTTAATTTTTATTTTATGTGTACGGCTATTATGCTTACATGTATGTATGTGCACATGTGGTGCATACCTTCAGCCCCAACATTAGGGAGGAGAGGCAAGCAGATCTCCGTGAGTTCAAGACAAGCCTGGTCTACTTATCAGGTTCCAGGCCATCCAGGGCTATAGAGAGAGACTCTCCTTCTCTCAAAAAAAATTGTCTGTGCTGTTAACCATCTCTCCAGTCACAAGAGCTTGCTTCTCTCTCTCTCTCTCTCTCTCTCTCTCTCTCTCTCTCTCTCTCTCTCTGTGTGTGTGTGTGTGTGTGTAATCAGCAGTCTTACTCTAATCAAAACAGAAGGAATTAAATTCCCATTTTCCTTTCAGTATCCATTCCCAACCGTGCTTGCCAGCTTTTTCTCTTGATGGGGCTGTGTTAGCCTGGCCATGGGAGGCTCCATGCATGTCCATATTTTTAAGTAGGGAGAGAGTTGCCCAATTTTGTTTGGGTCTGGTTTGGATATCTGGTTAACATGGTATTTATATTTATTGGCTTTTTCTTTCTTTCTTTTTTTTTTTTTCTTTTACATATAGTCCCACTATATAGCCCTGACTGTCCTGGATATTCCTGGTGTTTTCAAATCAGATGTTTTTTTCTTTCCTTTCCCCTTCTACGATCTAAAAACAGGGTGAAGTTTCATCTTACAGTAAACATAAATAATAAATAAATAAATGCATTCAGTGCAATACAGTTGATTCTCCCTATCTTTGAATACTGTATCTTCAATTTCAACAAATGACAAATTGAAAATACTTGGGGGAAAAATAGTTTCTAGTTCAAGGCCAGCCAGAGCTACATTAAGAGATCCTGTCTCAAAACCGAGAAACAGTAACAAAATGTTTTTGAACTGGACCTGTGCAGGCTGTTCACCTTACTTATTCCTTAAACAACACAGCCCGCCATCCCTAAGGCATCATAAATAAAGTAGGGATAGCTCAGAGTCTAGGGAAAGGTGTGTGCAGGGCCATTTGCAAATTTGGTACCATCTCCAGAAGATATTAAGATTGGAACACCCCCACCAGGGGCCCGGAGACTAGTGTCTCACAGATTCAGAGACAGGGACAGCTGTAACAGTGCATCCCAGTGGCTTCTGTGGCTTGGAGTCTCTATATCTATCTATCTATCTATCTATCTATCTATCTATCTATCTATCTATCTATCTGAAGATTTTAAATGTGTTTTGAGAGAAGTTCCCACTGCCTCTGCTTCTTGAGAGGACTGAGGCCTCAGGCATGCTCTGCCACCATAGGGTGGCTGAAAATTTCTGGTTCCATGGCTTATGTTCACTTTTAAGTGAGTCCACTTTTAAAGTAATCCACTGGAGAAAGAGGAGAAACCCACAGCAGGTAGCAGTGAAGCTGAGCATTGAGGGGGCCGTGATCCAGAGAATTTGGGAATTCATGCTAGGGAGTGAAAGCCACGCCTACCAGGCTGGCTCGGGGACTTTGAACCCTGGGGCTTGAAGTTGTATCTCCCCTGGGGACTTCCCATGACTGTCTGCTTGGTGTTTTCCAGCTTTCTAGGAGACCTCACATCCAGGTAAGCCTCTTTGCCTTCCTTTAACCAATCAGTTCCCTGCAAGCTGAGGACAAGGAGCCTGTGGCTAAACAGAAACTGGTAAAAACCAGTTTCTGGGCAGCAGTGCTCAAAAATAACTGATGCATGCTGACTCAGATGTGTGGTAAGAGGTGTCACTAGCAGCTGAGAGAGGCAGGAGACCAGGGGCAAGGACACACACATATACACACATACATATACATACACACATATACATACACATACACACATACACACATACATACATATACACACATACACACATACACACATGCATATACACACACATATATACACATACACACACATATATACACACATATACATACACACACATACACACACACATACGCACACACACATAAACACATACATACATACACACACATACACCCTCGGAAAACTAGCATGCTCTATCCAGCTGTCATTTGTGTGTGTAGAATACATACAAGCTGTATAAGATGTTTTACCGTTTTAATCATTTTTAAAGATACACCATAGAATTAAGTACACTTACAATGTCGTACAACTATTACCCCTACCTAAGTTTTTTTTTTTTTTAAACTGTTTTTAACATCTGTAAAGGAAACCTAGTGTTGTTAAGCAATCACTCCTTTTCCCTTCGCACAGACCCTGGCAACTGTTGGCTGCTTTTGGTCTCATTAGATTCCCCTCTGCTGGGGCTGGGGATGTGGCTCAGCTGGTAAAGTGTTGGCCTAGCCTGCACAAAGCTCTGGGTTCAGTTCCCAGCACTTCCTAAAACTGAGATTACACACCTGTAATCCCAGTGCTGGAAAAGTAGAGGCAGGAGGATTAGTTCTTGTTTGTCTTCGACTATATAGAGATTTTTAGGTCAGCCTGGCTGGGTTCCATGAGTCCCTGTCTCAAAAAAAAAAAAAAAAAAAAAGTCTGGGCATGGTGAGGCACACCTTCAATTGTGGCACTCAGGAGGCAGAAGCAGGCAGGTATCTCAGAGTTTAAGGCTAGCCTCTTTTATATATAGAGACTCTGTCTCAAAACAAAAATTCTGTATATGGCTTTTGCCAGTAAAAGACTAACTTCTTTTACTTAAACATGTTGTAGCATCTACTACAGTACACTCCCTTTTTCATGACTGAGTAATATTCCATCATGTGGATATACCACATTTTGTTCATTCATCTGTCGGTGGTGTTGATATAAAGACATAGCTGGCAAGTCAAAGAGAGTGAATCTCAGAATGACCTGGGGACACAAGTTTAGGTCTCCAGATATCACGTTCTGACATAGTTGCTGAAGGTTTTTCATAGTAAAAGAACAAAGAAAAGCATAAATCAAGGTATTCTAAAAAACACTTTGGCAGGGCAGTGGTGGCGCACACCTTTAATCCCAGCACTTGGGAGGCAGAGGCAGGCGGATTTCTGAGTTTGAAGCCAGCCTGGTCTACAGAGTGAGTTCCAGGACAGCTAGAACTACTCAGAGAAACCCTGTCTCGAAAAACCAAAAACCAAACCAAACCAAACAAAACAAAAAACCCAAAAACCAAAACAAAACACTTTGGTGGGAATATCAAGTGGGCGGGCTATATCGAGGTGGGAAAAAATCTCTGATATAGGCTTCAGATACTTTCTTGGTTGGTGGCATTTTTAGATTTGGGCTGGCAGAATCTAGGGGTCTCTTTGTATATCTCCCAAAGGATACAAGGATGCCAGGTCTAATACAAGGTTAGACAATAAATGGCTGCTAACATCTAAAGATCCACCATGAAAACTTTGTCTTCAGAGCTGCAACATTCCTACTCTCCACAGTTATAGGGTTTCTAATCAGTCATTCAGCCTTATAGAATTTTTAACAAAGATATAGCTTTTTCTTTTCTTTTCTTTTTTTTTTCCTGGAAACTTTAGTTTTCAGAAGACACTTGAATTGTTTCTACTTTTGGTTAATATGAACAGTGACAGGTGTCTTTTGAACCACACATAAAGAACCAATGAGTCTGGAAATATTTGCCACAAGCATTCACCTGACATAGGTCTTTGCCTGGGTTCTTGTCTACTCCCATTGCCTGGGCCTATACTGGGCAGACTGACTGATTAGTGTCTCTGTGATGTGGAGAGTTGGAATGTTGCAGGTCTGGAGCTGAATCATTCTGGCCTATCTTTTGCCCTTAATAGCCATTTACTACCCACCTCTGTGTTTTACCTGACATTTCATCTAGATCTGGCCTGTACCTGGGTCACTGTAAGCAGGTCAGTGCTGGGTAGGCTGCAAGGATTCTGGGATTCAGGGCACAGTGTGTTAGCTCATCTCCTCTCTCCACTTCCGTTCATAATTTCTCTGGATTTTCCTTTGGCTCATCTTTCTGACTTTTCCTTTCCTTTCCTTTCCTTTCCTTCTTTCCTTCTTTCCTTCCTTTCTTTTTAATTAATTAATTTATTTTTTGCTTATTTACTTTACATCCCGCTCACTGCCCTCATCCCAGTCACCCCCTCCCACAATTTTTCTCCTCATTCCCCCTTCTCCTCTGAGCTGGTGGGGGCCCCCTTGGGTATCCTCCCACCCACCTTTCCTTTCTTCTTCTCATATAAATTCTAATGTGTCCCAAAGCATTTGGGTATTAGAAACGTGATAGACTCTACCTTGCTTCTTTTGCAAGAGATGAGTGTGCCCATCCTTGTACCAGCCTCACAGAGATTTTAAAAATATTATTATGGTCTTGAGGGATTAAGAGATTTCTTTTCAGCCTTGTGGAAATATAAGTATAAAGAGAGTAACGTATGAGCTACAGCAGAGGTTGAGGTTAATTCTGTCTGCTTTAGTTTTTACCTGACAGAATGACATTCTGAAGCGTAATCCAGCTTTCCAAACTGTGTCTGACAACCATGCCCTTCCAGAACATCCATTCATGTTGTATAATGTTGGCTCTAGACCCTTAGAATTGTTCTACGATTCTGTTAAGTGAGTGAAGAGCTCATTCCATATTGCTGCACTTGATGGACAACAGCTGGGAGAGTTTGTGTGGGCATAAAAAGGAGGAGGTGCCCTGTGCTGATGGGAGGAGCTTTCACTGCTTGACTTCCTGCTGCGATGTTAATCTAAGGAGTCCAGTGATGAGTACCACACAGGGTACCTTGGCCACCTGCAGCCTCTGCCCCTGTGGCCCAAGGACTGGAGCTGCAAGTGGAGGCTGTGACCACTGACACCCACAGGAGCAGTGTCACTGACAGTGGTTTCCAGAGGTGACCACTGGGTCCACTGCCTCTGGACTGCTGCCCAGGGTGAGGAGGGCTGGGACACTGAGCTTCTAGTTTGGTTTCCATGTACTACAGTAACTCTTTGCTTATTATAATAATTATTTTAAGTTATTTTTTATTTGGTTATTTTAATTATTTGCCTGCAAGCATGTCTGCATACCACTTATGTGCCTGGTATCCACAGAGACCAGAAGAGTGTATTAGTTCCTATGGAACTGGAGTTACAGATGGTTTGCAAACCTTCTTGCGGATGCTGGGAATCAAGGCCAGGTCTTCTGGAAGAGTAGCCAATGCTTTTAACTATTCAGCCCCTCACATACAAATTTCAAATGTATTCAAATGTGTCCTTGCTGCCGTAAATAGTTTTATTTTAAGGTGTGTGTACATAGATGCAATTACTTGTGGAGTCCAGAAGTGGGCGTTGGATCCCCTGGAGCTGGAATTACAGGCAGTTGTGAGCTGCCTGAGGAGGGGGCTGGGAACTGAATCAGGTTGTCTTAGTCTGGGTTGACACCATGACCAAGGCAACTCTTATAAAGGACAGCATTTAATTAGAGCTGGCTTACAGGTTCAGAGGTCCAGTCCTTTGTCATCATGGTAGCATTCAGGCAGACATGGAACTCCAAGAGTGGAGCCTTCTACATCTTGATCCAAGGGCGGCAGGAGGAGGAGGGTCTCTCTTCCACACTGGACGGAGCTTAAGCACTAGAAGACCTCAAAGACCACATACACAATAACACGCTGCCTCCAACAAAGCCACACCTCTCCCAGCAGGGCCACAACTCCTAATAACGCCACTTCCTTTGGGCCAAGTGTATTCAAACCACCATAAGGGTCCTCTGGGAAAAACAGCAGATGCTCCTAACCACTGAGCCATCTCTCCAGCTCCATGGACAGATTTTGTTTTTTTATAGCCAGCCTTCTTGTAGGATGTCACCTCTTGTCTTCCCACCTTGTCACATCACTATAGCTAGGATCCAGAGAGCTAAAAGCACTGGCTGCCTCAGCCCCGCCTGAGTGAAGTTCCTGGACCACATTCCAGGGAATACATTTCAAATTCCTGCCTGACCACTTCCTGAAGTCTGTTTTGTTTTGTGTCTCACTGAATGAAACTTTGGGAGATTCTCTGCAGCCCCAGTTTTGTGATGTGTGATCTGTAACTCTGTGTGTGTGTGTTTGCATGTGCATGTGTGCGTGTCTGTTTATGTACTCACTAGCCTGTATTCTTCTTTTCTTTCTAGTGAGGTGGCTACCGAGGTGCCGTTCCGTCTCATGCACCCGCAGCCTGAGGATCCAGGTCAGTCACTCCCATTGTCTACGGTGCTTCTCATTCGTTTACCACTGGCAGATTTAATAGGCATTATTTTATCCCTGGTTTTCCTTGACTCTCTGAGCATGGGTGTGTCATCAACAGGATGGCCACCAGATCAGCCTAGGAGAGAGAGCTAGCTCGCCTACTTAGTCTTGGGCCTGTCCACCTTCTATCTGTGTGTGAAGGGTCTAGCATTCTTACCCTCTGTTGGGTGTGGATGACCTAGTGAGATTTTTATCAGTGACCCTGTCAGTGCACAAGCTCTGCTGTCCACAGGCCTCATCAATTCAGATTTAGAGATGGTGTAAGGGACAAATCCTTTGAAGAGCCTGAGGCTCTGCTTTGTGTAGGAACAGAAGGCCTCTCATTTTGAAGTGTCAACAGGCATTTAAAAGGTGCTACATAGTTTTGAAAGTAGTGACGGTAGTTTTGAAAGTGTAATCTCATCTTTTGAAAGATGAGATTACAAAAAAAAACCAAACAAACAAACACTAGAAAGAGGTCGGCCTGGTTTCCCATCACCTCCAGTCCATTTGATGATCTGCCCACTGACTCTCATGTGGATGGTAAATGAAGCAATCACTGCACATATCTGTGACACACTGGGGCTCCGTCATTGTCCCTACAAAGATGTGAGTGGAATGTAGTATGAGCTAGAGCTCCAGGAGGTTCTGAGAACAAACGTTAAATGAAGGTAGGTGTGCTGGAATGCCTGTGACCCCAGTGCTCAGCAGGCTGAGGCAGGAGGATGGCAAGTTAGAGGTGAGCCTAGGCTATAATAGCAAGATTATTAGAAGATAATTTCTCAAAGTATCTTTACCAAATATTTTAGATTAAAACCCTCAGTAGACTTTGCCAGAAGCTAGTCTAGTCATACATTTTGCTCATTTATATCCATCTCACTAAAACGCTGTTTTAAGCATTTTCTTGGAACTAATCAGGACGGCAATCCAGGAATACAGAGATTCAAGCAGTCTTTTTTCTTCTTCTTCTTCTTCTTTTTTTGAGACAGTTCTTGCTGTCCTGAAACTCCCTATGTAACCTAGGCTGCCCTCAAACCAGGATATGTACCTGCCTCTGCCTCACGAGTGCTCACGAGTGCTAGAATTAAAGGTGTGAGCCACCACCACTTGACCAAACAGTCCTGAAAATGAGCTTCAATACATTCCTCTCTCTCTTTCTTTCTCTCCTTCTTCCTCCCTCCCGCTCTCTTTCTCCCTCTGTCCCTCTCTTTCTTTCTTTCTTTCTTCCTTCCTTCCTTTCTTTCTTCTTTTCTTCCTTTCTTTTTTTGTTTCTTTCTTCATCTTGTTTTTCAAGGAATTAACACAGCATCTCATATGTTAGGCAAGTGTTTTGCTACTGAGCTTCATTCCCAACTATAAAAAAAAAATAATATTTTTTTTAAAAAATGGTGCAAGATTCAGTTGTTCCAGTTCCCCTCAAAGAAATTGAAAACACAGTCCTCTGAGATGCTATAGTTCATGTTGGGTTGTTTTCTGGAATTTTCAGTAGAGGTGATTTAACTTGGAAGAAGTAGAGTTTTTCTTCTTTCTCAGGGTATTTTCAGTCACTATCGGCCTTACGTTAGACAACTCCTCATGTCTGGATTAAACAGTGATTTTGTGTGTGTGTGTGTGTGTGTGTGTGTGTGCTTAAGGTTTCAGAGTTGGGGCTGGAGAGATGGCTTAGTGGTTAAGAGCCGTCTTGCAGGGGACAGGTTGGATTCCCAGCACCCACGTGGTCAGCTCACAACTATCTATAACTCCAGTTTCAGGGGATCTAATACCCTTTTCTGACCATTGTGGGCACTTCACACATATGGTGCATATACCAACCTATAGGCAAAACATTAATACATGTAAAATAAAAATAAATACAAAATCATGATAATTAAAAATGTCAAAGCTCCCCGGGCAGTGGTGGTGCACGCCTTTAATCCCAGCACTTGGGAGGCAGAGGCAGAGGCAGAGGCAGGCGGATTTCTGAGTTCGCGGCCAGCCTGGTCTACAGAGTGAGTTCCAAGACCGCCAGGACTACACAGAGAAACCCTGCCTCGAAAAACCAAAAAAAAAAAAAAAAAAGTCGAAGCTCAAGAGTTAGTACAAATCATTCGTGGTTACAAAACTCTGATTTCCTAAGATTTATGAGTGACTGTGCTTTCTGCCTTCTATCTTACCTGCCTACTTCCTGGGCCCCTGAGTCTAGGTTGGTTAGCTTCTAGGCAGAGAATGCAGTCATTACTTAGGGCTCCCAGGAACCAGAACCCAGGCAGTCTGTTCCCAGTATGTGCTGTACAATGCTGCCGGGCTTTTATTGTTCCGTTTCAGTTGTGGGCTGCCATTCTTGTGTCTACCTCTTTAGGCTCAAGGTTCTGCTACTGAACAGAATAAAATTCTAGGGTATCTTTTGCCAGGAAAAGTGTTATTTTATTAAAAAAAATAACATTGTTTTTAAAATTAAATTTATTGTAATGAGGTTGAATCTAAGGTCTAGAATGTCCAGGCAAGTGCTCTACCACTGACCTGTCTCCCCAGTCTTCTTTTTGTTATTTTGAGATAGAGTCATACTGGCACAGGCTTGACATTTTAGCTACCAGGGAAACTGAGCAGGAACATTGTGAGTTCAAAACCTGTCCCAAAATTTATACAACAGCAACAACAACAAAAAAAAGTTGAGAGGACTAAAGTTCAAAGGTCATCCTCAGCTATATAATGTTTGAGGGTAACATGGGATATAAAAACTTCAATTAGAAAATTAATTGGGGCCAGAGTGATGGCTCAGTGGTTAAGAGCTCTGATTGTTCTTCCAGAAGTCCTTAGTTCAATTCCCAACAACCGCATGGTGGCTCACAACCATCTGTAATGGGATCTGATGCTCTCTTCTGGTGTGTCTGAAGACAGCTGCCGTGTACTCATATACATTAAATAAATAAATAAATAAATAAATAAATAAATAATCTTCCTCTCTCCATTCTCTCTTTCTTCTGTGCTTACAGCAAAAGAAAGGTAAGTCATCTGGAGGCTTCTCTGGGGTTTCCTGTGTTTATGACCCCACCCCACCCCCCACAAACTCCTGTCAGAAGTCTGTGCAGTATCCTTTTGCTCGTAAGAACTTAAGGTGTGTGCACACATAGCTATGTTGGATGTGTCTTTTGTTCTGTGGGTTCTGTTACTTTTTCTCTTGTATTTATTTGTTAAAGAGCTTTTAAGTGCAGTCTTAGCTAGAAATGATGGGTTACTTTTAATCCAGGAATTACCATTAATGGGAAGCTAAAGCAGGAGAATTACTGAAAGTTCAAAGCCAGCCTGGGCTACAGAATGAGACTTTGTCATAAAAAACAAAAAGAAAAAAAAACTGAAAGAAAAGAAAAACCCCTAAAAAGCCCTGAAGAAAAAAAGCGTGGTCCCTCTTCCAACCAGGGAGTGACATGGACCCTGTTCCATCTTGGGGAATGAACACATTTGTCTTGGATTGGTTCTTTACTACAGAAATATGAGTGGTCTTGTTTCATTCAGGATTTTATCTTCAGCTTCTGAGAGTAAACACTGACTAACATATCTGTTTTCTTCTAGTGTTCAGGATGAAAATTTGGTTTTTGAAGAGTTTGCTCGCCAAAATCTGAAAGATGCTGGAGATAACACAGAAGGGAAGAAAGATGAGGATGAGTGAAGACTTAGCCTAGATGCTTAGAAACCACTTGTAGTTCCGGGTGCCTTGAGAGAAGTCCCCGGTACCCTTTCAGAGTATGCTAGATATGAAAGTATGAGCATTGCTCCCAGAAATAAAGTCTGTGGATCCTTCGATGGTGTGTCAGGCTGTATGGCTGGGGCACTGGGATGTTGTCATTAACACAGAGCATGATGATTTTAGGATTTCTGGAGCCTGAGAGTGAGGGGCAACATATAGAAGAAAGAACAGCCTTTCACAGAATAACTCTGTGCTACTGTGATCTCCACTTCTGGGGTGGGGGCCAGGGCTTCTCAGCCATGCTTCTCTGGACACACATGGGGTGGTAAGTAAGTTTAGTTCCTGACCAATCCTGGCTCCAGGGTCCTTTCAGAGGCTCCTGAGTTAAGAGAGTAGAAAACAATATAGACACCTCCCCCCCCCCCCCCCATGACTCCACTTTGGGGTCTAATCCCTCTTTGAGCATTCAGTTGCTCCTCAAGTTGTTTTTTTTTTTTTTTTTTTTTTTTTTAAGTTTGACACAAACAACAAACCAGATTTGGTTAATAAAAGTGGACAGAACAGAAAAGGGGAACAGTCCCTGGAGTGTCCAGAAAACTGAATTAAACTGAGGAAGACCCTGGGCTGCCATTCCTGGTATGGGTAGAAGCTATGGAGGTCCTGGGAACTCAGCTCAGAAGCTTGGGCTGGCACTCAGCAAGCCATTCTGTACCTAGCCACTACTGTCTGCGTTCTGGATAGCATTTCTGGGAAAAAGAGAATCTGACTAGCCCAGCATTGGCTTGGTGGGCAGTGGCCAGGCCTGGCCACAGGTTTATCAAGACAGATGGACTTCATGATCATTCTGTTATTACAGAGAGGAGGAGTGGGGAATGCTTGGGATCAGAGAAGGGGAAGGAGGCACAACAGGGGCTGTTTCAGGCCCTGTCAATTAGAAGGCCATTCCTGGCCACAGTGTCCAGCATCCTATATTATACCAAACAGTTCTCTTGGCATTCATGAAAGGGGCCTGTGTGTATCAGGGTGTGTGGGAAGATGGGATGCATAGGTAGCTCTCACCTATGTTTAAGGAATAGATAGGAAGATTTCTGTATAGTTCAGCCTACTCACTAATGGCAGGGCATGTGTGTGTGTGTAACTAGTTACTTTCCTGTTGTGGTATTTGGATACCTAACAAGAGTAACTTAAGGAAGTAAGGTTTTATTTTAGCTTATGATTTGAGGCAGTAGAGTCCATTGTGATTTGGAGAGCATGAGGAAGCTGCATCTGTGGTCAGAGAGAGATGGGTGCTGGTCCTCAGTTTGCTTTCTCCTGTTTCCAGGGTGAATCCCCCTCCCCTTGGTTAAACCTCTTTAGAAATGCCTTCGTAGATACACCTGGAGGCGTTTCCTAGGTGATTCGAAAAGCCACACAAGTTGACAGTGAACTTTCAGGCTGGTGTGTGCCATGATGCCTGGGATTTTGATGTGGAGGCCTTGCTGGGAACCTTGCACTGGGTCTCACGCAGGCAAAGCAAGGCTTGTTGGACCTGTGTGTTAACTTTGGAGTTCCCTAGTACTGGGAGAGATGAGAACTTATTTCTGAAGCTATGAAAACGGTAATATAGGTAGAAAATTGTGGGTTGGTGGGGGCAGTCACAGTCTCTTTCTTCCTACTACCAGCTGGGGCAGCAGGTAGGGCACTGTCATAGTGCCCAGGCAAAGGGGTGGCATGCTTTTGGGGGAGTCCACATGGTACTTCCTTATGATCTCTTTCCCCTGCCTTTTGACCAGGCAATCTGCACTGGTTAGCTCCTGGTGGGTGGAGTTCCCTGCCAGCCAAGGAGGCTGGGACTCTGCCTAGTAGCTCCTGGTGAGAGAACCATCCGGTTGGTTCCTGCATTGCTTGACCCCAGGACATCCTAAGTCATGAGTGGACATTAATAGGCCCGACCTTTGGAGCAGTGTGGGTGAGACAGCCAGGAGGGAAGGGCCAAAGCCAGAGCCCTGGAGACTAGAGGTCAGAACAGCCCTTGCCCTCCAAGTTATTTCTGTGCTAAAACATCCAAAACAGGCCTCCAGGTGCTGGTTTGTTTATATACTGCAGCTGCAGAGGGAGTAGGGGCAGGAAACAAGCAGCCAGCTGTCCCAGCAAGACTGCTGGTGTGTGTGTGTGTGTGTGTGTGTGTGTGTGTGTGTGTGTGTGTGTGTGTGTGTTTTACTGACTCTATTGTATGCATGTGTGTGTTACTGGCTCTGCTGTACTCATGTGTGTGTTACTGGCTCTGCTCAGTCTGCACATATGTTTGCTGGCATGCAGAAACCTCAGAAGACAGGAAGTCTGAGAGCAACTTGAATGTGTGGCCAAGTTTTGGGGATTGGTACAATGTAAAAACAAAACAAAACAACAAAACCCAACCAAACAAAAACCGGCACAAGGAGTTGAACACATTGCACAAACAAAGGAGCATTTGGGACAGTTGGAAGAACTTGGTGGCAAGCACCTCTACCCATTGCATCATCTGGTCAGCCCTAAGATAGTTTTTTTTGTTTGTTTGTTTGTTTGTTTGTTTGTTTTTTAAAGAATCACATTTGTGTATGTAAGTGTGTTTGTATAGATCTATACTTGTCATATGTGTGGAAGTCAGGACAACTTTCAGAAATCCCTTCTCTGAGGTCCTGGGGCTCCAACTTAGGTTGTCACGCTTGGCAGCCAGTGCTAATGAAGCAATCTCACCAGCCCAGGGGAAGAGTCTGGGACAAAGTTCTGCATTCAGCAACCATAGGGCTGGAGGAGCACGGGGATTCCTGGCATTTACTAAATGCCTGCCTTAGCCAGGCACTTCACACATGACACCCAGTTGCTCCAACAGCTGGTACTGCCACCCATTTGTTGGGTGAGAAACTGCAGTTCAGAGAGATTAGATAGGGGAGTTTAGAGAGTCAGAGAGGATAGCGGAGTGTTTATGATGAAACAATGGCTGCCCTTTAGTTCTTTGAAACTGTTACTGGCACAATTGCCCTTCCCATGTAGTTGTGAGATATGACAGAGCCCTCATGGGATGGCTGCTTTACACAGTGGTCTCCTTTTACAAAGCTATTGTGGTACAATATTACAGACAAGTGCTTGCCGTGGTGTAGTCTCCTATCCGGTTTGGGTCTCCCCAGTCTTCCCTCTTCTCTTGTGTGAATCTACTTCTCTGTCTTTTTTTTTTTTTTCACACACAGACTCCTTTCAGAGCTGTTGGGGTGCCTGCTCCTTTGACATGTTTTAGTGCCTGCTTTCCCATTCATTTCATAGACCAGATAGTTAACAGGTCCCAGGATGGGGTGGGGCATGTAGGGGTGGAAGTCATGCACATCTGGAAGAGAGTGTGTGTGTTCTTTTGGTTGTCACAAATGTCCTGGGAGCCAGGGAATCTCTCTGTCACATTCATTGAGAAGCTGTCCTGCTTTATGGAGAATGAGGGTCATCCCAGGCTTCCAGGTGGAGGCATTCATGCCAGGCCATTCTTTCTGACAAGATCGGTCCTCTTCCTTGCATGTCACTGAGACGGATGAGGTTGGATGTGAGGTGTGTTATTATTGCCACCTTGGTGTGCCCTCCAGGTGGGGTAAGCTCAGGGCACGGCAGCACATCATTAGACATGATTCATTGTGTGACTCACTCAGGGAGAGAGGCACCGGAGGGAATGTGTTCTTCCTAGCCAGCCGGTCTTGGGGGAGTTGATGGCTCAGCTCTTCCTGAGATCTCCAAGGGAACCACACTGTGCATTTACCAGGAAATAAAAGGGCTTTCTTCATGTGTCAAAAAAAATTATGTCCAAGTTAGGTCTCTGTCTTCAGAGCCTAATGTTCTCCTTTTCAAGCTGAATACTCTTCTCCTAAGCACATTTTATTTCACTCTGTTTTTTTTCTTTTTCTTTTTGAGACAGGGTTTCTCTGTGTAAGGCTGGCTGTCCTGGAACTCACTCTGTAGACCAGGCTGGCCTCGAACTCAGAAATCCACCTGCCTCTGCCTCCTAAGTGCTGGGGTTAAAGGCGTGCACCACCACTGCCTGGCACACATTTTATTTCAAATAGTTTTAGGTTTACAGAAAGCTGAGCACTGAAGAACTCACACCGTTTCCTCTATTATTAATATCTTACATCAGTGCAGTACTGTGTGCAGTGCAGTGGCTGCACCCAGTGAAGTGGCATTGACACCTTCTTATTAAACTAAACACATACTCTCTTCGGATTTCCTTACCCAGTGGCCCTTTCCTGTTCCAAGATCATGTCTGGGATCCATGTGACAGAGAGTCGCCCTGTCTCCTTAGGCTCTTTGGCTGTGAAAATCTCCAGGTCCTTTTCCTAGTTGCAGATATCTTCCATCCTCCCATATTTCTAACTGT
Organism: Arvicanthis niloticus; assembly: GCF_011762505.2. Lineage (NCBI taxonomy): Eukaryota > Metazoa > Chordata > Mammalia > Rodentia > Muridae > Arvicanthis > Arvicanthis niloticus. The sequence goes on along the minus strand of NC_047674.1, from coordinate 17,285,186 downwards.
TTCTCCCTGCTAACTGCCATTGCTGTCATGGTTCTTACCCATAGCCCTGGCTTCCAAAAACCATAAACTCCAGAGTTCAGATGTAGCCTGAGTTTCTAGCAGTAAACATACCTGGCACCTCAAGCCAAACCTGTTTATTTCTTCCTTAGGTCTTGGTGCTTTTGCTGATGGCGCTGGTCCCCAGAAAGCCCCCCACGGAAGGGCATCCAGATTCTCACTTCCCTTTTGCACTATGAGCAGCTGGTCATTTTTTCCCTTCTGCTTTGTCTCCAGTTCATCATCCTTATCTCTGAGAGACTATCTGTCACCTCGGAGCTAGCTCGGCCAGCATTGCCTAGAGTGGTTCCAAGTTCTTTTTAATGTCTTCCTTGCCTCTAACCGGGTTTTAATCCAGGGTATAATTCTCAATCCAGGCACTTGAGGTGCTCTGTTTTCCTTCTCCTCCTCTTTATCTTCCCTCTTTCGGTTGGGATAGGGTCTAGCTAATAGTCCAGGATGATCTCAAATTTGTGACTCTCTTGCCTCAGCTTCCCGTCTGGCATTAATGACCTCATCTTAACATACTTTCCTTTGTTTGTTTTTATTTCTTTTTTTTTTTAAATATAGTTTCCTTTTTATTTATTTATTTTTAAATTTTTATTCTTTGTGAGTTTCACATTTTGCACCCCAGTCCCGCTCATCTCCCGGTCCCTGAACCCTTATATATAGCCCTTTGACCTTGCAACTGCCCCAAACCCCCAATAAAACAAGTACAAACAAAGAAAATCAAAGCATAGAAAACATCTCATTGTGGAAAGCTGGAGTATGTCACAGTGTGTTCCAGGGTATGTACCTCTGTCCACACTTGTTCACTTGCAAATGTTCATTGCAATGAGTCACTATGGGTCTGGTTCAAGATCTTTGGCTTCTGTGATACCATCAATACTGGATCCTCCTCCTGGTTATCCGGTTGTTGCCTTGTGTCATGGTGATCTTGCAGCTTTGGAACAGCAGGACTAGCGCTTTCACTCGTCCCAATCATTTGTAGATGATATAGATTTGGGGGTGGCACAATTCAGAACCCTGGATCTGGGCCTGGCTGGTAGCTGAGCTGGTCAGCCTGCCACCTGCTCTCTCTTATCCACGCCAACGGGGCGGGCTCTCCAGCACTGCTCTAGCTAGGGCACCCAATCCACTCTGCTGCCCAATGAAGGCGCAGGGCCCACTTGCCCATATGCTGCAGCCTGTGAGGAGCTGGGCCAGCTCTCCAGTTCTCACACCCTCGGGGCTGGCTCACCATGCCTTTGTCATCAGAGCTTCCTGTTTTTCTTTTTATATACTGCCCTTTTTTTTTTTCCTTAAATACTTTTTACAATTGAAATTTTATTTCGTGCATGTGAATGGGCGTGTGTACCATGCACATGTGTGTGCTTCAGAGGACAATTTGTGGTTGTTTTTGTTTTGTTTTTATTTCCACCATATGAGTTGCAGGGATTGAGCTCATCATTGTCCTTGACAGTGAGCACCTTTCCTTGCTAAGCCATCTCACTGGCCCCACAATTAACCCTTTAAAGACTTGCTCTACAAATACAGTCCCGTTCTGAGGGCCTTGAGGTCAAGACTTGAGTACTGACTTATGGGAAACTTCCTTCAGCCACATACTGCCTTTTCTGCCTATGCTCCTCTTAAGAATTTCCCTCAGGCCTTGGCTTCCTGGGAGACCAACCCTGCAGTACCCAGACAGAGGAAATCAGTTGGTCTGAGTTCACATCCTGCCTCCCTGGCATACTCAGGGGAGTGATACCTGAGACTTCCATGTCAGGGGCTCTGTTTCCTATTGGTTCTGTGGGGGTGTGGGTGAGGGCTGCAATTCATCTTGCATGCACAGTTGTTCTGTATGGGCAATTGTCACTATCAAATGCTATAGAACGTGTCTGTTCTAGAAGTACATACACTACGGTAGCTGTCAAGCCATATGTGACTATTCAGTGCTGCAAATGTGACTAGTGTCACCGAGGAACTAAAATTTTGTTTTTGTTTTCTGAGACAGGGTAGCCCTGTGTAGCCCTGGCTGTCCTAGAACTGACTCTGTAGACCAGTCTGGCCTCGAACTCAAGGGATCTGCCTGCCTCTGCCTCCTGAGTGTTGAGATTAAAGGCATGAGCCACCACTGCCCAGCTTGTTTTTTTTTTTTTTTTTTAAATGTCATTCTTTAGCCTAGGCTTAAGACTAGTGCTAGTTAAAAGGAATTTAAATATAAGTACTTGTATATAGCCAGTGGCTACAGCACAGGTGGAGTGTCCTAGTTCACCCAGGGGTCTCAGATCTTTTCCACAACATTGGGCCTGGTCATCCTCTGTGCTGGCTGGGAGGCCACTATCCTGGCCTCATCTTTGTGCCAGATGAGGAACTGCTGGTGGTTCCTGGTGTTATCTGACTTGTATTGCCTCTAGAAAGAGTTGTCCAGTGTATCGAGGTCCAAAGCTTGCTGACTGGTGGGCAAGGCAGAGGCCCCTGGTCTCTAGCAGCAACCTCTGAAAGGAGGGTGAGGGGATAGCTAGGCAGTCCTCTGTTGACTTGCCCCTTACAGCAGGGCACAGTAGGAGGGCAGCACATTCTCCTGGTTGGCACCAAGTCCTTTTCCATCTCAATATGCCAGAAAACCATCCCAAACAGAAGCCACTCCTTTTCTAACCGCACAGAGTCCTCCTTTGGCTCAGTGTAGAGCTGCTCTGTCTTTCTAGTACCCCATTACCCCCTTCTGAATCTCAGTTCCCTTCTCTAACTCTCAGCTCCACCCAGTAATTCAGAGTGGCTACTTGCCTTAATACTTCATAGGTCCTTGCTTTGTGACCCGGCCAGGCTCAGCTTATCTACCTCCCTCCCTCTTCCTTCTCCCCCCTTCCCAACCGGGTTTCTTGCTGCCCTCAGGCCTCAGCAGAAAAGGCCAATTCCTAATGTGGTCCTCAAAGTCTCACTTGATCCCACAGCTCTCGGGTTCCTGTCCTATTCCCATTTTCCTCCCTCTAAACCCCAGCTTCCTTCCTTCCCCCCCCCCCACCCCCCGCCTTTGCACATATCTGGCCTCTGCCTAAAACACGGTTCCTTGGTTATGGGCAAGTCCGCTTACTTTCTCCATCTCTCCCTAAAAGAAGTTCTGTCTTCTCTCCCTTCGTGTGTACTTAGACGCACGCACGCATCCACTCTGCAAACTGTTTCATCAACATAGTCCAGCGGCCTCCTAGAGGTCACTTACACTCGGTGTGATTGAAAAAAAAAAAGTGTACTTAGAGACAGTAAGCAGAAATTGTGTCCCAAGAAGAAAACGACAGAAGACATCAGTAGGAAAAAGATGGGTCAGGCAGAAACAACCCATCAAGGGCCAGGCAAGCCTGTGTCTGCGCCCACTGCCTATGGGGGTGCGGTGGGGTGGGGCGGCAACCTCTAGGCCCCGCCCCGCCCAGGCTCCGCCCCAGACACTGGGCCCATCCCATCCCCGCCCCGCCCCGCCCCCCCGCGGCGCGCGCGCTGGCCCGGCAGCATGGCGGCGGCGGCGGGCGCCCCTCCGCCGGGTCCGCCTCAGCCACCTCCGCCGCCGCCGCCTGAGGAGTCATCCGACAGCGAACCTGAGGCTGAGCCGGGCTCCCCGCAGAAGCTTATCCGTAAGGTGTCCACGTCGGGTCAGATCCGGCAGAAGGTGAGCCCGCGGCGTCGGCCGGGAGCGCGCCCCTCACGCCGCGGTCCCTGCCGAGGCCCGTGACCGTGTGCGAGCGGCCGCCCAGGCCCTGCCGGGCCTGAGGTCCTGTGGTCGCTGCTACGGGGCCGAACGCGCCGCGGCTTAACGGGCCGCGGGGACCGGGCCGCGGGGCCGGGTCTGCGGGGACTGGGTGCAGGTGGGTGCCTCCGCTGAGGAAACTGAGGCCCGGCGTACTGCTGGGGCCGCTGCGGGGACCGCTGCGGGGGCCGCAGGCGCGTGCTCCCCGAGGCCTGGGGGTCTGTACGGCTGAGCCCCGGCTGCTGCTTGCCGCACTTACCTGTGTTAGGCTCACCCTCCAGTGCCCACCCCGCTGCGGGGTCCTCACCCCTATGTCCAGAAAGGGAAGGATGCTTGTGTAGTGGCCGCTTCTGCCTCCCTCCCTCCTTCCCTTCCACCCTCCTCCCTCCTTGGGAAAGCCGGGACTCCTCACCCGCTGGGCACAGAACTCTCTCCGTGGAGAACTCCAGCCGCTCGGGATGTAGTGCAGAGAGACACATGCCTTTTTGTTGTCTTTCCCTAGGAATAAAGTTGTACCCTTTGCTTTCCCTTTCTGGTTCCTCTTGAAAACTGCGTATGCTTTCTTGTTGAGGTGAGCCCTCCTCGTTGGAAGGGCTTCCTCAGGCAGGTGGCTGGACAGGTGGTGGAGAGCAGGTTGCCACCGTGGGGCAGCCCTGGCAGTTCCGGCTGGCACGGGCTTGCTCATCCTGCTGCAGTGCGCTTTTCCTCCGAGGCCGGTTAGTTACCCTTTACTGGAAGAGCCATTTCTTGCTTTATCATCTGTCAGCCTCTGTTACTTGCCCGGGGTTGGGGGTTGGGGTATCACTTAGGTGCTGACGTGTTACCCAGGAGTCGTTCAGCACACGGGACCTACCTAACACTTGTGTTATTCTAGCTATAACAGTAACAGTCCCAGGGATGATAGAGCAGTTGTATGTAATGAGTCTTCCATTTCTCTTGGGCTAGCTTTGAGCACTTCACTTGGATTAATTTATTTAGAGTTGGTGATAACCCAGTGAGTCCCCAGGATCCTCTTTTGCTCTCTTATGGGTTGGAAAGCGAAGTGGTGCAGTTTATGTGACTTGCCCAGGGTGGCAGAAGTAGTAAAACACAGGTCTAGATTTGAACCTAGATGAGGCTTTCCCAGAGGCAGTTTCTTCATCTAAGGGTTCCAGGTCAAGTAGGGAGAGAACCCCTCATGCTATGTTATAGTAAATGCTGTGGAATATTTGACATTGTGTCTGAAAGTTTATGCACACTGGGAAATGGTCAATAGTTCAGGTTGAGTGGAAGAAGCAGGAAAGGTCAGTCAGGGCCAGATGTGAAGGACCAGCCTGCAAGAGAGCACTATGGAAAGTCATTCTAAGCATGGGGAGTGATGAGCAGATGTGCCCCAGGAACACCTTTAAGGAGCATTGACACTAATGGGAATGCCCTTTCCTAGTGCTTGGTCTTTAAGATAGGTAGTGGTGTGAGGCAGATCAGATCCTGTGACTGAGGGGAATGATGAGTGAAGGCCAAGATCACCGTGGGGAAGGTGGACTCCTCCGAGTTTGCATTGAGTCCGGAATTTTATTGGTCAGGAGATGTCTCTCTGCCTTTCCTCTGAATGAAAACAATAGCTGCTATACCAGCTGTTCTGGTTGGTGGGGGGAGTGATGTTGTGGTGTTTAAAAATACTCCCCGAGGCTTTGCCTTCAGACTACATTCACATCTGCTGTACAGATAGCTTAAGGCTGATTTTCTTCTGGGTTGCTAAAGCTTGTTAAGATGTGGGAAATAAGAAGTTTACTGTGTGCAGTAACTCCCTTTCGTAGCCGAGAGGCCATTGACAAAATTTCCTGGTAATATGTGTGTGGCATATAATGCAGAATTCCAAATGGTGTGATCAGAACCCACTCTTACTGTTTGACCAGAGGAGCTTAGTGCAGGGGTGCTGTGACACGGGTGCTGAAGAACAGAGAGGAAGCTGCAGGCAGTGAGGCAATTTAGAGATGAGGCAATAGCAGGAAGCCGCTGCTACCAGAGTGGAAGGACTAAGGTCAGAAGGAGAAGACCACATCAGACTCCAGGGGCAGTGGGTTCCTCCAGAAACCAGGACAGAGGAGACCCATCTGTCAGAGCTCTGGGAGGGCAGAGCTGCTGCTGCTTATATACTAATCCTTTTCTGCCTAGGCACCCTGCCTGTAAGGGTCACCTCCTCTGCAGTTTGAAACACAGAGAACAGAGGATGGATCAGAGTGCAACTGACCCAGGATCAGAGTTGTATGTATGGCAGGTTTTCAAAAACATTAATCTACTGTAACCTTTGGGCATCTTGATTTAGGAGAGAATTGGTAGTGGTCCTTAGATTTTAGTGTGCAGATACATCCCCTGGGGATACTATTAAGTCCCTGATGCTGGTTGAGGAGGACTGGGTGGGGCCTTAGAAAGTATATTTTTAACAGGCTCCCAAAGTTTCTGCTGCTGTCCAGGAAGCATGCGTTGAGAAGCAAGACTCTAGGGTGGTCCTGTAGAGAGAAACCTCACCAAGCTCCATGTACTTCTGGTCACAAGGAGTTCTGAAAGTTTTCCTCTAAGGTCCCCTGAAAATTAAATGTAGTAGATTTGGGATGGACATTTATGACATGTTTGATTGGTGTCTTTTTCCCCCCTTGTTTGAATTCTTTGCAGTTGAAACTGCCTCCAGCAAACACATGGCTTCATTTGTGTTTTCTGATGACAGTACACAATAATGACATAGTTAGGGTAGAAAGAGAAACAGCTAATGCGCTGAGCAGTAAGTGCGTTAGCACTTTGGAGTGTATTTTGAAATCTGAGAAAAGTGCAGTGTAACTCTTTGAAGCTATGATTTAAGATTGTATTTTGTTATAAGTTTTTTACAAGTTAACTTTTTTTTTTTTTGGATTTGAGTATAGAGATGTTTGTATTTCTTTTTTTCTTTTTTAGTTTGCTTTTTTGAGACAGGGTTTCTCTGTGTAGCCACAACTATCCTGGAACTCATTTTATAAACCAGGCAGCTCTCAAACTCAGAGATCTACCTGCCTCTACCTCCCAAGTATTGGGATAAAAGTCATGAGCCACTACACCCGGAAGAAATGTTTACATTTTTTATTTCAAATGTAAAAAGCATTTTTTTCCTTTGTGAAATGAAAAGTAACAGAAAGTAAGTAAAGGGATCAAGTTTTATTTTTTTATTTTACTGTTTGAAGGGAGATGGTTTCATGTAGTCCAGGCTAGCCTTGAATTTGCTATGCAGCTGAGGATGACCTTGAACTTCCTACCTCCTGAGTATATGCTACATGCCCCACCACTCCTAGTTTTTGCAGTCCTGACAGTTGAATTCAGGGCCTCAATGCTAGATAAATTATCTACCAGCTGAGCTATATCCCCAGCCTACAAGTTTTAAAAGACTTGAAAAGCTCAGGTTTATGAAGCACAACTTTGACTAGGAAAGTAGTTCAGTGGGTAGTGTGCCTCCCTAGCATGTGTGAAGCCAGTGTGATGGAGCGTGCCTGTAACCGCAGCTCGAGATAGGAGCAGAAAAAGGAGTTTAGGATCGCCTTTGGAAACTACCCTGGGGTAAAGGCCTTGTCTCAACAAGTAAAAGAAAAGAAAAAAGGGACTATAATTCTCGTGTCATTTTATTTCCTCATGTAAGCAATAGTTTACCTGGGCATAATGGCATTTGTAATCCCAGGTGGTCTGGAGGCTGAGGCAGGAGAGTATGGAATATCCTGGGTTATATTAACAGGATCTGGTTTTAGAAAACAAAACAAAGACTGTATATTTGGATGGCTTTTGGCATGTTCACAGTTGTGCAAGCATCACCACAGCCAATTTTAGAACTTTCTCATCACTGGTTCCTCTCAGCTCCCTTAACCTAGGCAACTAATCATGTAATTTCTTTTTCTTTTCTTTTCTCTTCTCTTCTCTTCTCTTCTCTTCTCTTCTCTTCTCTTCTCTTCTCTCTCTCTCTCTCTCTCTCTCTCTCTTTTTTTTTTTTTTAGACAGGGTTTCTCTGTGTAGCCCTGGCTGTCCTGGAACTCACTCTGTAGACCAGGCTGGCCTTGAACTCAGAAATCCACCTGCCTCTGCCTCCCAAGTGCTGGGATTAAAGGCGTGTGCCACCACTGCAAGGCCACTCATGTAATTTCTGTCTCTATGCTTGCCCGTGCTGATTAGTTTTTAGAACTGGAGCCATTTAATTTTGTGTTATTTCTTTCATTAAGCATATTTTAATTTAAAAAAAGTTATTAGCATGTACAGTGACAAGTTCCATTGGAGTGCTCACATATGTACTGTATCATTGGACTTACTTGTTTTCAGGATTCCTCCAAGTTATATTGCGTGTCAGTACCACATTCTTTTTGTTAGTATTCTGGAGTAGAAATAGGCTTCATTTTATACATGTATCAGTTAATGGATATTGGGGTTACTTCTGCCTTTTGGCCTTTCTAATAACACTCCTGTGAGTATTTGTGTACGTGTTTCTATAGACATGTCTTTATTTCTCTTAGGTATGTATATACCTAGAAGCTTTATGGAAACACCATTTAACATTTTGAGGAACTGCTGGGCTGTCTCATGAGTGGCTGCAGTGTGTGAGGAGGCTCCAGGTCTCTGCATCCTTGCTCATATTCACCATCTTTTTTATCATAGCTGATCTAGTAGGTGTGAAGCGGTATAAGAATTTTCCCCCTTCTTTTTCTTTTTCCTGTGCTAAGAGATGAATCCAGAATGTGGACTAGACAAGTGCTGTACCATTGAACTACACTTCCAGTCCCTATAAATGTTCAAATTTTCCACAGAATTTACTCTTATAATGTCACATATATAGGGGTCCTCTCCCTACAAGACCAGTTACCTCTAGATGAAGAGACTGCCTCCCATCAATGGAATCTTCATCAAAGTTCAAACCCAGGAAATAATAGCCAGTAGGACAGCCATGAGGTTAACAAGAAGAGGTGATGTTAATGAGGCCAGAGTGCTTTGAGAAGACACCAGGATGAGACTCACCTGAACACAGGGAGAGCTGCCAAGGACTGCTTGAGGAAGTGACCTTGGCAAAGTGTGAGAAGAGAGATCAGAGGGGAGCTGAGAGACTGATGAGCCACATTGGTGAGTGCAGTGCTAAGTGGCAGTGTCTGATGTGAGATACTGGCTAGGATCTGGAGAGGACCATGACCTTATGAATGTAAATGTGACATTGGAATTGCATTTGCCTTCGGAATTAGGACTGGGGTCTGTGGTGGGCATAGTGTCTTCCTCAAATCTGATCTGGCTCAAACCTCAGGCATGACCTTATAGAATCTTTGCAGTTAGCTAAGGATCTTGAATTCAGGGTGAACTCTTATATCTGGTGTCTTTATAAGAGGAACTTTGGACCCAAAGACTCAAAAGGAAAAAGTAATGTATAAACAGCTGGGTACTGTGGCCAGCAAGATGGCTCAAGCAAATAAAGCACTTGCTGTGTAAGCCTGGCAACCTGTTTGATCTCTAGAGCCTACCTAAAGGTTGAAGCAAAAAAACCAATTCTTGTATTGTTCTTTGACTTCCACACATGCACCCCCTTAAACAAACAAATAAATAATTGGGAAACAAAACAAAACAGCTGGGTACTGTCACAGCCATAAACTCTACAGTGCCTAGGGAGTTAGAGGAGTCATGCTTGGAATTGCTGGTGGAACCAGCAGAAGAGAGGTGGCTCTACTGACCCCTCATTTCAGACCTGGCTTTCTGCACTGTGACAATACATTTCCCATCTTTTTAGCCTTGTATCGGGCTTCATTCCAGAGGTCCAGGTTGTTAGCACAGGGCATAGCAGGGCTGACCCTAGAAGAGGCTGGGGGGCTGACCTTTGTTGTGGAGTGCCTCTGGAGGACTGAAGTGTCAGGCTTGGCCAAAAGGCAGGAGTCCTGGATGGGCTCTCCCATTTAGGTTAGGACCCTCAAAAGCCACTTGTAAGGAATATTGTGATGCAAAAATAACACCATGGGAGGCCTGTTTGAAACCATCATAGTCCCATGAAGTCAGCCATGCTAGAGTGCCAGGGTCTGAGGTTTCCCAGAAAAGCACCTCCAGGATATGCACAAGTCAGTTTTTAAACACACAGTAAAAAGGTTACACACAGGGAGGCAAGGCTACTGAGATAAAACCAACAATCATAGGCTAGAGAGATAGCTCAGCAGTTAAGAACACATTCTGTTCTCGGAGAAGACTCAGTTCCTAACACCCATGTTGGGCAGCTTCAACTGTCTGTAAGTCCAGCTCCAGGGATTGTGGGCACCTGCACTCATGTGCACAAACCTGTACAGATGTGAGTGCACATTTTAAACAAACTAAATCTTAAGTCCAAAACAACAGGCAACCAGCTATCAAGGCAGATGGACATTGCCTTTAAAACACTTATACTTGTTATGTTCAAGCAGTTAAAAGACCAAAAGAATTTTGGCAGATAACCTGAAATTATACACAAGAACCGCATGCAGATTCTAAGACTGAAGATTGTATTAAACAAAACTAAGCCATCAATGGAAGAGTAGACACACGTAAAACTGTAGTACAAAGGAAGTAGCCACAGGAAGCCTGAGGACATGAAGAATGGAAATATCTGGGGCTGGTGAGATAGCTAAAAGGGAAAAGGAGCTTGCCACCAAGCCCAGTGATCTGAATCCAGTACCCAAGCCCCATGTTGTGAAAGAAAAGAACTAGTTCCAGAAAGTTGTCCTCTAACCTCCACATGCATATCACAGCATTAGCTTTCCCCACTCCAAATAAATATATAAATAGAATTAAAAATAGGCGTATAAATATAATTTTAAAAAGAGAAACATCTGAAGACGGTCTGACTTGTGTTTGACTGCATGAAAGGAGACAGACTTGAGCAAAAACAGAACTTGAAAGGATAACTGTTGAGACTATCCTGTAGCCAACAGAAGGCACTGTCCACATGAAAGGCACACACAGGGCACTTCATATACAGTGGTGAAAACTGTAGTGATCAGAAATCAGTGTTAGAGAGAAACCTCTTTGGAGAGTGAGTGACAGGTTAATAGCAGCATTCTTAACAAAACCCCACAGGACCCAGAAGTCAGTTGAAGTTTAAGTACTGGAAGAAGCTGAATCAAAGGATTCTTTTTGAAGCAATGAGCTAGCTCCAAGTACTATGCACCCAAGTAAACAGTGTTTTGAAGAAGGAAACGTTTAAGGATTGCTTGTTTGTTTGCTTCATCTAAAAGGAAATGATCTCAAGTGAAAGGTTAGAATTGTTGAAAGGGATAAAGAGCAATGTGTAGGGTGTGAAAAGAGCGGTGGTTCTTGGTTGTGGGTATTAACTCTGACTTTTGGTTTAAAAATCATATAGAATTAAACACAATGATGTCATGAAAGTCAGAAAGGTAAGCTATAAAACTGTTCTTTAAAAAAAAAAAGGTATAGAATGTTAAAGTAGCTAAGGATGTGCATCCTAATCTGTGTAGTAGCTCTAAAATAGCCATGCACTGTTTGATGCTGTGTGTAAGTCAAGGACTGGAAAGTGATAGAATAAACTCTAGGAAAGAAGGCAGGAAAAGAGAGAAAAAGGGATACTGAACAGATGGGGCAAAAAAGAAAGCAAACAGTCTAGTCCCAGGGTGTCCATGAGCTTGTGTTGAATGTGAGCAGGAGGAACACAGCACAGAAGCAGAGGAAGTACTCTCTTGCCTAGCACATGTGGAGTCCTGGGTCTGAGTCCAGCACCACATAACTGTCAGTGGATTTAAGTTCCAGCTAAGAGAGAGTATGTAAACTAAATTAATCTAAGCTATTTATTTAAAGTGACACATTTAAAACACAGGTGTAAAGTGATTGAAAATAAAGGAATGGAGAAAGTAATGCAAAGACTAACCAAAAAAATTGATGTATTAGCTTTAATATCCAATAAATAGGCAAAGACTAAAGTTATCTTATATAAAGGCATTATACTGATAAATGAGTAAGAAATCTGATAATAGGATCCAAATTAACAAAATGGCCCAGCTGTGTTATGGTTGCTTGAGAGGATGCTGCCAATCCCCAGGGTAGGGATAATGGCAGCCTGCGACAGGGTGGATGGAGTTAGCTGGGTTTGAGAGTGGGGGGAGGAGGGGAAGAGGGAGAGGGGTAGGTAAGAGAGGACTCTGCTGGCTTGGTACGGGTGTTGGGGAAGAGGAGGTTGATGACTTTTCTGAGGTCCATGCCTCAGAGTGAATAAGGACCAGCTTGGGGAGTTTGCTCTGATCACCTCCAACCCTGTATACTAGTCTGGATTAAGCCTTTCTCTCCTCTCCACCCAGCCTCAGATCACCATGTGGCAGCTATAGGGGTGGTTTATCCCAGCCTTGAGACAAGTGTGACAGTGGATTAGGCTGTCCGAGCCAGGAGGAGGGACAAGAGCCAGGAGGAGGGGCACGTGAGAAAGGTGGGGAGATAAGGAGAGGTGTTCTGTGAAGGCTGGGGAAGGTGAGTGACTTGGTCTTTGGGCCGTCCCTAACACCCCAGCAGACACCGTGAAACACCATAGCTTTCCCTAACACTCAGGATTTTGCCCTGAAACATGGCAACATACTACCTTCAGACATCCAGGTAATTTTTACACTTCCCTGATGGAACCCAAGTATTTTTTATGGGTCCGTCCCCTCCACCCCCCCCCCCCCCCCCCCCAGTAAATGCTGAAGAGGTAAGGGCACCTGTCTTGTGGGATCTCTGTCTGATTGCTTCCTTATGGGTCTTTCCACATTGTTCTTTTATCCTTTGTTTCCCGTAATCTGGAATTGAGAGGTCTCCGAGACTCCTTAATATTCAGGCTGGCATTTGGGGAATCTTTGAGTGTGGGAAGCTCTGAACTCTGTCTTGTAGCCCAGCTGAAGCTGTGTCTGTCATCTCATCTCTCTGAGATGTCATCACTAGATGTTTTCATGAAGATATGAGGGACTTTGCAAATTAGCAAATTCTCTAAGTGGTGCTTCCTAGGCATTGCACACATGTCATTTTCCAGCCTTCACACACCAGTTTTTAGCCTTTAAGTGTGTCTGAGTGTGTAAAATGGAGTCTTCTGTCCTGTCACTTACTCCACATTTGTGTTGCTGCCTCCCCTAGCCCCTCTTTCTGCAGAGCCTCACCATGTATGTAGTCCAGGCTGGCCTCAAACTTGAGGTCCTTCTGCTTTAGTGTCCTAAATGTTAGGAGTATAGGCATGTGACATCTGGCCAATCATGGGTTTTGTTTTAAAATTTTACTAATTTTTGATTTTGAGACTGGCTCTCATTGTATAGCTCTGGCTAACTTGGAACTCCCTACATAGAACAGGCGACTTTGAATTCACAGAGATCAACTTGTCTCCTGAGCACTGAGATCAAAGGTGTGCATTACCATATGTAGCTGCTTTTTATTTAGAAAATTTACTTACTATTTTATGTGTATGTATATACATGGCTTGTGTGTGAGTTAGAAGATGACTTTAGTAGTTGGTGCTCTCCCTCCACCGTACATTCAGTTTACCCACTGAGCCGTGTTTCTGACCTGACAGCTGATTTTTTTTTTTTTTTTTTTTTTTTAATACAGGTGTTCTCTATTATGTAGCCCTGACCCTGCAGAACTTGGGAAGGTTGGCAGTTGTTGATTTTGATGCTCTCATCATTATTTTCTTTTTCTGAGTCAGGCCCTTTATCCCAGCTGTGATCTTAGCAGGCCTGCCAGCTGTATTACCATCTGTCATCTTGAGGAGAGACCCCCAGAGTTCACATTTGTGGCAGATGGGGCACAGGTGCATTCCTCATAGTGGAGGTGGTGTGCCGGTGTGTGGCATTTTCCCTCCTGTGCCCAGGACAGAAGTGCCTAATGGTCCTGCCACTTAAGGCTTGTGGGCCTTTCTTACCCTTTCTGCACTGGATTGAGTTTGCCTTCTGAAAGAGTTAGCAGCGGCAGCATTCTCCTAAGCTCCCGGTTGGTCTCATGCTGTGTCTCCTTGTATTGTTTGTACAGTTCTTACTGTTTGCATGCTGGATGGTCTGACCTCGGACCACTGTATCTGTGGACTTTTCATGGTTTTGCCTCCTCTCTTGATTTAACTTGCAGTCTTTAGGGAGCCTCAATTTTGTTTTATACTGCGATTGATACCTTTGTTTATTGTACACTTTCCCCATTAGCCCTTCAACTTGGGTTTTAATTCTGCTGTCATGTGATGAATTTTGCTTCTTTTTTTCCTAATCTTGGCCATTATCTTAGCTTGTTGTCTTTTAAATTTTATCCTGTACTCATTTGATGTTCCTTGTCCTTTGAAAAATGATTAACTTTATTTTTTTAAAGGCAGTGTCTTCCTGAATCTTACTAATGAAGAGAAGCACACGTATACATTTTCCCTCTTTCTCCTTTTGCCTTTTTTCTTCTTTTCCCTCATCCCTGTTTCCTCTCCCCCGCACCCCTCCCTACCATCCTCAAATGGAACCTAGGGTCTTTCTCATGTTTGGCAAGCTGTTTACTCGTGAGTCACTCTAACCTAACAGCATGCATTTTCTAAAACAGCTTTCTGTTTTCTACAATAATCATTTCATAGGCATGTATATACTTCATGACATATATTCTCTCTAGTTTACCTATGTTCTCCTTTTTGTCTTAGCTAATTAATTGTGCCACTATGTGTGTAGCTGCTGGAGGAAATGCTGACTGTCCTCAGACCCGCCTTATCGATGCAGCCTCACCTGTGCAGTTCTACTTTCAGTATGTCCACTGTAGTTTGTCTCCTTGATTTGTGCATATTTAACAGTCTTCTGTCATCCTCCACTGCTGGCCCTCCCCCGTTGAATCCTGGATGAAGAGTGGGCTGTGGTCATGGTTGAGAGAAATCGACTGCCTCCAGTTTGAGTTCTGCTCTGATTGCCTGATGAATAGTACTTTGTATATATGGGAAAATTGAAGAGGGTCCCTTCCTCTCTCCATTCCTCCTTCCGTCTTACTCTGCTTTTTAGGTCTTACTAAGACCTGTCTGGCCTCAAACTCTCTACCTTTGGCTTCAGCCTTCCAAGTGCTAGGGTTCTAAGCCTGTATTATCATTTCCAGCTACATAAGTTTTTTTTTTTGTTTTTTTTTTTAAAGATTTATTTATTTTTATGTGGATTAGTGTTTTATCTGCATGTATTTTTATGTGAGGGTTTCGGATCACCCAAAACTAGAACTACAAGTTGCCATGTGGGTGCTGGGAATTGAACCCAGGTCCTCTGAAAGCACAGCCAGTGCTGTTAACCACTGAGCCACCTCTCCAGCCCTACATAAGTTTTTAATTTTAGAGAAGTCTTACTTTCTTCATCTGTTGCTTATTCTTTTGGTGTTCTATTTTAAGAAGCCATCGAGTCCTATGGACTTGGGGAGCTTTATTGCTGTAGCTCTTATATATATAGTGTGACTGTTTGGAGTTACCTTTCTTGTCTGGTGGGAAGTAAAGTCCGTGGGGTGTTGAGCTGTCACAGCTCTCCAGCTGCAGTCTCAAGTGCAGTGTCTCAGTGAAAGTGTTTTCTAGGAAGAATTTGTTGTCTTGACACTTTTTGAAGTTATTGTTTGCTTGTTTTGTTTTGGTATAGGGTCTCACTATGTGGCTCAGCTGTACTCTGTTGATCATTTTTCTGGGTCCACCTCTTGAGTGACATCGAATCAGGCTGACAAGTAGAGGTTTTTTTATGGGGGTGGTGGTGTTGATATAGAGTGGCTATAGCTATAGCTCAGGCTGGCCTTGAACTGGTAATCCTCCTGCTTTGTTCTTCCAAGTACTGGGATTAATGGTTTGACTTGTGCAACAGTCAGAATATTCAAAAGGAAATCTCTGCCCTTCCCCTTTGAACTCTGAGACTAGATGCTTGACTTTGCTTTTGCCTGTTTAAGGTTTGAATTAACATTGATGTTATTAGACCTAGGGATGTGCCCCCTCCCTCATTTCCCCTTTTAGTCATGTTTGCTTTTGAAATCTTTATAAAAATCTGTTGAGTAGAGGGCATTTGGGAGTGCTATTGGTCTGTTTTCTGTGTATGACTGGATGTTTTCCTGCTTTGAGTGGACAAATAGAACCCAAGGTTGTCAAGGCTATGAAGTGTGCACTTGCTCAGCTTATGTGAAGCTTGTGTGCTCTATCATAAAACCAGACCAAATCGACCAAAGTTGCAAGTACGCTTCATATTAAGCTGGGTGTGGCAGCACATACCTTTAGTTCTAGCCCTTGGGAGAGACACAGGCAGGCAGATCTCTGTGAGTTCAGGGCTAGCTAGCTTGGTCTATGCAGTGACCCTGACTTAGACAAACAAAAAACTAACAACAACAAAAAAGATGTCGAGGTTGTAGAAATGGTTGAGGGTTACATATTGTCCCCAGGACACATATCAGGTGCCTCACAACTGCCTGTTACTGTAGTAGCTCCAGGAGATCTGACACTTCTGTCGTCTACAAGCATATGTATAAACCCATACACAGACACAAACATACATAAAATTAAAAAGAAAACAAATCTTAAAAAACAATTCATCAGACCTTCTCAGTTGATTATCAGTGAGAAAAAGATAGAGCTGACTGGTACTAAGTGCTGGCCTGTGCACTTGTGTGTTCTCTCTCTCTCTCTCTCTCTCTCTCTCTCTCTGTCTCTCTCTCTCTCTCTCTCTCTCTCTCTCTCTGTGTGTGTGTGTGTTGTATGTACTGATTTTACCTTCACAACCATGTGAAGGTTGTGAAGATACTGGGGCACCTGGCCCCAGTCACACAGCTGGAAAGCAACAGGACAACTGACTGTGCGAGCTAGAGCAGGTGTAGCCTAGTGCAGCCTGCTGTGCAGGTGACTGAGGAAGGCTGGAATGGGACAGTGCTTTGTGCTGTTGGGGAACAGCAAGGCAAAGTTAATACAGAGTGTATTTTAGCTGTGTGAAAAACAGCATTCGGAGGGAAAATGATATGGGACTCCTGGAAAGTGTGTGTGTGGGGGAATTTGAAGTATTGTTAGTTTATGTAAAACCGTTTCCCTGCATTTTTCTGCACGTATTATTTTATCCTAGAGAAAAAGGGTGCTGTCCTTTAGTGAGGGTCTGGGTGATAAGTGGAGAGTGGAGCCTGGTAGTGAGTGTATGTCTGTAGAGGGTGTTATATTCTCCATGTGGGAGATGGAGAGAGAGACCTGTATTCATCCTCTTCTCTAGAACATTCTAAAACACAACCAGACCTGGTAGATGAAAGCACACTGAATCTAAGTGTAACAGGGAACCCACCAGAGGTACCACTCAGATGCAGTTTATAGCCAATTGAAAGTCTTTATTCTAACTGTCTAAAATTACACTCAGATATTCAGGACCCAAGGGTAGTAGTGTTCAGAGTAAGGGGTTTTTAAAGGTAAAACCACATCCTGGTATCTCACTCACTTAGCAGCTGCAGGGGGAGGTTTGCACAAGCAGGCAATTTAACAGAACCTAAAATAAGCTGTTAGCTGGGCCATCTTGACTTTAGGTTCTTAGTGTAGAGTTGGATAATTTTCCTCAGGGCTCAATTAAATCTAAAATGGCCTCAGCAAGAGGAATACAAGATGGAGGAGCCTTTGCTGTTTGCCCTGTCACATTCTCTACTAGTTCTATAGTCATTAGTCAAATCGTCAGCTTGTCCTAAGGACCAGTATCTTAACTGAGTTTATTCTCTGTTTGATGGAGTTGACCATGCAGTTGAGATGCAGGATCTCATCATTAGCGTGATCAGAATAAGACTCAATGGTCTAGCTAATGCTGACAGTAGGTGGTCAGTCATGGGGACCAGGTAAACAGACTGATACCAATTATCTGATCTATGTCCCCTTTTTTCCTTCCTTTGAGTTTCTCTCTGACCATGTTTCCCCTAATTACCCATGATTGATTGGCATAGAAATAGAAAGTTTCACCTAAGGCCATGCAAGTCCTCCTTGTTTTATAAAAAGGAGTCAGGACTGCAGGACTACCCCTGTAAGAGAGTCAACTTGGCGTTCCAGCCTGGAAATAGAATTCCCCAAATGGCTTAGGTCTATCTGGGACCTGAGTTCCCTAAAGATTTGACTCCTAGCAACCATGACTGAGGTGCACACTGGCTATTTCTGCCACTACTAGAATCTGGATCAGAATTTGAGCACATTTGACCATTGTTAACACTGAGTCAAGGCCAATATGAACTCTCTCCTCTTTGCATTATAGGCTATACCTGGGAGGTAACATAGAGCAGTACATGATGTAGATTGGGGGTGTGACTTTGCAGTGAGTTGGAGGAGGCTCATTTAATCAAACTGTTAGTACAAGCAAACCAGATAACTTGAGGACATGATGAGGTACTTGTCTTTGGCAGGATGACTCACCATTGGCAGAGCATGCATAAAATTGTAGTCCCTGAAAGCCTTTTTCTTGCCAGTCTTCTCTACAAACTGACTTACTGATCCATGTCCCTCCTCTAGACCCATATTCTTCTGCCCCGGGAAGAGACGTAAGAGAGCAGAAGTCAACCTGCTTTCATCCCTGGTTGTTCTCAGTTCCCATGTTCAGGTTTAGGGATGATGGGGATAGTAAACTCTTGTCAGTCTTATCTTTAAGTGGTCCAAGGTTCAACTGACAGTCCGTCTGTCTTCAGTGGCTTTTTTTTTTTTTTTAAATCTCCCAAGGAATGATACCAGCTACTTTGACAACAGTTGGCGTGGTGAGGATTAACTAACTGGGTAGGGCTCTTTTCTGACAGTTTTAAGGTCTAGGCAGGGATCCTCTTTATCCAAATCAACTGGCTAGGACTGGTGATGGGATTTGGAGATAGGAGATAGCAGGTGTCTTAGGGTTTCCATTGTTGTGAAGAGAAACCATGTCCAAGGCAACTCTTATAAAGGACAACATTTAATTGGGGCTGATTTACAAGTTCAGATTTTCAGTCCATTATCATCATGGGAAGAAGCACAGTAGCTCCCAGGCAGTCTGGAGGAGCTGAGAGTTCTACATCTTCATCCAAAGGAAGCCAGGAGCAGATCATCCTTAGGCAGCTAGGAGGAAGGTCTCAAAGCCCATAGTGATACCTCCAACAAGGCTATTCCTCTTAATAGTGCCACTTCTTGGGGCCAAGCATTTTCAAACCACCAATGGCCTAGTGAGCTTCCTACACGTCCTGCAAGGACTTGAGAAGGGAATGCTTTAGACATTTCTCTCTGGGGACTATCTTGGAGTGTGGGAGTACTGTGGTCTTCCAAACATGATTTCAAAAAGAATAAGTCACTCCTGATAAGGAGCACATCAAGCTCTGAGCAGGGCAAAGGGGAGGCTGTTTACCCATTTTTTTTTTCTCTCCAGTTTTTAGGATCAATTTGGCCAGAGTCTCCTTAAGAGTTCTATTCATCTTTTCTACCTGATCTGAGCTCACACATAGTACAATTTCCAATTAATATTTAATACCTTTTTCAGAATTTGAGATACTTTGGTCATGAAGGCTGGGCCATTTTGGACCATAAAGTAGGGTCAGTCCAAACTTTGCAATTTTTTCTAAAGAAGTTTCTTAGTAACAATTGATGTCTGATAGGGTAAGCTTTCATCTATCTTGAGAAGCTGTCTACAAACACTAGAAAATATTTATAGCACAAAATAGTAGGCCTGATTTCAGCAAAGTCCAATGCCCAGTTTTTACAGGCTCATTTCTTTGAGCCCAGATCCCTTGTGGGGTATTCCTTCCCACTTTTGGATTTATCTGAGCCACAGGTGGCACATCTAAAAAGTAGTGTTTTAATCCAAATTTGGAACATAATACCTGGGTCTGAGGAGTTCAGCAGTTTTCACAGCACCTAGGTAGGTGGCTTGGTGGAGATCCATTTGCCTTCCCAGACTCATGAGGGGAATGATGGGTCTGCTGTCTAGTAGCATCCACTGTCCAGTTTATCCTGTGTGGTCAGTTCTTGTTTGGCTCAGACAGTTTCACTTGGGGTATATTTCAGGTGCTTTCACAGCGCTGCTAAGACTTGTAGAGGCTCCACTGTTTCTAGAGCTACTTCTTGGGTGGCCAAGTCAGCCACTTTTTTGCCTCTGGCTTCTGGGCAATTCCCATTGTAGTGTCTTTTGCAATGAACAACAGCCACCCTCTTGGGTAAGTAGATAGCTTCCAATAGAGCTAAGATTTTTTTCTAGTTTTGATTTTTTTTTTCTGCTGAGATTTTTTTTTCCCTCTTGTATAGAGCCCCATGAACATAGGCTATTGTGAAAGCATATACTCTATTGTATATGGTGATGTTACAGCGATTTATTGGGATGGGAAAACTCAGGAGGGTGGCTGCCTCTGCCAGTGAGAAGCAGCAGAGAACTGGACAGAATGCTGGATTTATATAGGGTTTCTAGGAGAGGTGGCCTGGGATTGGAGGGATTATGTGGCCTGATCTTGAAGCAACAACTGGCTGGCTACTCATGAGTCTCAAAGGGTCAGGCGTGACTGTCAGAGTAGCCTAGGGGTGGGGCCTGGCAGCTGTAGGTTTCCAGGTATGGGGCTTACAAAGGAAGTCTCTGCCAGGCAGGGAATTGCCAACAGATAGCCTGGTCTTTTCTCCAGTGGAGTGCTTGAGTCAAAGCTAAAAGCTCAGCTTACTGAGCTGAAGGTTCCTCTGCTTAAAGAGTTATATCTGATCTTGTCTTGGACAAAACTACTCCATCTGTAAACAGCACCTGGTTTGGTGTCACCAGTGGGTCATCAGTTAGATCAGGTCTGACAGACTGGATCATGTCACTCACTTCAAGATAGTCATTTAGGGGATCTGCAGGGTCATCATTTATCAAGCTACTGGCAGGGTTAAGGGCTGATGCCTTGTGGAACCAAATATGGGATTGATTGAAAAGTGGGGATTGGTATTGGGTCACCTGGGTGTTAGATATCCATTTCTAGGATCCTCAAGAGGTCGGCAACAAAGTGTGGGACTGTCAGGAACTATTTGTGCCATAAAGTTAATTTGTCAGTTTCTTTTACCAGTATACTCAGCCATCTGCCTGTGACCAGGTTAAGACTCTTGGCCAGATATGTCACAGGTCTTTTCCGGACACCCAGGATTTGTGTGAGGACCCCTTAGACAATGCCTCTCACCTCATCCATGTACAAGTGGAATGGCTTAGAAATGCTTGTGAAGGCCAAGGCCAGGGCAGACACCAGGGGATTTTTTCAAGTCTTCAAAGGCTCTCTGCTCAGTGTTGGTTCATTCCAAATCCTTGTACCTTGATGCCCTCATAGAGGGGTTTGGCTATCTCAGAAAATCCCATTATCTATATATGGGTGGCTGGCAGTATCTAATGCCCCCAGAAAAATCTCATACTTTTTTTTTTTTTTTTTTTTTGCAGAGATTTGCAAGGTGACTGAAATATGGTCATGCGAAATTATCCACTTAACTTTCTCTAGGTTGTAGCTTAGGAGTGTAAGCTTAGGGATACACAGCTGAGTCTTTTTGGCTCACACTCTGTCCCCAAGGGCTCGGAGGGTTTCTAAAAGACCTTCTGCCTACATTTCTCCTCAGTAGTTGAAGCTATGAGGAGCTCTTCTATATAGCTCTGTCTAGGGTGTCTGGGGCCAACTGTAAGTGTTTTTGTTAGGATGAAAGGGTATCCTGGAACTTGGAAGCCCAGGGAAGGAGGGGCTTGCCACCACTCTGACAGCTTTTATGGCTCAGCTGGGGATACTCTCCCCTGGGAGCTGCAATGCCTCTGCTGAGGAGGCTTTCTCTCAGAGCTATTTGGTTCCTGAGCTCCCATGTTTTAGGATGCTTTCCATTGGGACACTGACCCACCTCAGAGCTGTAAGGTTCCTGAGCTCCTGTGTTTCAGGATGCCCTTCTACTGGTATGCATTCTCCCCTCAGAGCTGTGTATTTCCTGGGCTTCTGAGTCCCAGGATGCCCTTCCAATTAAGCAGAAACCACTTAAAATTAGACCAGGGAGTCTGGTAATGTCTCCAGATACACAGACCCCAGACATAGGCTCTATGGTCATTTCCAAACTTCTTCTCTTGTGTCCTAACCACATGGTACCTCCTACAGACCAATTTACCTCTGTAAGTGTTCAGACCAGATGACTTTTGACTTACCTTTTTTTTTTTTTTTTTTAAATCTTTTGGGTGGTGGCTTGGTGTCTCTGGAGTACTTGGTAGTGATCAGTCAGGATTTTTTCTGGAGCCATGGAACATTTCAGGTTGCCCTCTAGGAACCCTTGTAGAGATCTTGCTGGGGCCTCCGAAATAGAGGAGCCCAGGAGATATGACCACTCAGACACGGTTTATAGCCAGGTAAAAGTCTTCATTCCAGATGGCTGGGTCTACACTCACATACTTGGGACCCACATTTTTAGAGTACGTGCTGAGTTTTTGGAGGACCCACATTTTTAAAGTAAGTGCTGAGTTTTTGGAGGACCCACATTTTTAGAGTAAGTGCTGAGTTTTTGGAGTAAGGGCTTTTTAAAGGTAAAACCACATCTTGATATCTTAGCAGCTACAGGGGGAGGTTTTACTCAAGCAAGCAGTTTAACAGAAGCTAAGCTAAGTGGTTAACTGGAAGGGGAGGTTTGTATAAGCAGGCAGTTTAACAGAAGCTAAGTTAGCTGGGGCATTTTGATCTTAGGTTCGTAGATCAGAATTAGATGCTCTTTGTTTAAACCTTTAAATTCTGTGTTGGAAATTAACCTAAATTTATCTAAGAAGAGAGTTGAAGGTCTTGATCTAAATAGGATCTATTTTATTTTAGCTGGACAGTAAAAATTATTTGATATATGAATGCTGTCAGTTTCTCCTAGATACATTATGTCCCTCAATATCTGAAGGAACTCAAGTAGTATATGGAGAAATAAAACAGGAAGGGGACTTATTCAAGTATTGTTTTTTGGGAAGCAGGTTTTTAAGTAATTATTGTATTGCATAATCTTTCCTGTGCACTGCACACACTTGAAAGAAGGCTGGAAGGATATTATCTGAGAATATGAGCAGTGGCTGGGCCCTGGGTGTGGCAACTAAATTAGAAGCAACTTGCCCATACAAAAAGGTAGC
Source organism: Arvicanthis niloticus (assembly GCF_011762505.2). Classification (NCBI taxonomy): domain Eukaryota; kingdom Metazoa; phylum Chordata; class Mammalia; order Rodentia; family Muridae; genus Arvicanthis; species Arvicanthis niloticus. The sequence continues at coordinate 17,262,422 of NC_047674.1, read as the reverse complement.
TGAAAGATAGGCTGTTTCCTTGGTGCTTTATTTCTAGCTGGGCCTGTAACTGAGTGAGAGCCATGTTCCTTCCCCCCCCCCCCCCCCCCACTGTTTGAACATGATAGTGACATTCCATGGAACCCTGAAAAGCAGATTTTTTCTTTTCTTTTATTTTTTAGGGGTGGGTGGGTGTTTTGAGACAAGGTTTCTCTGTATCCCTGGCTGTCCTGTAACTTATTCTATAGACCAGGTTGACCTCAATCTCATAAGAGATCCACCTGCCTCTGCCTCTCTGCCTCTCTGCCTCTCTGCCTCTCTCTCTGCCTCTCTGCCTCTCTGCCTCTCTGCCTCTCTGCCTCTCTGCCTCTCTGCCTCTCTGCCTCTCTGCCTCTCTGCCTCTCTGCCTCTCTGCCTCTCTGCCTCTCTGCCTCTCCTCTGCCTCTCTGCCTCTCTGCCTCTCTGCCTCTCTGCCTCTCTGCCTCTCTGCCTCTCTGCCTCTCTGCCTCTCTGCCTCTCTGCCTCTCTGCCTCTCTGCCTCTCTGCCTCTCTGCCTCTCTGCCTCTGTCTCTGTCTCGAGTGTGTGCCATTGCTGCCCAGCAAAAGGCAGTTAAGAGTTTGGTGTGCTGTGCTTTTAGAGGAATGGTGGAGGACTACTAACTTAGCGTTCATGCTTCAGGACTCTTGACTTCTGACTTTCAAAGGCTCCCTATTTCTCTGGTCTTGAACATACCTTATGAAAAATTCTAAACAGATACAACAGTTGAAAGAGCTGAGTTTACCATACCACAGGGTGTCTTGGTTTATCTTCAGTCCACACATTTTCTGAGTATTTCAAAACGGACTCTGTGGTACTTTGTGCTTTGTGAAGTATCCCTTTGACCCAGTGCAGCTCTCTTAAAGGTCAGAAGACTTGTCCCATCTCTTCCATCATGATGTTCCCAGTAGTGCTTGGCATGTTGAGTGGTGCTCAGTAAATATCTGCTGAAATTTAGCAGCTTCATTCCGTAGCTTCATACTCTGTGGACTCCAAGGGAATTCTTTTCACTGTGGCTGACCCACAGTATCATGCGTCTTAGGATATCCCTCCAGCTGCTTGTGGTTCAGATTTATCACTTGATGTGTGGTACAGCTGAGGTGTGTCTCTTATATGTATCTTCTCCTCCAGTAATAGTAGTAGGAAGGTAGTCGCCCCTCCCTCCCCCAACTTGTGAAAGCCAAAACAATAAAAATAACCTTACCCACTACATACTCCTATGCTGTCTCCACACCTTTGCAGCAGAAGCATGGAGAGGACAGACTGAGGTGAGTCCCACAGTTCTTCCTTCTCTGTAGATGTAGGTGTTCCCCTGGGACCTCAGTTTCTTCCTTAGCAGTTTTACAGGGTGGCAAGGCTGACATGAGGGCTTTTTGGCTTCTTGTGGGCACTTCACAGGTACTGTGTTGTTCACCCTCTCTTCTGCCAAGTAGAAATGTTTGCTGTGGCTGCCTTGAGAGGGCCTCTGTATAGACTAAATAGATGGTCTGTGAACACATGTGGACTTAGCCAGTTGAGTGAGAAATCAAGGCCAGTTTTCTCTAGTGTTGCTGCTGAAGGGGACCCCCTGAGAATCCTTTGTATGCAGACACCTGGCATTGTCCCAGTTTCTACCCTTTCCCCCTGCCTCCAGGTTACCAGTTAATCAACTGTATTATTTTATATTTGTGTTTATTTCTTCTTGAGGATTTAAAACTGTTTATTTCTGTTCACCTGCAATGCCCCTCATGCCTTCCTACTGCATAGGAAGCCGTTCACCTTTCTTTCTTCTCACTGTCCTGAGGACTTTATTGCAGCTTGTTAGAGAGCTTCTTCACTCTGGGGCAGTTTTATGACCCAGTTTTCAGTCTAGCACAGTTGATCCAGCCCTTACCTCTTACAGACAAGACTTTTCAGTTTTTTTCTGGCTGGAACCCATGGCAGCAGTTGCAGAGTCTCACCCTTCTTTTCTGTTGCTCAAAGAGTGTGTTTGTGCCTAGGTTACTGGGGTAGGCTTACTATTTTGCTGAATGGAAGAGAAGTGAGTGTGGTTTTGCTGGGTGTTGCTATATATGTACAGTTCTGTTCCCACAGTCTAGCTCACAATATTCCTATTACTTTTTTTGTTTTGTTTGTTTGTTTTTGCTCAATTTGATGGTAAAAATATAATTTTAGTTAAGCTTTGTGTGTGTGTATGTTTTTAAAGGCCATTTATATTTCGGTTTCTGTGAAATGTTTGTTCTTACTTTCGCCTGTTTTCCTATTGGCCTTTTTGTTTGTTGTTTATTTGTGAGACAGGGTATCATTATGTAGCCCAAGATGGTCTTGAGCATATAATCTTTAGTACTGGAATTATAGAGTGCACCACCATGCCTGGCTTTCCTAGTCTTGGTGTTCAGAGACTCTTTATAGATAAGAAATGTTAGTCCTTGATGGGTTGGTGAAACAGTTCCTGAGGCAATAGGGCAACCAAGATAGATAGAATCATCAGGAGTTGATATGGTGAGGGAGATAGCCCTTAGGGTGGAGGTCTGTATTCTTGCAGACAGAATAGCCATTGTCTGTTCTATGAGGGTGAGTATTCTGGAAAGGATTCCTTCAGAGACAATGACATTTACCTCTAGTCTGAAGTGCAATAGTTTTCAGCTGGTAGAAAGAGGAACTGAAGATTCATAGGTCTCTTTAAAGAATTAGGGTGGAGGGTTGTTGTGAAGGGCCCTAGGCTAGAGAGGAAAGAAGTATGGGGAAAAGCATACCCACCTTAGACTTCCCTTTGAAGCCTGGTGGGCCTGTGACTGAGTGTAGGCTCTCTGGGGGAGCTTTAAACACTGCCCCCCTTAGGTCCCTTAACTACTTGATTTTGATTTCTCAGGCAGGGTGAGCTGGGGAGGGATGAGGCTAGTGTTTCTCAGAGCCTGCCTGCCAGGTAGTTCTATTGGTGTTTGTAGTTGAAAGGCACTGGGTGAGAGAATATGGCAGCAAGAGAGATGGATAGAGTCTGAAAAAGACTGATTCCCTCCCTCCCTTCCTTCTTTCTTTTGGGGGTGGGGACAGGGTTTTAGCCCTGGCTGTCCCAAAACTTGCTCTGTAGACCAGGCTGGCCTTGAACTCACAGAGTTCCCGCCTGCCTTTGCCTCCCAAGTGCTGGTATTTTAGGTGTGAGCCACCACCATACCCAGTAGAAGTCTGATTCTTTTTCTTTTTTAATTATGCATTTACATCCCAAATGCTGCCCCCCCCCCCAGTCCCTCCTTCCAGGGTTTCTCCTCCATCCTCTTCCCTTTTGCCTCTGAGAGGGTGGCCCCTCCATGGGTATCCCCAACCCTGGTGCATCAAGTCTGCAGGATTAGGTAAGAAGTCTGATTCTTCTTACAAGTAGGCCCTCATCAGAACTTGTTCAGGTAGGCTGGGAGAGAACAGTGAATTACATTCTAACCTGGTGCCTGGGAGGCCAATTCAGGTGCTCTGAAGCACACTTTGATCTTGTTTTTCTTGTGCACAGTATTGGAGATGGAACCCTGGGGCCTCTCCCTTTGTAAGCAGTGGCCTTTTCACCGAATTCTATCCCCTCACACTTTGAGAGAAACTGAGAGAAAATGTAATTTAAGCTGGACATGGGTACACACCCGGAATCCTAGTATTTAGGAGGCAGAAGCAGCAGGATTTGGAGTTCATGTCCACAGCTTCAGTTGTATAGTGATTTGAGACTAGTTTGAGTTTTATGAACTCATACCAAAAACAAGACCAGAAAGGAGGGGGTGGGGCAGGGAGAGGGAGAGGGAGGATTGATTGAGATTGATCAGAATTTAAGCTTTAAGTGTGGAACTTATTCTGGAAGAGGGACAGAACCAGTGGTACGTGGTAGCCACTTAGAAATGAGAGTATTTTTACTTAAAAAAATTAAAAATTATTACGCACGCACGTGTGTGTGTGTGTGTGTGTGTGTGTGTGTGTGTGTGTGTGTGTTAGTTATAGAGGTTGGGGATGTTCCACAGAACACATGTAGTGTGTGTGTGTGTGTGTGTGTGTGTGTGTGTTATAGAGGTTGGGGATGTTCCACAGAACACATGTAGTGTGTGTGTGTGTGTGTGTGTGTGTGTGTGTGTTATAGAGGTTGGGGATGTTCCACAGAACACATGTAGTGGTCTGAAGACAACTTGTGGGAGTCAGTTCTCTTCTTCTACCTTTTTAGCCCTAGAGATTGAACTTAGGTTGTCAGGCTTGGGAGCAAGTGCCTTTATCTGCTGAGCTATCTATCTCACTGGCTCTGATACTTTTAGCTTTGATGCTGTTTGAGTCTAGACACAGGAAATACAAGGTTAAGAGTGAGTGACATTGCATAGGTCAGTGAAGAGAGTGGCTTGAGATGAAGTCTATTCCATGTGTTGTGGCTTGAATCTTAACACCAGCATTCAGTAGTAGGTAGAATGGACAATGACCTTTATTAGACAGAAATGCACCGGTCTGCTCATCTATATTAGGGCATTAGCATGGCTGCTGTAGCGCTAGGCTAGTATTCCCCCGTCTGTAGTCAAGTCAGAAACAAGGAGGATGGCAAGTTTTGAAGCTCCTTGTGTTCCCTTATTCTAGAGACAGGTGAGCCATCTCCTTATCCCAGCTCTTTGAATTTGACCAGGATGGAGGAAATGGTGGTGAGCAGTGGTAAAGGCCCCTGTAACATTCTCATGCCACTGAGATCTTGTTAGCAATGCCAAGAGACAATCTGCTTGATTGTGCTGGTGGATATTTACTGTGAACACCAGATGAAGGACAGACAGACCCCTCAGCAGCTTGTGGGGATTTGGTGTCACTTCTTTTGGCTCTTTTATGGCTCATTCCTTTGTCACGTGAGTGAGGACAGAAACGAGGTATCTCCCTTCCTCTCACTATAAACTTCTATGGAATAGGGGCTTGAGAATATGGTTACTTATTGGTGCTGTTGGAGAGAAACCGGGGCATTGGCAAAGGTGAAATTGGATTCTCTGGTAAGAAAATAAAGCTGTTTACACTTTTCCCAAGTTGGTGTTTTGGAAATCTTTAGAAAAAAGAAGTCCATGTAGTATTGTTCTTATCACATTGACAGTGTCATATGTAGGTCCTGGCTCTGTGGAGTTGATCATTCTCCAGGGTGGTGGCTGACCAGGTGTGCCTTAATCTACACTCTTGCCATCAGGACCTCAGTGTAAAATGTTGTATGTGTCCCTACTTGTGCATTTCCTTAGTGTCCTAGTAGATCATGATGAGACCAAGTAGGAGTGCATATAGTTCTGAACCATAGGGACTTATTTATGGCGGAGCAGAGGAAGTTGTTACATTGTGGATGTCCATGTTTATGTAGGGGCATGTGTGTGGTTGTGTACAAGGAAGCCAGAACCTTGAATATTGTGCCTCAGGCATCCCCCCCCCCCTCTTTGATATAGAGTCTCTTACTAGGACCTGAGCTTCACAGATTAGGCTAATTTGACTGGCCAGGAGCTCTGGGGAATCACCCAGTCTCTATCTTTCCCCAGTGTTTCTATTACAAATGTGAACCACCACTTTAGACTTTTTACATGGGCTGTGTAGTTTGAACTTGGGTTCTTGTATTATGCTGCAACCACTTTACTGACTGGTCATACTGGTCATTCTCTCCAGAAACCCTCATCTTTTCCTTTCTTCCTCTGCCCGACTCATTCATTCATGTATATGGGTGTGTGTGTGTGTATATTTTTTAAAATTGTGTGTGTGTGTGTGGGTGGGTGTGGGTGAGGTGCCCCTGGAAGCCAGAGACATCTGATCTCTCAGGCAGTTGTGAGCGTTGTGATGTGGGTCCTGGGAACTAAACTCTGGTTCTCTGCAAGAACAGTAACTGCTCTTAACTTCTGATGCCCCGTCTCATTTTTTTAAAAAATATTTTATTTATTTATTTTATATATATGATGCATACACTGTGCTGTCAGACACACCAGAAGAGGGAAGGCATCAGACCTCATTACAGATGGTTGTGAGCCACCATGTGGTTGCTGGGAATTGAACTCAGGACCTCTGGAAGAGCAGTCAGTGCTCTTAACTGCTGAGCCATCTCTCCAGCCCCTGTCTCATATTTTTAAAGTGAGCTTCTGAGTCTTCTCTCCATGTGTGCCATGTGACCTATGTGACAACAGTCAAGCAGTGTTATGTCGGCTTTGCTACTCTTGTTGGGTTCTGTCTGTACACTAAGGAACAACTTTGAGTATCTCAGGCTCATGAACTCTGACCTCCTTAAATATGTCTTCAGAGGGACATTGCTCACATGCCTGTACCTTATGCCTTCATACCCTATTGTATACCTCTTTGCTCTGTGGCCTGAATCATTGTCTGAGCTATTGCCTGCCCTGTGTCTGTGTTTGAAGAAGAGAGGCAGGAAAGAGACTACATCACATTGCTGGGTTCCTCCCTGTGCCTGTCCTTGACTCACTCTGGCTCTCTGATGAGGAGGGTCTGCTAGGGAAGCAGTATTTGTCTCTTGCAGGCTTCCATTGCAAAATCCAGCACATGGTTTCAGGGTGCAATTTTCTTGACCATTTTAAAAGTTAATTGTCTTGGACTGAGTGTTTAAAAATATCCTGTAGCATATCTGTTGTATTCAGAGCACGAATCAGAAGACAAATACAGTTTCTGAGAAAGCTTCAAAGAATAACTGGTTTTTATCTTTCTCTAACCTTTTCCGCTGCAAACCCACCAGGGTCTCTTTCTGAGCATGCTTGTTCTATAAATAGAACAGCAGGTCTCTTTGGGCAACCCAAGCTTGCAGGCTCTGGTCTACTTATTGAAACATATTTTTGTGACTGTGTATATGGGTGGTGGTGTAGATTGTGTTTTAATTTTGCTTTTTTTCCCTCTTTTGTATGAAAAACTTGCAGCAGATACAAACATACTTTTGTATCTCTTCTTTAATGATAATTTGTAGCTTTTCTGGGTTGGCATATGAGTTTTGTGGCCTTATTTTTATTTTAAAATTTGCACTTAGGAAAAAAATGGAAGCAATTTCTTCCCTTTCCAAGGTAAGGAAGCTGAATTGGGGTGAGGTGAGATCTCTAAGTGAGACCTTTAATATCCACAGGAGAGGTTCTCTCTGTGTGCTTCAGGCATTCGTGGATGGTTATATACAGATGTATTTAACAGGAATGCCATCCACGCAAGCTTGGACCTGGAAAGGGTACTCAGAATCAAAGCTGGTTATAGCTCTTCCATACTGCAGATTGGCTTGTGTCCTGGCCTTAGGTCCTTGTTCTGTTGTAGTGCATGCTAGTGACAGTAGCTGGATATGCTTCTTCCTTGGATTGTGGCATCATGCTATGTTTCCCTTGATATTTTTTAACTGCCTGGGAAATAGGGTAAGTGGTGCTTTTAGAAGTAAGAGGTGAAAGTAGATACTACAGCATGAGTAACTCTGCACATCAGTAGTTTGGTCTCAGGAGGGCAGCTGGTATAGTACCAGGTAGGACCCACAGAGTACATTCTAGTGAGCCTGTGAGTAGATATGAGCACATGCATCCCACCCAGCCTAGAGGGTACCTAAGAAAGATGACTTGTGTCCGGAAGAGAAGAGGAAATCTTTGGCATCATATAATGGCCTAAGCTCTGCTGGGCTGTGGGCCCTGAACCTGCCTCTGTGTGTTTAGCGGGTGAAGGAGCTGGGGTTTGGTTTAATATTTTTCTGTCTTTCTACCTTTCTTCCCTGAGATACAGGATGGTGGAAACTTAGTTACACAGTGTGCTATCTTTGTATTTTGGCACATTTGGATGACCCAAGGTTTCTGTGTCTTGTTTACTCTGGTTTTATGTTAGGAAGTTTAAAGTATCCTCAAATGCCAGGTGGTGGTGGTGCAGGTGGTGGTGGTGCAGGTGGTGGTGGTGCAGGTGGTGGTGGTGCAGGTGGTGGTGGTGCAGGTGGTGCAGGTGGTGCAGGTGGTGCAGGTGATGCAGGTGGTGCAGGTGGTGCAGGTGGTGCAGGTGATGCAGGTGGTGCAGGTGGTGCAGGTGGTGCATGCTTTTAATCCCAGCACTTGGGAGGCAGAGGCAGGTGGATCTCGTGAGTTCCAGGCCAATCTAGTGTACAGAGCAAGATCCAGGACAGCCAGGGCTACACAGAGAAACCCTGTCCTGAAAAACTAAGAAAACCCCTGTCTCGGAATGTCCAGGTGCTTCATACATACTCTATTTTAAACAACGTTTAAATAGTTTAATGTTTAAATAGCTGCATAACTGTTGTATAAGGAAAATGCTGAATACGGAGTTGATTTCTTAGTCTTTTGGATTATTTATTGTTATTATCTTTTCTTTGAAGTGCTGGGGATGGAACCTAGGGCCTGGAGTGTGTTAGACAAACATTTTATACTGAGCTATACCAGGCCTGTTATTAGTATTGACTTCGTTGGTGACTCTGAGTGGTTCAGGGCATCTGGCCATTCCTTGAGTGTTTGATTTCCAAGTAGTATGTTGGGATCAGTGTTCACTGGGAGCCAAGTAAATGGGGCCATAATCTGACTTGCTGTTATCTGAGCAGGGGAAGTTCTCTAGGGAGAAGGGAATATTTCCTGTAGTATAATGGACTTGTCAGTATCATGGGGGTGGGGGAGTGGGGAATAGTAGGGGCAGGGATGAGTGTCAGATGCCTATGCTGACCTCAGAACCATGCACAGGGCTGAGTAGAACACAGGCCTAGAGCCACACTGAAACTCAGAGCAGTGGACATGAACAGTTTTGGCAACAAGATCCTGAGAAATGGCAGTAGGCCAGAGAACACGAAGCCAGGGCCAAGAATAGCTGAAAAATACCAAATGTTGAAGCTGGAGAATGCATTGGTATTTGTTGTTCCCAGCTGCTGCTTCCTGGAGTCCCTCACACCTCAGTTTCCCCTTTGCTAATCTGTTGGACATAGTTAGGAAACACCTTGGGTCTCTAAGGCATGGTCTATTAGAGAAATGGTATGCCCCCTGTCTCTCCCTGGGCAGCACAGTGCTTATAAGGCCTGTGTTGAGGTCAAGGTCTGTGAGAGAATGAGAACTGTGCTTCTGGTAGGCTGCTTGACCCCTTAGGGGCACTCTCTGTTCATCAGTCATGACAGGCTGTTTCAGGGCGATGGACACCTCAGAAATGCAAGCTCACAATGTGCTTCTGTGCTTTCAGACCATCCTCAAAGAGGGCATGCTGACCAAACAGAACAACTCGTTCCAGCGATCCAAGAGGAGGTACTTTAAGCTTCGAGGGCGAACACTCTACTATGCTAAAACTGCAAAGGTGAGGCACCGTTGAAGGACTACCTCAGGAGCCACATTTAGGAGCTCAGTACTCAGGCACAGGATAAATACTTGCATACCAGCTATTTTTAGCTAGAGTTACTTGTTTGTTTGTTTCTTTTGGTCATGTTGGAATTGAACACAGGGCCTTGGATATGGTATTCAGAGTCTACCACTAAACCACAGCCCCATCTCATCTGGCTTGTAATAAATAGTAGGTGTCAGACTTTATTTGTCACTAAGCATGCTTTATTTCTCATAAAAATTATTTCTGTTCATTTCCTCCTTCTCTAAAAATGGAAAAATGGTCACAGAACTAACTATATTACAGTTAGTTTCCTTTCAGAAAGATGGGAACTACAGGTTTATGAATCTTTTATTATGGGCTAAGAGCTACTCTGATCATAGGGCATCTTAGTGTGTGAACAGAAATATGCAGGTCTTTACCTCTAGGTTTCCCAGCTGCTGACCTTGGGTGGTGAATCCCCGTCTGTGTTAAGACTCAAAGCTGGACTTTTCAGGCAGGTATCAGAGGAGCAGCTGGGATGTTGCTGCTCTGAATGTGCTGCCAGTCTTCAAACCCCGTGTGCAGACTGGCAAGCCTAACACGTCTCAGTGTTGGTGGTAGTTCTAATACTTGGGCATTAAGAAAAGTATGGAATGACAAGCATCCCTAGAGAGTTAGTGTGCTGAAATTAGAAATGGAGCAAGGCAACATGTTTAGAAAGGGTTCTGACTACAGCCATGGTTATTTTAGTCCTATTGGTGGGAGTAGGGAGGGTTTTCTTAGTTGTTAGTCTTTATTTCAGGGATTCCAGACAGAGGGAACAGTGAAATAAACAGGAGGTAGTGGCTGTGGCTTGGGTCTTAGTTGGGAGAAGAGTAGAGGGAGCCCCAAGATCTGGCTGGACTCTCCAGGACTAAACATGCTCTGTTCCTTGGCTTTCTTTATGGTGCTGTGGGGGTCTGTCTCTTGCCCTTACAGTATTTGTTTTAGTTGGAACTTTTCTCTAAATGTGTTTACTGGAGAAACCCAAACCAGAGAGATCCTCTTGACTCTGGATCTTGACTGGCTATCTCACATCTAAAAGGGAAACACAAGAAAGGTCAGCATTGTTGTAATGTACCCACTAATGAACTCTGGAGTGAAAGCCACAGACTACCTATGATCCATGCTCTTTGGGAGAGGCAGGCAGGCAGGTGGTTGCATGAATTTCATATGGTATATTGATCAGATGTTGAGGTTTCAAGGAACCTGGGCTTTTAGGGGTGGGTAGGGAGAATGTGGGTAGCACCACCAGTGCTTGGATGTGCTTGTCCTGGCTTGCCTGAAACCCTGTTTGAATCTCTCTCCAGTCGATTATATTTGATGAGGTAGACCTGACTGATGCCAGTGTGGCAGAATCCAGCACCAAAAATGTCAACAACAGTTTCACGGTAAGATTCTAAGTCACACCTTTATCCTTTTCCAAGGTTGCTTTTCTTTTTCATTGGAATGTGGCATGAAGTACTTCAGAGTTTCTCATCCCCTTCCTGATTAGAGTGATTTCTGGTAAATGTTGAATTTCATGCTGAAAGCAGTACTGTGGCTGGAGAATAATCAGAATTTGGTAATGTAAGCACAAAGCAAGAAGGTCCAAATTAAATGTTTTTAATGTGTTGCTGCTTATACATTAACATTTTTATACAGAGGCTGGCTTGCTTGCTTCTCTCTCTCTCTCTCTCTCTCTCTCTCTCTCTCTCTCTCTCTTTCTCTTTCTCTTTTTCTCTGTCTTTCCCTCTTTTTCTTTCTTTGGTTTTTGAGGTAGGGTATAGTTCTGTATAGTTCTGGTTTCCCAGGAATTAGCTGTTCCAGGCTGGTGTTGAACTCACAAGAGAACTGCCTGTCTCTGCTTCCCAAGTACCTGGATTAAAGATATATAAAGGGTTACATCACCACACCTGGCTTATTTTTGTAGTAATTTGGGAAAACCAGAAAAAGCTTATATTAAGACAATTGAAAAGCAACTATAATTCAGCCTCTCACAACATAGAATATTAGTATTTTGGTATTCTGTTTTTTTTTTTTTTTGGTTTTTTGAGACAGGGTTTCTCTGTGTAGCCCTGGCTGTCCTGGAACTCACTCTGTAGACCAGGCTGGCCTCGAACTCAGAAATCCACCTGCCTCTGCCTCCCAAGTGCTGGGATTAAAGGCGTGCGCCACCACCGCCCGGCTTTGTTTTTTATTTTAATGCATTTGAACCCTTTCCTTTCGAAATCTGTAACAGTTATGTAGTGGCTTTTTCTTTCTCAGAGGCAGCCAATCACTTACTCTGGTGTCATCTTTGTTCAGTCTTTTTCTGTGTCCTTCTTGATATTAGACTGATAATTTTCTTTCACATGTTTTTTTCTCTTGAAAACTTTTGGTCACTCTTCTCTTACAGTTGATCTAAATGTGCATATTATTTCTATAATGTTTTCTTCTATGACTGTAACTTTGGCCTTACAAGCTGATGTTAGCAGTATCAGGACTCGCTCTAGTGGTATCACTAGAACCTTTAAGGCATTTATTTCTATTACTAAGCTAGCTCATATACAAAGAAAGTATTTGCCTTCTAATTTCTCAGATTATTACTTTATAACTCAGTGAAGGTGGGGACCTTTCTCATGTTAGGAGACTAAAGATTTTGGGTAGGTGTTGGTTTGGTATCATTTTTGGTGTGGATGAGTTGTTGATGTTGGTGTTGGACCCTCTGTATTTTCTGTTGGTGTAATTGCTGTAGACTTTACCTGTGGTTATCTGACTAGCGGGGCTTTCCTCATGGCCCCTTTAGAAAAACTGTCCTTAGAGTGTTTGTACTCTCTCTCCATTAATTTTTGTTGTTTACTCACTACTGGGGAAAGACATTTAAACCATGTAAGTCAGTGGTTCCTAACTTTTTAAATGTTGCAATCCTTTAATATAGTTCCTCATGTTGTAGTGACCCCCACACATTACGTTACTTTATAACAGTCATCTTGCTGCTGTTAGGAGCTGTAGGATGTAATGTACATGCCTGATGTGTAGGATATCTGATTTGTGACCTCAAAGCAGTCATGACCTACGTTTGAGAACTGATAATGTAGGTGAGCTGTTGTTGGATTTGTGAATTTTTTTCTTCCTTGAGAGGTTTCCTATTGTTCAGGCTAGCCTAGACTTGTTAAGTAGCCAAGACCAACTATAGACTGCTGTTCCTCCTGCCCCCACCCACCTACCTTAGCTGATATTATAGCCAGTCACTATTTTGCCTGGCTTAATGTGATTTATTTACTTTTTGTTTTGTTTTTCAAGACAGGGTTTCTTTGTCTTAGAACTAGTTCTGTAGACCAGGCTGGCCTTGAACTCATGGAGACCCATCTGCCTCTGCCTTTCAAATGTTGGGATTAAAGGCATGTGTCGATATGGCTCAGTGATTCATTTACTTTTAAATTTTATTTTCTGTAGTAGTGGGAATTGACCCAATGGCTTTGTGCATGCTAGGTAAGTACTCCACCACTCACTGAACTATATCCCAAGACACCTTTAGAGGTTTTTTTTTTTTAAAGTTATTTTTTATCTTATATGTGTGTGTGTGAGTGCCTATGCATACATATGTGTGCTGTGTCTATGCTTAGTTGGTAGCAGACCCCTAGAAATTGGAGTTACGGATATTTATGAATTGCCATTGTAGGTACTGAAAATGGAGTCTGGTTTCTCTGAAGAAGTAAGTACTCATAACTACAGAGATATCTTCCCTGTCCTTTTTTGGAGTTTTTAATAGGACCACTTGGTCCCCATTTGGCCTGGGACTTACTATGTAGCCTAGGCTAGCCTTAGTCTCCTGATGCTCCTGCCTCAGCATTTTGGGTGCTGGAATTTTGGGTATTTGACATCATACCTGGTTTATGTCGTAGTTGTCATCATCATCGTCATTGTCTCCTCCTCTTCCTCCTCTTCTTCTTCTTCCTCCTCCTCCTCCTCCTCCTCCTCCTCTTCCTAAAACAGTTATTTGTTTTTATTTCTGTGTCTGTGTGAGCTTGTTCATACCATGGGCATATAGTACTTACAGAGGCCAGAAGAGAGTCCTCACATTTCCTGGAACTGGAGTGAAGCTGGCAGTAAGTTGCCTGTCACGGAGCTCAGGTCCTCTGAAAGAACAGTACATTCTGCTAGCCGCTGAGCCACCTTTTCAGCCTTTAAAATTATTTTATTCTTAATTATGTGCATATGTGTGCAGGTACCAGAACAGGCCAGAAGGATTGGATTCCCTCTGGAGCTGGAGATCTAGGTGGTTGTGAGCTGCTCATTGTGGGTGCTAAGAACCGAACACTAATCTTCTGCAGAGCAGTGCATTTAACCACTGAGACATCTCTCTAGCCCCCTTTGTTCTTTGTATGCATGTTATCTATCAGTAATATCTGTGTGTGTGTGTGTGTGTGTGTGTGTGTGTGTGTGTGTGTGTGAGAGTGTGTGAGTGTGTGTGAGATATCTATCTGAGATAGGGTCTGTTTGTATTATCTGAGATAAGGGCTTGCTGTATAGCTTAAACTAGCCTATAACTGGTGATCCTTCAGCTGTAGCTTTTAAGTGCTGAAATATAGTTATGATCCACCACACCTGGCTTGTGTTTTGTTTTTTATTTAAAAATATACTTAAAAATTAAAAAAATGTTTGTGCATTTACAATGGCATGTATGAGGTGGTCAGAGGACAACTTTGAGGAGAGTCAGCTTTCTCTTTCCATTGTAGATTTTGGGAATGACATTCAGATTGTCAGGCTTGGTGGAACTCGACTTCATCTGTTGAGCTATCTCATTGGTCCTGACATCTGAAGGTTTCGAAGTCCCAGTTTTGTTTTGTTTTTAATTTACTCAATGCATTTATTTTAGAGCCTTGGGTCACAATACTCAGGTTCTGGTTCTTTTACATATCTTTTCTGTTTAGTTTTTCTCTTGGCTCCTATTCTTCAGCCTTTTTTGCTGCTGTGTAGTTTTGATTGACACCGTATAGTAGAAGTTGTCAGGCTCTCTTTCTTTTTTTTGAAAGGATTTGTTTCTTTGAACGTTGAAGGCAGAAAAGTTACAACAGATCTGCTGAAATCCAGGTTGAGATAGAGGAAATTTGAGGATTGTCTTAGTCACTGTTGTATTACTGTGAAGATACACTATGACCAAGGCAACTCTTATGAAAGAAAGCGTTTAATTGGGAACTTGTTTACAGTTTCAGAGGCTTAGTCCATTATCATCATGTCAGGGAACATGGTTGTACACATGGCACTGAAGCAGTAGCTGAGAGCTACAACCTGATCCATAGCTGAGAGAGAGGGGGTGTGTGTGTAAGGAGAGGGACGAGAGAGAAAATGCACGTGGGCTTTTGAAACTTTGACAGCCCACTCTCATGATACCCTTCCTCCATCAAGGCCACACCTACTCCAACAAGGCCTCACCTCCTAGTCCTTGTAGTTCTTTCCAATAGCTTATTTCCTAGTGACTAAGTATTCAAATAGGTGAGTATATGGGCACCATTCTCATTCAGATCACCAAAGGATGGCTTTACTTTCTCTGCTTGCTGGTTTTCACTTTTGATTCAGTGGTGTGTTCATGCATGAGTCACTTCATGGGTTCCTGTGTATAACTCAACTTGAGAACGTATACCACTCTGGCTCCTAGTGAGTGTCATTGTGTTAATGTCTCCATGTCTTGTCAGTCCATGCTGTCTATGAGCACCTACCGTTTACGATTACTCATTGTAAATATCAGAAATATCAATGAGAGTGTTGCTGTTGTTTTTTAATCTCTTGTAATTGAGGAATATTGCTGCTCAAGTCCTCTTGTAGCTTTGTTTCTATCTACTTGATGGGTTATAGACTTTGTCTTGTTGTTGGGAGCTTTGTTTTGTCACTGATTCAGCAGGTGATTTTGGGGGCTTCCCTGGCACATATATCTGAGGTCTAAAGGTCAGCAGATAAGGAGAGGGGCTCTTTTTTATTAAACTTGTATTCTTGTGGAGAATTGGAAATAAAAGCAGAGTGGGTCTCCAGAGGAACCCGAGATCTGCCTTTGACTGCTTAGCATCTAGGTTTTCTTCACCATATAAAGAGCCTGGGTAACAGGACACATTTCTCTCCTCCTCCTCTTCCTCCTCCTCCTGCTCCTTCTCCTGCTCCTCCTCCTGCTCCTCCTCTTCTTCCTCTTCTTCCTCATCTCCTCTTCTTCTTCTAAACAAAAGACCATTCATTTATGTATACGAATATTTATATGTATACCATGTGGGTGCCTGGTTCCTAGAGTGGCCAGAAGAGGGCATTGGCTCCCCTGGAACTGGAATTATGATGATTGTGGGTGCTGGGAACAGAACTTGTTTCCTCTGCAAGAGCAGCAAATGCTCTTAACCACAGTG
Source organism: Arvicanthis niloticus (assembly GCF_011762505.2). NCBI lineage: Eukaryota > Metazoa > Chordata > Mammalia > Rodentia > Muridae > Arvicanthis > Arvicanthis niloticus. The sequence goes on along the minus strand of NC_047674.1, from coordinate 17,246,771 downwards.
CCATCTCTCCAGCCTTAAATGTCTTCCCTTTCTGAGGCAGGCTTAGGCTGGTCTCAAACTTACTATATGCATGAGGATGACCTTGAAGTCTTCAGTCTTCTTGCTCTCTACCTTCCAGCTGCTGGCATTACAGGCTTGTGCCTCTACACTTAGTTCTCTTCTGTTTTTTTAATCTCCAAAAATACAGAACATCCTTGAAAGATAAGAGACTTTGTCATTTTGAAACAATTATAAAACATAGTATTTAAAATTTAGACTGAAAACCAGAGGAAGTCGTATGTTAGCTTTATTAGCTGATGACCTTGAGTGAGTTGTGTGATTCTGAGCTGTAGGTTCTTCCAAGTAGTGAGGCCTTTGGGTTTCCAGGAGCTCTAAATTAATGAGTATAATCAAGGTTTGGCAAAGTGGTCGCTGTTAGTATCAGAATGATAGGTACCCACTGGGTAGTCAGTGGTGAAGCAAGAACAGTAAATTAATTTATTATACCATTTTGCTCTGGAGCTTTTTCTACTTTGGTATCGTTAAATTTCTGAAATAACACAGTTTTTATGTTTGGGAGTAACATATATCTGAACCCAATTGTTATAGATTGTTCTCAATTTTACCAGACTCAGGGCCATATAGCTATATCATTTAACCCTTTAGGTCATGGCAGCAATCAATATCAGTTGGGTTGAACCTTAAAGAGAAAAGAACGTTTTACTAGAATGTTCCTGAAATAGAAAATCATTAAAAAGAGTCATTCTCTGCTTATTTTAAGAAGTGCTATATACCTTTGAGAGGCTCCTGGCTTCTTCACTGATGCAGCTGGAAGGCCCATCTTTCTGTTTCCCATCTTTGCTTCCCCTCATGTGCTCTACCATGGTCTTGCTCCAGCCACTGCTTTTAGGAAGTGTCATATGCACTGGTGTCTGGAGGGAGGGGCCTCCCTATACCATCTGCAGACCCTGTTTTTTTCTCGGAGGTCACATGAAGCTACCCATATGGACTCTTCCTGCCCATCCTGTGCTTAGGAACCTGTCCTCTGCTCCTTTAGAGTAGCAGTCCCAAGCTTGGTTGTACTGGAGCATTCTTTGGAACTTCAAAGTCCCCACATTATCTCTAGGGACTCTGAAGCTAATCCACAAATGGATGACATTTCAAGGCTGCGTAGGATTTGGGGGAACAGGTAAGTTTAGTACCTTGATTGAAGGTACTTTACTCCACTAATGTGGGGTTGAATCATCACTAAGTAATTGGTGTCATTGGTGACACTGTTTGAGGCTAGCTCAAGTGTGAGGCCAGGAGGTTTAAGGCCCTAACACTTCACCTCTGGGCTGACTGACTCTTGAGTGCAGCTACACATCTCCTGCTGCTTCAGCATGGGTGTGGGGATGTGGAGCTGCCTCTTTTTTGAATTCTTTTGTGGATTCCTCGTGTTTGGGTAGGGAGCACTGGTTAGGCAGGCAGGCAGGCAGCACTGATTCTCTCTGTGCCTGCACAGAAGCAAATTCAAAAGCCTGTTTATCCGAGGAGAATGTGGGACTCAATTGACAGCAAGGAAGGCTCATACTAGTTACCACATTTCTAAAGTGAAACAAATAAATTGAAAACCATGTAAATTTTAGAAAAACTTGATTTTACTTTTTTTTTTTTTTTTTAAGTCTTATATTGTAGCAAACTCTGTATTGGAAACCTAAAGGAATATATAGGGTGGATAAATGTTCCCTCTGTTCTGGACGAGTTCTCACAACTGAGATATGAAAGAACTAGCCGTCGTCAGTAATAAGCAGGAGAGGAGAAAGCCCAGATAGAACCAGGCACTGTGTGTGTACATGCCTGTGTGTGTATCTGCTTTATTTACTAGTTTGTGATAAATGTCCCCCTGTCATGAGTTTTTGTGTGGATGTAATCTTTCACCTTGTCGGGTGTCACAGTTGGCCAGTACTACTCCTAGTACTAGGAATTGAGAGTGTCTGGCTAGCCATATATTGTTAGAAAAGCATCTCATATCAAGGAAGGGACGTGTGTGGCAGTTAATGTGGCTTCCTGCAGAGTGGCTCCTCCGCTCAGCCTCCTTTGCTTAAAAGAGGTGCAGCTTTTTCCCACCACCTATCCTGCAGGCTGAGTAGAGACAGCTTCCTTCCGTTCCAGGAAGGTGGTGCTGGGTACACATGTGTTTCTGGTCACTAGCACTGCTTGACATCATTTTAGTTGATGGATCATGCTTAGACTGTTGCTGTGTCCTAATACCTCTTCCTGTCTGTCTGTATAAAAGGGGATCTGTTTTATTAGCAGTATTCGGAAGTAAGAGTAGTGCATATTAGAACTAGGTTCTGCTGCTGTGTCAGTGTCCTGTGGCTTTCTTAACACATTTCCACAACTTAAACAACAGAAGGACAAGGCCAGAAGTCAGGAGTTGACAGCCCCACCCCTCAAAATCTCAGGGGAGGCTCTGCCTTGCTGCCTTAATTTTCAGCAGCTCCATGTATGTGGCACTCTCACTCCAGATCACCCTCTGCTGTCACATGATTTTCTCTTGTTTCATGCTTTTTCTACTGTAAGAGTACTTGCTGCTGAATTTAAGACCCACTCAGGTAATTCTTAATTATATCTGCAGATGCTGTTTCCCCAATAAGATTTACTTACAGATTTTTGAATCAAACCATAGATATGTCTAGAGGGTACCATTCGATGCTCCTCAGCTACTTCTCCCTCAGTAGTATAGTCCTTCTGCTTTCATGGTGTCTGTCTGTCTGTCTCTGTCTCTGTCTCTGTCTCTCTCTGTCTCTCTGTCTGTCTGTCTCTGTCTCTCTCTCTCTCTGTGTGTGTGTGTGTGTGTGTGTGTACACAATCTAGGTTCAATATAAGAAAATGCAGTTATTTGTTTTTCAGAGTTGGCTATTTCACTTCATATAATGACATCCAGTATTTATTATTTTGAGATAAGATCTCTATGTAGCCTAGGCTAGTCTTGAAGTCACCTTCTTCTTGCCTCAGTCTCTGTAGTACTGGGATTTAAAGCATTTTATTTTTTATCTTACAGACATTCTTAGAAGGGGTCTGTAGGCTTCACCAGACTTCTAAAAGAATCCCATGGTAAAACTCTTAATGTGATGTCCTCAGAATATGGTTTGATATTTCTGATTGCTATCTTCACTCCGCCATGAGCCAGCACTTGGTCATAATACCACCCTGTACAGCTATTGTGGTAGAGACCTGTTGGGCTCAGTATTAATGTCATTATAGCTATTTCTGCGAAGTAACCAGGTGAGAATAACCCTGCTTTTCACACTGAGAAGTAAGTTCTTACAGCTGGGCTTTTTAAAAAGACTCTTTTACCCAGAAAAGACTATGGAAGAGGTGAACAGTATCCATAACTTTTATGAGATCTTCCTTGTTTATTTGGTTTTTGAAGCATGGCCTCACTATGTAGCCTAGGCTAGCTTGGAACTTGTGAGATCCTCACCTCAGTCTCTTGATTACAGGTATGTATTAAGAAGATCTTGCCAGCTCTGTGACCTAGGACAAGAGTCTTTATCCTTTTAGGTTTCCTCATCAGTGAGATGGGAATGTGTTGGGATAAAATGGTGTTGGGTTGGCACTAAACATATTCTGAACATTTGCCACCTTTCATTTCCACTTCTGCTCACCCTCTGCTAAGCAGGAAAGTAATGGAGTTTAATGTGCTGAAACTAAGCACTTTGTTTGTTTTATTGGAATGCCGTAAGATTTCAGATGAGGCTGACTTTGTAGATAGAGCTGAACAGTAGCACCTATTGTCTAAGAGTGGGTGGTGGGAAAGCAGTTCTCTTTAGGAGTTTATGTACATCAGGGTTCTTCTAAGGAACAGAGCTGATGGAGCATGGGGCACTGTAGAGGGATCTGCATATCAGCTTATGTGGTCAGAGAATTAATTGTCCCACAGTGGTGGTCTGCTAGAGGCCCAGAGAAACCAGTAGCTGTACAGTCTAAAAAGCTGGACATCTCAATTAAAGGGGGAACAACAACAGAAGATGCAGCCCCAGTCTGAGGCTGAAGGCATGGAAGGCTGCTAGGGTGTAACTGGTATAATTTCGTGTTCAGATGTTGAGGAAGGGCTATGGGATGGCTCAGCAGTTAGTTGTATAGATAATGAAGATTGGTTTGGATCTGAGAACCTATGAAGCAGGCTGGTATTTCACTCACACCAGTAACTCCAGCTCAGAGGAGGAGACAGGAGGATCTCTGAGGCTTGCTGGTTTCCAGTCTAGCTGAGAAAACTTGAGTCATAGGTTCAGAGAGAAAGAGAAACAACCCCTAAAGAGTGATAGTCAAAGATATACCATAGACCCTTTTCTCATGTACACAGGCTCATGTACCTCACACATAAGTATAATTCATAAACAAACAGCACAAAGCCTAAAGAATCTGGACTCGGATCTGCACAGGGATGGCAGGAGAAAAAAAAATATGCTTAATAAGAGGTGAACAGGCTGGAGGCTGACGCAGAATGATTATTAATTTGAGACCAACCTGGGCTGTATAAGTATACCTAGGAGATGCCTTTTTTAAAATTGCTAGCTAAGTAATAAAGGTGCTTTATAGTGGTTGGAAGAATTGTTCAGTTCTGTTGTGTGTTTGGCTTTTAGGCTTGTGGGTGAGTGGTGGCTTCCTGGTGGCCCCGAACTTCTCATCTGTTCCCAGCAGATGTCACTCATCTATTTCCAGCAGATGTCAGCCTGAGGGTGTCAGGGCTGTTCCATTGTGAGAAACTGTGACCTTTATCCAGATTTCAACATAAGTTTTCCTTCTCGGCTTGTTTAGATCTCTCATATTTCCTGGGCAAAATCCCTAGCCAGTCACTTTGGCTTGGAGAAAGGAAAACCGTCCATACTTGGCAGATTTTCCCTTAGGAAAGACTTCCTGGTTCCTGTGACTGTTGGCCTGGGCCTGAGGTGAACAGAGCTGTATTTGAGGGTCCTTGGAGTAATTTTCTGGGCCAAGTGTTGTTTCCCTACAGTCAGGAGCTCCTGCCTCTCTCCTGGGAGGGACCTCTTTTTGTGCTTAGCTAGAGCTTCAGAGAACCTGACCATGGTACCACATGCCATACTCAGCTGAGATGTCAGGTACTTTTCAGGTATCTGGAGCTTTACACTGGTACATTTGTTGTTCCAAGGAAATAAAGAGATAACGCCACTGTACTCGAAAATACTAGGCACTTTGGGACAAACAGGAATTTTTTCCACATAATTTCCTAAAAAATGATACCAGGTAAACCTGAGGTAGTCTGCTCTTGGCACAGGATGGGGCCACAGTTAAGGCCTTCCTTGGTCAGTGGCAGGAGCTTGTGAGAACCATGCAGAGGGACTTTTACCCCAAACGTACTCCATGCTTTAGAATTCATTCTGTGTTTTCTAAATCCAGAAGCAGGAAGAGGGCCTGGTCTTGTGCCAGGTTGGTAGCCATGTGTTTACCAAGTGTGTGGCTTTGCTGAAGGCAGTGCCTATGCCTGGGATACAACTGGTCCACAAGCCAGGCTTAGGCTAGTTTTCATAGTCACTCTAGGCAGAGAGAAGGCACTGAGCCCCTGGCAGCCAGGTAGGTTGGAGTGTAGTCTGGGTGTGAATGAGGTCTTGCTGCTTGCCTGAGCTGTGTGGTTAGATTATCAGGAGGGTTGATTGTCATGGGCAAAATATAAGCTGTTGATAGACTGTTGTGTGTGTATGAAAATGTGTGTTTATTGTTAATATTCACTTTGTCTTTCTTTACAAATGGCAGAGAAAACAAAGCAGACAGTTGAATGACTGCCATTTGACTCTAGTCAAAATTCTAATAGTTTTATGAAGGGGTTTTTGACAGACAGAAAGGCCTTGGATCTGATTGAATCTTGGTGCCTGTGAAATTAATAAATAGTTGTTTTACTGAGTGCTTTTTGATAAATGTCCCTATTGTGTGACAGAGTGAAGTTCTGTTTGTCTAATCTTTGACCTTAAAAATATGGTATCATATTTTAGGAAATTATATGAAAAAAAATTGTACCTGTTCATCCCAGAGTGCCTACTATTTTAGAGTACAGTGGTATGATCTCTTTATTTTCTGGAAACAGCTTGTTACTTTCATTGCTGTTTACTGACTCAGTGTGTGTTACCTCCCATCTGAAGAAAACACAAATGCACTGTGTGAATCTCCATGTTCAGACAGTACTGTAGAAGCTGTGGGTGCTACCTCTCAGAGAGATGTAAGGGCACCCTTCATACAGCCTGCTGTAAAAAGTGCTTTGTGCAGAGCTGCACCCAGGGCTAGGTCCAGTCCACCCTCACCCTGCTGGACTTTGCTTCAGAGAAGTTGGCACAGCTTTTTCTATGGGCTCATTGTTCATGGCTGCAAAGGTTATTAAGGGAGGATCAGGACAGCCCCATATTTGGAAGATAATTACGAGTGGGGGTTGCTCTGCACTGTCTTTGACTTCTTCATCCAAATAAACAAAAAGCTAAAGTGACATGACCTTGAAGATAGGGCCTTGGTGTCTGCCCTGCACTCAGCCCCGCTGGCCTGTTTCTTAGGTGTTAAGCAAGGGCATGGGTACAACCTGCTGCCAGCCTTGTGCTGCCTTTTGAGGAGTGAACTTCATTCAGGGCTTGCTCTATTCAGGAAAAATCTAATCATACCAAGACTATATTGCTTGTTTGTTGTACCCATAGTCTGCATGCTGATTTGTCCAGGGCAATGCCAATTCATACAACTGGCTGTAGATGCTATAACACCATTACTTATTTTCAGATTCCACTTTGATTTGCATATACTTCCTAGCTTGGATGATACGCTATATGGTCATGCTGGTCATCAGAAGGTTCATAATGTTCTTTAATGAGTGCTCTAGTGTGCTAGCACATGCCGAGAGTAAAACATTTTTATAGCTTAACAGATGCAGAAATGCATCATCCACTGCAGTATTTAAAGTATGAATTTTCTTGTATACCTGCTCAGAGACACACATATTGAAACTTGTCATAGTCAAGAGAATAAATATTACTATGACTTTCAAAGTAAGTTTTTCTGTCTTTTAAAAATTACTAAGCTGGGCATGGTAGCACTTGCCTTTAGTCCTAGCACTCAAGAGCCAGTGGCAGTTTCTGAGTTTGAGGTCTGCCTGTTGTATAATTCTAGTGTTAAGGTAGCAACATGTATGGCTCTTAATGTGCTTTTGGGTATCTTACCTGTGAAGTGTATGCTTACATCATTTGTTTTGTGTAGGATTATTATTTTTTTTTTTGATATATTCTGGATGTCTTTTCTCTGATAGCTGTCTCGTAACTGTTTTCCACAGTCTGTCATCCAGCTTTCCTTAATGGCATCTTTAGAATAATTCTTTTGTGAAATTGGATTTGTCAACTTTTTCTTAATTTCTGCCCAAGGCATTTTTTTTCACCCTAGAAGTTTTGTAGCCTTTGATTATACACTTAGATCTGTACATAATTGATTTTGTGTTTGGTGCAAGATACAGAGTTGATGTTTTGAATGTCAGCTTTTTCTTTCAGCATTTATTGGAGAAACATTCATTTAGTTACCTGTTTCCTTGGTCAAAAGTCCATTGGCCTTGTGTTTATGAATGTATTTTCAGTGCGTGCTTGCAAGTGTGCACTTTGAGACAGGATCTCACTGCTCTAAGGCTTGCCTCAAACTCACTGTGTTGCTCAGACTAGCTTTGCATCCATAGTGGTCTTCCGGGTCAGTGTTCCTAGTTGGGGTTAGAGGAATGACTGTACCCAGCCCTCTATATTCTAATTCTGTTTTCTGATTTGTATATCTGTCCAAATCCTAGTCTCATGCTTTGTTATTTGTTTTCTATTTTCTGTGTTACGAGTGTTTTGCTTGTGTATATGTCAGTGCAATGCATGCATGCATGGTGTCTATGAGAGCCAGAAGAGGCCTTTAGATCCTCTGGAACTGGACTTATACTGTGGTTATAAGCCACAGTATCAGTGCCGGGAATTGAACTTGGATCTTCTGGAAGAGGAAAAAAAAATGCTCTTAGCCACCGAGGGATCCATCCAGCTCCAGAAGATTGATCTAACTAGTTTTCTCTCTTTCTCCCTTTATTTCCCTGTTTGCGTTTTCTGAGATAAGGCCTCAATATGTAGTCTTGGCTTGGCTTTGTAAATCAAGCTAGCTTTGATCTCACAGAAATTTGCCTGCTTCTGCCTTCCAAGTTTTGGAATTAAGAGCATGTACCCCCATGCCCCGGAAGCTTGATGTTTTAATAGACTGTTCTAGTCCTAGGACATGACACTCCTATTTTGTTTGGAACTTTACATCTGTATATATGAAATACATTTATTTACTTGTTTCCTCCCTACTTCTTCTCTTCCATTGTCTTTCTCTTTTTGTTTTCTTTCTGTCTTTCTTTCAGTCTGTCTGTCTGTCTGTCTGTCTGTCTTTATATCGTTGTCAAGTTTTGGTGCTTAAGTTTAGCTGGCTTCATAACATTTTTACAAACGAAGAGTTAGTGGTTATCTGTTGTTTTCTGATAAACTTTGTGTAAGTTCATGCCATTTCTTTCTCAAATGTTTACTAGAATTTACTAGTGAAACATGAAGTATAGAGTTTCCTTTTGAGCAAAGTTTTTGGTAATACACCTTAATATTCTCTTTTTTCTTTTCCTGATTGAACCCAGGGTCTCATCTCTGTCGAGTGTTAATACCATTCAGATTTCTAACCTTAACCTTTTGGTATTTCTGATGTTGAATTCAAGTTTTATAGGTGAGTGTCATTTACTCAGATTTAACTTTCTTATGTCTATACTGGATTACAGTCTGTATCTTCTTCCTCTTCACTTCAGCTTTGTCTGTTGGAGGGAAAAATAAGAACTTTATGAGAGGTGTTTTTGAGATGTATTCTCTCTTTCTGGGTCATACTTAGAACAAAGTTAGGTTAACAGGCTCATTCTTTTCCTAATTCTATCCCATGGCATTTCTGGGAAGCTGCTGTGTTTTCAGTGATGTGGGACAGTGTTGTGGTCATGTGTAAATGGAGACATGACAGATGGAGATGGCTCCTCAGTCACTCTGGCTGCCTCAGCTACCTGTAAGCCAGGTCCTACCACTGTGGCTGCTCATGTCCTGGTAGACAGGCTCTCTGAGTCAGGGTTTGTCCACGGGGAAAGATGTTTGCATTGTTTTCTTTTCAGGTATTTTAAAATCTTAAATCTTGTAGTTAGAATGTAGTCATCGATGTCATCATTGTTGTCTCTTCCTCCTCCTCTTCCTCCTCTCACCTCTTCTTTATCTTCTTCCTCCTCCTCTTCTTCCTCCTCCTCCTTCTCTTCCTCCTCTTCTTCCTTCTCCTTTTTTATCAATCTTTTTGACACACCAAGAGGAATAAGGAAGCAATTGTAAGTTTGGTTTGAAGGAAAAGGTAAACCAGACCTGTGATACCTAAACAACATGAGGGAGGGATGGCTGTAGAAAAGGAAGCATCATCCCTTGGTTCTTGAATGTGGTGACTTCTCTGCCTTGGAATGTTCTCTAGCCTTTTTTGGATATTTGACAAGTGACAGCCCCTGGACTAAGTATGTGAGTGAATTCATCAAGGATTTGCGGAGAACAGGTAGCTTGATTAATAGGACCTTTTACTTTTAGGATGCTGCACACAACTTACTGCATGCAGACACTTGGGATCTGTAAGAGGCTTACTCATGTACCTCTGTGCATCTTAAGGGAGCTTGAGGTGTTCATGTGTTTGCAGCCATGATCTTGGGCCTAGAATTAGGGTTTTCTTGGTCAGGATTGGTGACTTGGAAGGACAGGTGTAATTCTAAGTTCCCTTTCTGATCTGGATTTGAAGGACAGGTGTGTTAGAGTCCCAAGTTCATGTGCCATTACATCCATCACAGGGTTTATTGGCAGGCATTCAGTCCCTACAAGAGGAGCCCCACAAACACAGCATGTCCTAGACAAGGGCCAACTTCTCCCTCTGCCTTGAATGTCCATTTTGTGTATGTGTGTGAAAGGAGGTAAGCACAGATGGACTTGCAGCAGTGGCACTTGCTGTGATTCTGTGAGCTCAGTTGAGATGGGTCTCTTCAGTCCTATATCCTGGCTATACAGTGACAAAATGTGAGACTTTAAGGTGTGTGTGTTCAAAGGAATGAAGTCAATAACATTCCTTAACAGCATTTTTGGGGAGAGATAGTGACTGCTCTTCTATCTGGGTATGATGAATTGCCTGGGAGGAATGGGGCAGTTTTATTGCACAGTGACTGACTAACCAAGTGTTTTTCTAGACCGTCCTGGGGCTGAGTGTCATTCTGGCCTCCCTGCCTGAGGGAGTTAATGGGCCAGATAGAGCCTTTCTTTGAATTGTCTCCTGTTGTTCTAGCTGTTTCCCAGCAGTAGAATCAGGGAGCATCTTACACAAGTAAGTACCTTACTCAAGGGAGACTATGGTCAATTTCTCAGACAAACATAGGAAAGTAGGAGGTCTCAGTTCCAAGAATTTGCATTTGAAATAGGGTGAGGTATGTTGTGGAAGTTATGCTGAAGTATAGATGGCATTTTTAAATATCTGTAAGGCTTTTTATTCCAGATTACTTAGTGAGTGTACATACATGCACAGTTAGATGTGACCTGGTAGCAGGAATGGTTTAGTTCTGAGTTTACCTGTGTATACTCTTCAAGGAGCACTCAGGGATCCATCTGGGAGCAGAATGGAGACAGAGACAGAGAGAGGAGAAGATGCAGATGCTTTTATTTAACTTCTGCCATTTTCTAATTAATTCTAATTTCTAATTCATATTTAACTCCTAAACTGTCTACTGCCAGGAAATTTTGCAATGGGTTAGCAGTCAAGTTTTTCTAGAAAGAGCTAGATAGTTTTATCTTTGTGGGCTATGGAAGCCCTGTGACAACTCAACTATGCAGTGTGTGATCATAAATAGTATGTAAATGAGCAGCCCCAGCTATGTGCCAGTAAAACTTTACCAGCTTCTAGTTTGCCCATTCTTGATTGACAGTCTCAGACTGCATTTTCAGTGTTGTTGTTATTGGTTGTGAACCTTAGCCTTAAACGTTGAGCTATCTCTTTATTCCATTTTGAAAAATATTTTAATTTTTTAAAAGAATTTTACACAATGTATTTAGATCTTGTTCACCCCTCCTTCAGTCAGTTTTCCCCAGATCTACCCTCACTTCTTAACTCACCCAACTTTCTGTCCTTTTAGAAAAAAAAAAACATGTAGTCTAATTTGTGTTGCCCAAATACTCTTGGTTGTGGGCATCCTCTGGAGTGTGGTTATCCTACCAGAAGTCACACTCTTTTAAAAAACAGACAGACAGACAGACAGACAGACAGACAGACAGATTCTTCCTTCTCCAGCAGCTATTAAATGGTAATAGCTCTTCCATTAGGAGCGGGACTTCATGACTCACTCTCTAGTGCTGGGATTTTGTCTGGTTTGAGGTTGCGCAGGCCTTGTGCATGCTGTGCCATCTGCTGTTAAGTTCTATGTGCAGCTTCCCTGCTGTGTTTGGAAAGCACTGTTTACTTGTAGTTATCTACCACGTCTGGCTCTTAAAATCTTTCTGTCCCATTTTCTAAGCTCTCTGAGGAGTAGTGTGGTATAGATGTCCCATCTAGGGCTGAGTACTTCATGATCTAATTCTCTGCATGTTGACCAGTCTCTGTGTTAATTCTCATCTACTGCAAGAAGAAACTTTTCTGATGAGGGTTTAGAGATGCACTAATCTATAGATAGTACAATAAGTCATTAGGTATCACTATAATATTCTGTCCATTTAATCAAATGATAGAAGTAGGTTCTTTCTGAGGACCTGTGACTTGTCTAGTCATAAAGTTTTGATTCTGATAACTGTGCTAGATATGAGTTCCATCATGAGTGGGTCTTAAATCCATTCAGAAAGTGGTTACTTCTATGGTGTTTATGCCATTCATTATTGTACTAGTGGGCATATGTTGCCAAGACAGTTGTTATAGATCACAGGGGTCATGTTAGGTAAGACTGAGGATTACTCTTCTTGCCAGTAGTGTGCATAGCACCTTTTAGCACTGTGAAATCTAGCCAGTAGGAATGAATCTTCTTATATCTACCTGATTTTCTCCATGTTTTATGACTCAAGTGATGATATTTTCAGTAATAGGGTCTTACCAGCAAGTTCTGGAGGGTAACTAAGAGTAGTGTGAATGTAATGTTTATTTTTTTTCCAGCTTTACTGTATTGTTAAATCAGCTTCTCTGATATTTCTGCCTGTTTTGAGGTTTGAGTGTCACTACTGAGGCAGTGAATTAATTTATTCTTGATAAATAAAGGTGACTCAGTTTCCTTGCTTTCTGTGATGATGAAGATGGTGTCTTTACTAAGATTATATTTGAGATATTTAGCTGAAAACTGAAGAACTTATGATTTAAAGAGGTAGAGATTTTTTTTTCTTTCATAGGAAGGATTGGTATCAGCAGGCTAGTGATACCAGTGGATTCCAGTAACAGGCTCCAGTAGCAGCCCAGTGGAGGCTGGAAACTCAGCTTCCCGATGTTTTGTTTTTTGTTTGTTTGTTTTGTTTTTTGTTTGTTTGTTTTTTTTCCCTCCCCTGTTCCCGCTGTTCTTAAGATGAGGGCTTCCCTCATCTTTGCAAGATGCTTGCTGCAGGGGCCAGCCAAGGGCCAATGGGTGCCTCTTAAGTTTCCTGTGAGAATGCTGCTGGAGACTGCCTGGTGATGTCAGCCTAACTCTTCCTCTGCTGCTCCAGCTGTGCAGAGTTTTATCTAGATCTCATCAGCTGTGGAGAGAGCTAGGTCTGCATTAGGAGAGGTTGCTTCAGGTGCAAGTTTTTTTTTTTTAAATCTTTTGTTAGTTTGTTTATTTGGGTGTGTGCCTGAGTACCTTCTTGTGCTTGTGTGTTTTGCTTATAGAACATGGCTCATGGGTGTCATAGCATGTGTGTGGAGATCAGACGACAACTTGAAGGAGTCAAGTTTCCTGCCACTATCATGTCGGTCTTGGGGATTGAACTTAAGCCAAATGGCTGCCATCTCATTGGCCCTCAGAGAATGATTTTGTAGGGAAAATTTATTTTAAGCACTGTGGTGGTAGTTCTCCAGCATTTGAATCCTTGTTCCCTTTTTGGGTAGTGTTGGAGGGAGCATGTTGTTGGAAACTTTGCAAGTTTAAAGGTACCACTCATTTCAGGCCCCCCTCTCTTTGCTTGTTGTTTATTTAAGATGCAAGCTTTCAATTGTTCCTGCTGCCTTGCCTACCTATTGCCATGCTTTTTTGCCATGATAAGTAGAAAAGTAGCTTTTGCTACAGACTGAAAAAATACAGAAGACCAGAAAGAGGGAACTTCCATCTAGGCTTTGTGTGCTCTGCCTTTAATTGTTTTATGTAAGGTAATATAATGTAATGTAATGTATGTATGTCCATCCTTCTGTATGTTCCTCCAAGCCTTTTTATTGTGATAAAGTACACATAACATAAAATTGCTGTCTTAGTCATTAGTTTAGATGTATATGCTGTGAATGTGCCCCTTCACATTCCCTGTGGATCCTGTACAGCTTTTTGTTTTCTGTTTGTATCCTATGCTGCTAGAATGGCTTATTTAAACCCTATTGAGTGTTGAGCCTAGAAATAGCCCCAGACTGATATATAAGTAAAGGTATGGCCAGTTAGCTACTGCCCTTACTTCTCTGCTTTGGGCAGTGTCACTGTTCAGTCAGATCCAGTGCTCAGAGGACTTGAACACAGGGTTTGGGCTATAGTGGTTGCTTAAGGTGGAATTGTACTGGTGATGATGGTGTACTCGATCATATACAGAGTTCTGTGACATAAATGTTTGGCAGAGAAAAGTGGATAAATATGGCTTGGTAGCTATTAGAACTAAGGCAACCCTCCCCACCATCCCTTGTAGCCCACAGCATCCCTTGCTGGCTTTCTCTAGCAAGGTTCTCAAGATTGATGGCACTCTCGCACAGCTGGCTGCAGGCTATGCTTGGAAATCGTAGCTTGCTTTGCTCTTGTTTCCAGAACTTGCCCACAGTGACAACTCTCTATTAAGTTTTTGTAAGAGGTAAATATCTAAATTTACTGAGTATGTTTCCTTACAGGTTTAAAGTTTATATATTAAAAAACATGGCTTGCTGTCATTTCTTTGATTACAGTTGTGTCTAAGTGGCTGCTCCGTAGTTCTGGTGGTTTTCATTGTATGTATACATTGAGAGAGGTTTTAGGAACCCCCTATTTTATAATTGAGAGTCTAGAGGTGAGCAGTATTCTATAGGCCTCACACATGGATTCTGAAGCATGAGTGGGGATAAGGAATTGGGGGGGACATGATCTTGAAAGGGATGATTAGAGACACATTGGCTGTTGTGTGCTGCTAGCCTTTAGTACCCTGTGGAGTATAGGATGTTACATAGCGCTTCAACTCCTATGTATTTGTTTTTGTTGTTGTTTTGTTTCATTTTGATTTTTGGAAACACAGTCTCACTGTATAGCTTTGGCTGGCCATACTGGAAGTCTACTAGTATGTGACCAAGCTGGCCTTGAACTCCTCAGAGACCAACTTGCTGCCCTCTGAGGGCTGGGTTTATTAGTGTGTGCCACCACTCCCAGCTAACAGCTTTGTAGGAACAGCCCTGTAACAAAGAATTATTTGGCTCAAAATATAATAATGTCAAGGTTGGGAAGTCCTGATACACACCAATAGTTCTTGGGTTATGTCCTACAAAGAAGAATACATGAGAATTCAGGTTGATGAAACCTATTAGTTATACACTTGTTGATTTGCTTTTGATATTTATTGTACCAGGAGTGTCTTTCTGTGCCATGAATGTGCATGTTCTCACCTCTAACAGCTTGCATGTCCATCAGGAAACATGCCATAACCTCTCTGGTTTAGACCTCTAGATTATTTCTCCTGTCTCCGGAATAGAACCTGTTTGTTTTGACTTCTGCATGCTAGTTAACTGTCTCTGATTGATGCAAGAGATGTTTCCTGGGCTTCATCTCCTGAACCAGAGGAGCCTTTTGCAGAAGCTTCCCTTTTTCCTTGAGGCACATCCCACTCACTCATCCAAGGTCAGCTCTGCTAAAGTTTCCCCACAGCTGAGCACAATTGAATGTAGCAAAGCAGCCACTAATATGAACAAGATAACTCAACCAAATGTTCATTATTTTTCATTTTTAGGTAGAATTCTCTCCTTTTGCTTTCTCCCCTCCCCACTTCCCTCTCTCGATGCCTCCTCCCCGCTTCTCCCCACCTTTCTTTCTTTCAAGACTTTTTGATAACATGTTGGGTGGCTTGCTCCATGTCTGGGTATCCTGGACCAGAAAGGTAGAGTGGTCAAATGGTTTTGCTTTGGTGACACCTGCCAGCTGTGATGCAGCCCTTCCTTACCTCCAGTTCTTTTTTTTTTTATACTGGAATTTTTCTCTAATATATTCTGATCATGGTTTCTTCTCTAACTCTTCCCAGGTCCTTCCTACCTGTCTACCCATTCAATTTCAACCCCCCCCCTCCCCACTTAAGAAAGCAAACAGGCAAACAGCAACAAAAACAAAACAAAACCCCAAACAAATCAGAATTTAAAAAGAAAAAAACAATAGAAACTCTCACACAACCCATAAAAACACAGGACCAGAAACCATAATATACAAGCAAAAGATCAGTAAGACAAATAGCCAGACAAAGCAATATGAGACAAAAAGTTCATGAAATATTATTTTTATTTTTGTTGGTCAACTACTACTGGGCATGGGGCCTGCCGTTAAGTGTGGTTAATATATCCACAATTAGACTATTGGTTGGAGAAAACTAACTTTTCTTTATAAGCGTGTGTCAATTGCAGATAGCTTCTTGATTAGGGGTGAGAGTACTTGTACACTACTCTCAGCACTTCTTGCTTCCAGTCCTCTTGGAGGACTAGAGAAGCATGTGGCAGCTGTTCTGTCAAGATTCTCTGTCATGGCCATGTACTGGAAATTGGTAGAGCTGTGGGACCTGCCCTGAGCTCTCTCTACCCAGCTGCAGGGGCCAGTAGTTGTGGTGGTGTCTGTTTCCATGTTTCAGGCTCTGCACACATCCCAGCTGCTGTGAATAGTCTGTCTGGGGTGCTTCCAGTTAGGGAACAGTGCATGGGTACCCAGGGGCCAGAGCTGCACCAGAACAGCAGGATATGAGTAACAGGAAGTGACAGGAATTGCCCAGGGCGCCGGACCTTTTCTGGGCTACCTTCCTGAGCCAGGAGCTATATTTAGCAGAGTATTTCCCAATCCTGTCCTATGCTGACACTGTTTGCCACCTCCCTAGTCAGTGGCTGGGTGGCACAGTACTAATGTACTACTCTGTCCCTGGCCTACCTGTGTGACCCACAGGTTGTTCGTCACCACTGTAAAACTTATTCCTGCTTGTGCCGGTTCTCTTGGATGCTGAAGAACTTGAGGCAGCTGGGAAGTGGAGAACAGCAGGTCAGAGACAGCCCATGGGAGACTATTAGGGTCTTGGGTAAGAGGTAAGGCTCTCATGGAGTACTGAGAGGGACTGCTTCTAAAAAGTGGAAGGCTGGTGTCTTTAAAGCTTCTGCCTTCATCCACATGCTAGGAACATTCTTCTGCCCTTACCTGCCCAGGAGAAACGCTGCAGGTTTCTCTGATTTATCGCAAATATTCCAAGTTGTGGCAAGAAGCTGATTTCCCTGTGGTTCCAGAGCAGCTGCTGCAGAGTGTGGACAGCTCTGTCCTTCCTTGTTCTCATCTACTTAGAGCTAGAGTTTTTACCTTAAGGCATCTGTCACACCCTCAGCCACATGGGACGTGTGTCCACAGTTAGAAAAGTCTTTAGTTTGTGGTCGTGACCATCCTTAGAATTCACTGACTGCATGTTTGGGGGAAGGTGTTCTGTTGGTCTCTTCTGAATGCTTCCTATGGAGAGGTTTAGGTAGTGGCTCCCCCTCTTCCCCACCTAAAGCTGTACTTTTGAGACCTCAGCCACTCAGAGAATTCAGGCAGCTACACCATAGAATGGCATCCGAGGGGCTCTCTGAAAATAGTTGTCTGTTGTGGCTACAGGAGACCCTTCCCATTTCATCAGCTAAAGCAGTCTACTGGTGTGGTTGCCAGCTAGCCTCTTACATTTTTTGTTCCTGAGCTTTGAGTATGAACTGTGGTTATGTTGTTATCTCTGTGGTGCATCTCTATTTTCATGCTGAAACATTAAAGGCCTTGAAAACTAACTATGCTTTCCAGACTAAGACTTGTGGGTATCATTGAAGGAATCTTCCGTCCCAGACTCATTTCTGTCTTGCCTGTATGTAGGTAGAGCACTAGATAGTGCTGCCTAGCTGGTTCAAGGATTGGTCAGCAGTACTATACTTGTATAGCTCCATTTTTCCCAGATTGATTACTGTGGCCACATTGGCCTCCTGTTAAAAGGCTTGGGTAAAGATCACAGAGCTGGTTTTCATAGCTTCCAAAGTGCTCCGGACATATGGAAAGCTCCAACCCACTGACAGAGTAGGTTTCCCTAGATTTTACTACTATGAGCTATGGTGCCAAGGACACACTTATCCTTATGTTCCTGGCACACAGGGAGACGTCTCTAGCATGTGTTTCTAAGGATAGACTTTGCAGGTGTGGGCATCTTTAGTTAGACCAGACACTGTCACATTGCTCACCAAAACTGTGATGCATGTGCTACCTAGCAATAGGATCTGCTCCAAGACATGCACAAGTACCACAGCGTACACGTACGTAGGTAGAGATGGCATGGACTGTTCCTGAGCTGCCAACTTGTAGAACATGTTGCCACTTTGGATACTGTAGGCATTTCTCATAGGATGGTGAATATTTATTTATCTGGCCAGGAAAGTAACAGTAAAAAATAACAGGTAGCAGGGATTCTTCAACAGCTCCATTTGTACCTGGTGTCTGCCACTGATGTACACCACTGATATAGCATGTGGTACATGGCTGTACCTCAGCACCATTAGTGGTGCTAATAGTAGTTGCATTCATAATTAACCACACTGATGGCAAGATGATGACTTCTTGGACATGAACAGGCATTGGTTACAACTGAAGTGGAACTACTGATCTCTGTCTGTCAACTCCAAGCTTCCTTCACCCATGGTGTCCTGGTCTCAGCATGGTGGCTGGCCTTACCCACTGCCCAAGGAGACCCATTGACTCTTTCTCTTACCCATCTGATTTGTCAGCAGCTTCTTGTGGCTATCAGAGCGTGTTCGGGTCCACACCTCTGCTGTCTGTGTTTGGTGCTAGCTTGCTGAGCTTCCTCCCAAAGGCATCTTAACGGCTGCCCTGTCAGTTTTCAGGCGATAAGTCAGATGCCAGCCTTTTCGAGGAAGCTGCTGTGCTTTCCAGCTCACCTGAAGTAAAAGTTACTATTCTATGGCCCCCACATGGCCAGCCCCTCTGTCATGCCTTGTTCGCTTCACCTGTTGGATCTCATCATCCCTTTCCTGTCTTTGCTCTTCCCTGGAAACCCCTCCCTGTGTCGCACACCAGCTACTACATTGTATTCTGTGAGACTCACTTTTGTATTCAAGTGTTTGTCTGCTATAGGGGTCTTACCTGTTTGCTCAATTAAAAAACATTTCCTGGGTTTATTTCTGAGGAGGAAAGGATTTAGAGCCCCAGCTGAGGGATTAATGTGAGAAAGGAGGTGGAATCTAGAGCTGGTTTCTGACTTGGGATGCTGGGTGGTTGGTGGCGGTCACTGGCCTCTCAGGGCAATTGGCAAGAAGACATCAATGCTTCTTTGGCACGTGGGACTCCTGAGGCACCTGGCCATTGATCTGCTGACTCATGTTGCTCCCTGTATTCTCATTGAAGTGGGTGCTGAGTGACAACTCTCCAGGGAGGACTCTACCACCTGCCTTAGTTCATGAATTTCTCAACTCCACTTATTCCCAGGTCTTTCTTGGTAGCACTGTGCCAAGTGCCTGGCTATTTGTTATAGCCAACAGTAGAGTGAGCATCTGAGCCAGAGGATATGGTTTCATAGTCTGCTGTGCTGACTAAGAGGCTTACTGAGTGCTCACCGTGGTGCACAGCATTGGTACAGGAAGTACTGGGGCCACCTTTCCTTGTGTGCTGAAGGTGAGACTTGTTTTCTTGGCAAGCTGGGAGGCTTAGCAAGATAAGGGTGCACTTTTAACTTTTGATGAGACAGACTTCTCAAGAAATGTGGCCTGCCAGGTGGTGGCTCATGCCTTTAAGCTCAGCACTCAGGAGGCAGAGGCAGAGAGGCAGAGAGAGAGAGAGAGAGAGAGAGAGAGAGAGAGAGAGAGAGAGAGAGAGAGAGACAGAGAGAGACAGAGAGAGAGGCAGAGAGAGGCAGAGAAGCAGAGAGAGGCAGAGAGAGGCAGAGAGAGGCAGAGGCAGGTGGATCTCTTGTGAGTTTGAGGCCAGCCTCTATACAGAGAAACCCTGTCTCCAAAAAGAGAAGAAAAAAAAAAAAAGAAAAAGATATAAGGTCATTTTTGTGTTTCTTGTCAAACCTAATTGCTGTTGATCATGGCTTCATTTTAAGAACCTTCATATCCTTTACAAGCTTGCCTCAATGAAGAGCTCTGTATAGCTGTATGCCACCATTAAATCCATCTATTCCCAGAGGATTGCTTTCTTTCTCCACTTCATTTCTGCTCCCCTTTATTTCTGCTCAAGACTTCGACAACTCCTTCGACAAATAGCTACTAGTCTATTTGCCTGTCTGTAACCTCATCAGTTGGGGAATGTTGTACATATAGAATCATACAACAGGGCTGGAGTGATGGCTCAGTGGTTAAGAGCACTGACTGCTCTTTCAAAGGTCCTGAGTTCAATTCCCAGCAACCACATGGTGGCTCACAACCATCTGTAATGGGATCTGATGACCTTTTCTAGTGTGTCTGAAGACAGCGACAGTGTACTCATATACATAAAAAAAAAGTTTCATACAACAAATAGCCCTTGGGGTTGGCTTTTCCCAGCCAGTATAGTTTCTTAGGTTAACTCAGGTTGTGTGCATCAGTTGCTATTTGTCTTTATGGCTGAGTATATCCCATGGAATGGGTGTGCCACAGTGCTTGTAGTTTTATGGAGGAGAGCTTCAGAGTTCTGCTCCATGATTGTGAGTAAGGTTACTGTGCCCATCATGGCTATCCCATGGTTTGTCCATTCTTCCATAACAAATGCTATAAAGTGATTGCTGGGTTTTATGGAGGTTGCATGTTTAGTTACATCTATTTACTTCTATGGGGAAGGCTGGCATATGCCATGGCATAGGTATGGAGGTTACAGGACAATTTGGAGGATTCAGTTATCTGCACTGTGTGGGCCGCTGGATTGAACTTGGAGTTGTAGGATTGTTGGCCAGCACCTTTACCTGTTGAGCCGTATCATCAGCCTGCCTGTATAGTTTTTAAAGAATCTATGGTCATAGTCTAACTGATCCAGTTACTCCACCTTGTGTCCAGCTTTTGGAGGTGTTGCTGTGTGCTTGTGTAGAGGCCAGAGGTCATCCTTGGGTGCCATTCCTTGGTTCTTGAAACAGAATGGTCTCTCTCTTGGACCTGGGGTTAGGCCTGGAACTGCAAATGTGCCACTGTTGTCAGATTTTTCTGTGGATCCTGGCTAGGTCCTCATGCTTGAGCAGCTTTACTGATTAAGCCATCTCTCTAACCCCCTTGTTTGTTTTTATTGTAGCCTTCTCCATGGTGTGCAGAGCTCTCTCATCTTACCTCTCTGGGCACCTTCCCTGACTGATAAGTTAAATGGATAGAGTTGGTGTTATTCTGGATACAAGGAAGGCAGCTTTGCATCCTTCTTGGCTTTCTCTGGATACCATTTAGTAGCTGGACAGCAGGCCTTTACTGGAGTACCCTGGGTATTGCAGGAGTGGAAAGCTTCTTGGGCACTCTGCTCTGGTGGGTTTGTCTGTCAAGCCTACCTCTTCTCTGGGCCTTGGAGGGACTTTGGAGGTGGCGGGGCTTTCTCCTCCATGAGTGGTGGTGTTAGATCTTTTCACATTCTTCAGCTCTCATTACAGGACACCCAGATGTTGAGAACTGAGGAGAGTCCATTGTGCACCCTGTGTTCCCAAGGCCTACCAGCCTTTGCTGTCTATCACTGATACCTTCATTGACCAGGGTTTTCACTTTTTTGGGGGAGGGGGGGGATGTTGTTGTTGTTATCAGAGTAAGGAAAGCCCTATCAGAGTCAGCTGGGTTTATCTTCATGAAATCTGAAGACCAAGCAGCTTCCAGGTTGTATACCTGCTCTGCCCACTCTGTGCTTTGCCCTGTAATCCGTGTCTTGGCCTTTGTACATTCTGGGTGCAGGGCCTCACCTTAATGCTGAAAGGGCTGTTTACTGGAATAGTTTTGGTGCGTGATGGTTCAGTTTGATGGTGCATTCATTACCTTCTAGATCTTTACCTTCTGTTTTGAACTCTTGAAAAATGTGGTCAGGGTGGGAGGGGCAGCCAGTTGATGACTTAATGAGGTGTGTATTGATCTTCAGGCCATTCACCTGCCAGAAGGGAATAAGATGAGCTACTCACAGTTCTCACTGAACGCAGAAGAGCTTGAGATGCATTCTGGTTCTCTTGTCCATTGTCTGCTGCTCTGGGACTAGGTGCTTTGCACTCCTTTTCTGCCAGACAAGAAGCAGCTGTGGGCCGAGGGCCTCTGTGGATCTGGCCTACCTGGTGCCTGCCCCTCAGCCACCTCATTTGCTGTAGGACTTGGAGCAGCCCCATCTGGCTACATTGGGTCTCTTCAGGGTCTCTCCTGAGAACGAGGAATTTTTTACAGCATAAAGAAGGCTCATTGGGCAAATACTGTAAGTAAAACATCTTGTGGATTGCCTGAGGTCATGTGTCCATCTCTGTTAGCCAGTGTTGTTATCTGACACCTCCACGGCCCACCAGCCACAGTGGGTGTGAACAAGAGTATACTTTTAGTTCTGTGTTTCAGAAACATCCTCAGTGTCTCTAGTGTGTGTCTCCTCTGCTTTGCTTACAGGGCCTTGTACCTGCTAGACAAGCACTCTGTCTCTGAGCCACATCCTCAGCTCTTGTAGCTCATGCTTTCACCTTAGCTTCCCAGAGATCACTGCCTGTGCTTCAATCATCTCCTTAGCTAATTCTTCCCAGCACCACGGCAGGCTTTCTGACTATTTGCATATCTTGAGTCCATGTGGAGCAGTGGGAGGGATCTGCTTAGTGATATCCATAATGCCCTTTGTTTCCTGGTGAGGAATATTCTGCATATGTTCCTGTTGGCAGGGCTGTAGCTGCTGGAAGTTCTTCCATGTCTCATGGTATGATATTATGCACTTATCTGAAGAGATAGAAGCAAAACAAAAGTTCATATTTAATCAAACAGAACTTTTTTTCTTTTGAGACAGGATCTTATGGCTTGCCTGCAACTCCTTGCTTCTGGAAGTATTAAAGAACTAGAATTAAAGGCTTGTGCCATCATGTCTAAGTCAAATAGAATTCTCTTCTGTAGCTCCTTTTCTGGAGGCATAGTGCGTATTGTAAGTTTAAGGTTGTTTCTTAAATGAGTGCTACAAGTTGGTGATAAATGGTGCAGAAATTATAAGAAACAGATGTGAAATATTTCCCAGCCATAACTGATACTGCTTTTTCCTCTGCACCACATGGTTGCTGTACTTGCTTTTATTGTTTGTGTGTTTTGGGAGCTGTGCTGCAGAGGTTCTGACTTTTTTAGTGTCAGTGTGGTGTCTACTGTATAATTACTATAGCTACCATCTTTGTAACTGTCAGCACATGAGGGATTTCTTAGCTTCCATCTTTATTAGTGCTTCTCTGAATAATATGCAGTGTGTGGTTTCTTATGCAGGTGAAGGGTTGGGTAAATTTATAGAAGTGCTTCTGCTGAGATAAAAGTCTAAATTTTAAAGCTCACCAGATTTTACAATATGCTCTCTATAAAAATTGTGGTTTCTTAGACTCTGCCTTGAGAATCCGTGTAACCTGCTCTCAGACTATGAACTTTATGAATCTGGTTAAAAGTTAAAACCTTCGGGGCAAGGGGGCTATTGGTGACTCAGAGGGTAAGGAACTGACCTCCACAGCCTGTGCGCTGACCTCCACATGTGTGTGGTGACATGACCCCCCCCCCCCCAATAAATAGATGCAAGTAAAATAAATTTTTGAGTCTATACTTTCAATTTGCATTTCTCTTGGGAGGAATAATACCAAGCAATTATTTCTGTAGGGTTAGGATCTGTTTCTAACCCTGAGTCAATATAATTCCAGTGGCCTTTCCTGTTTATTTCTGGGTATCTGGCTCCTGCTATCTCTTCTGCATCTGCCTGCCTGCCTGCCTGCCTGCCTGCCTGCCTGCCTTCCTTCCTTCCTTCTTCCTTTCTCTCTTTCTTTCAACATTTATTTATTTATCTTGTATGAGCCCATAGCACATATGTGGTAGTCAGAAGACAACTTCAGGTGTGTGTGTCAGTTCTCTTCCCTAGGATGTAGGTTCCTGGGATCAAAGTCAGGCTGCCATGCTTTACCTGCTCAGCTGTCTCTTTAGTCCTTGCAGATGTACTTTTCTAATTAGGATTTCTGAGAGTCTAGGAAGATGTATGGTTTCCTTTTTTGTTTTTCTTGTCTTCCGTTAATCATCCTCCTCCCTTTTGGTGGGGGGTAAGACACTCACTATGTACTTCTGGCTGGCCTGGTACTGGCTGGACCAGGCCGGTCTCCTGTCTCTGCCTCAAGGTACTGAACTTAAAAGCATGGCATACCATGCTTGGCTTGATGGTTACTTTTATGTTTTTGAGACTTCCTACCTCTGTATGAACCTCTTGAAACTCAATTATGCACACGTGGGGAGAAAAAGCACTTGTTGTTTATGTGGTACCTGTTGGCAGGTGGTATGGCTGCCTTGGAGGGTCTCTTCAGTGAGATGATAGTGGGGTTGAGATAAGTACAAGACTTGGGAGTATCAGTCACGAGAGTGAATTGAGGGAAAGGTACAGACAGGGCAGACTCTGTTATTTGTGGGCAGTTGAGTAATATGCAGGAGGCTAATTTTATATCAGGCCTTGTTCTGATGACCTCGTTCCATTGGCTGGGCTGTTTAGAACTATTTCAAGAATGCAGTGTCCACACGAACTGTCTTTTGGTCATATCCCATGGGAGTACTGGGACAGTAACAGTGAGGTGCTGCTGGCATTCACCCTGACAGAGCTAAGATGTGGTGGTACCATCAGTACCTGTTTTCAGATGGGGAAATGGAAACAGGAATTGGAAAAGCACCTGCTACAAGTTATGGAGCTTTGGATCCAGGGGACAAAAATGTGGTATTGGTTCAAGGCAGGTTGTGTCCCTGCACTGCCCTCTCTGGGGTTTGATCACCCCCTTTCCAGAAAAGCAATGGACTTGCCACATTCAACCAGTGAAGCTAGGTGGGGTTCAAGTTAGTGTCTGTTTTGAGCTTTCTCACTGTAGAGCAGGCATAAATTTAAAAGAAAGAAATCCAAACTCAGGTTCCTTGACATCTGTCAGCTTAGCTTTTGCTATGCTGTTCAGGCTAAGGAAATGAATGACACCATTGATCATTTGATTTATTGCCTCATTGGCTTTAAACATAATGGGTTTGCAAAGTTATTTCAGAATGTGTAGGGCTAGATTAGGGGAGGGGACAAATATCTGTTTTTCCAGTGTGTGCTAGAATAATGCAGTAGTTCCTCTCATAGCTGTGGAAGTGGTAGACATAGGGCATCAGTATAGAAGGAGATGTGTAAACTCCTCATAGTTCACCTCTGTGAGTGTCTGGTACCCTGCTGTCTCTGAGCAAGTATCAAGTACATGTTGTTGAAAATGGTAACACTTTGAGGCCGTGATAGACGGAGTCATTAAAGAGAGTTTGCAAACTTTGCAGAAGAGCAAGAATGATGAGCAGGGCTTCAGTTCCCACCACCATCTCCAGCCATGTCTAAAACTCTGGCTAACCCCACTTCCGGACCTCATACTGTGGTCCTTGTGAACATCTGAGGTGGTTGTAGGTCTGTCTCTGGGTGGCAGCTTCACCTTCATGTTCTTGGAAACTCAGCTCTGGAGTAGACTTCCAGCACGCTAGTGGGTGGTGTGGGTGGTGGGAGGGAAGCCCACAGGGTGCCTGATCTCAGAAGGCAGTGCTCCTTGCTTGTTGTCTCTGTCTTCATTTTAGCATGCTCTTGGCTTTTCCCAAGCCTGTGTCCAGTGTGTCCTCAGATTTTTCATTCTAGGAACCCTGGAAACCTGAGAGTAAACAAAGCATTTATTGGAGACCCAGTTCTGTTCATCTTCTCTTTGTGAACCTCAGTTGCTGGAAGGAACACTACTTCTGTGTGTTCTGAGTCCCAGACAAAATCATAGCACTTGTGTCATGTTTCTCAAATGGGCCTTCTTAATATAAGTTGAAGTAGATAAGATTGGCACAAATGTAAAAGTTAAAAACATTTGCCTGTGAAGATCTCCCTGGAAGGAGGCACTTCCCAAACTTACTGGTGGGAATTCGGTGGGGGATGTCCAGCACTTGCAGAAGGGAACTTGGCAACATTTAGTAAGGTTTCATATGAATTTACTTTCTTTCACTTTTAGGAATTTGGGCCAGAGATATACTGTAAAACTAGTAAAAGATCATTCATTGAGATACTCTATGAAATAGCAGAGGGTTTTAAACAGTGCCACAGTTCCCTTCTGTTTATACGGGGAGTATAAATACTTTTTTGTTTGCATGTAGCTTATAAATGGAAGGAAGTCTTTCTCCCCTTCCTTCCTTTTTTCCTCCCTTTTTCTTCCTTCCTTCCTTCCTTCCTTCCTTCCTTCCTTCCTTCCTTCCTTCCTTCCTTCCTTCCTTCCTTCCTTCCTTCCGTAATCAAAATAGAGGAAAAAGACATTAAAAAAAGAACTTCTACTCAAACTTTGTTTTGTATAGATTTGATTTTGGAATCAATTAAACATTTATATTATTTTATTACATGTATTTGTTTATTTATGTGTATTCATAGATATTACACTTGTGTGGAGGTCAGAGGACAGCTTGCAGGAGTTGGTTCTCTCTTCCCACTGTGCAGGTCCTGGGGAAGGAACTCAGGTTATTAGGCTTGGTAGTGAGATCCATACCTGCTGAACCTTCTTGCTTGCCCTGTATCATTCTACAGTAAAATTAAGAAGTTATGACATTTTTTGATAAACCTTGTCACTTTTTTCCCTAAATTGTTTGTACCTGTTTGCCTCCCATCAGTGCTTGAGAATGCCTCTTCCACAGCTTCAGCAAGTCTAGATGTTGTCTTCTAGAACGTTACCAATCTGAAAAGAAAAGAGGCAATTTCTTCCTTCTGTGGTGACACCGATTCAGTGTCCTTGCATTCCTTTATTTGTGCTTCCTGTTCTTCTGTGAGTCTGAGTCTTTCTTCCTCAGAAGGCTTCTCATTAGTTTATGAACTCTTCCTGCATTCCCTTCCGTTTGTTGGCTGGCACCGGTTGTGTATCATTCCAGCTAAATTGCTTAGTTCCTAACTGTAGAAGCTGGTTGTTGCTCTGTTGTTTTATGTGCAGCACATGTTCATGTTAGTTTAGAGTAACTGGGTCAGACTTGCTATGGGATCATGTGCTGGCCTTTAGCTCTACATTCCTTTGTTTGCTTCTCTTTTTCAGTTTTCCAGGGCTTATTTCCTATGTGTGAGCAGTGAGTTCTAAGTGCTCACTCAAATTGGTAGCTGGTGGATAGCTAATGAGATGCCATTGACTTTTTAGCTTGAAATTGCTTCTTGGTTTACAGTGATACATGATAACTACTTATATGATTTGTTCAATGTGAATACCTGAGTGAAATGTTTTCCCTGTGAATATATACTTCTGTTTTAGAGTTTTACTGTTGTGAACAGACACCATGATCAAGGTAACTCTTATAAAGGACATTTAATAGGGGCTGGCTTATAGGTTCTGAGGTTTAGTCCATTATCATCATGGCATGAAGCATGGCAGCATCCAGGCAGGTATGGCACTGGAGGAGCTGAGAGTTTTATATCTTGTTCCAAAGGCAAACAGGAGAAGACTGTCTCTAGGTAGCTAGGAGAGTCTCAAAGCCCACCCCCACACTTCCTCCAACAAGGCTATACCTACTCCAACAAGGCCACACCTACTCCAACAAGGCCATGCCTTCTAATAGTGCTACTTCTTCGGCCAAGCATATTCAAACCACCACAGCATATGTAGATAAAGTGTTTGTAGCTGCCAGCATTGCCCTTGTTCATGGGTACATGGATGTGATGTTCTTCTTCTAGGTCATCACTCCTTGTAGGAAGCTCATCTTGTGTGCCGACAACAGGAAAGAAATGGAAGATTGGATTGCCGCACTCAAGACTGTCCAGAACAAAGAGCACTTTGAGGTTAAAGAGAAGCATATTGTCTATGGGTGCCTGCTATTGCCTCTCTTGCCTTCGCTCTGATACACCCCACTCCCACCCCTCACCCCAGAGTATCTTTCAAGTAGATCCCAGCATTTGTCTTGTAAAATTAAGGCCCATGACTCATTCTTTTGATGGACCTGTCAAGGCTCTGGTCCTGTCCTCCGTGAACCTCTCTGGGGTACTTTATGTAATTCTAAGTTGCAGCATTAAAGAATTCCAAAGAGAAATACTATCTTTTCTCTCTTTGTGTCATTCTTCCAGCCTACCCAATATAGCATGGACCATTTCTCAGGGATGCACAACTGGTATGCTTGTTCCCATGCACGACCAACCTATTGCAACGTGTGTCGTGAGGTTTTGTCTGGGGTCACATCTCATGGGCTATCCTGTGAAGGTAAGAAAGCTGTATTTGTTACTCTGGTGAAAGGTGACTGGAGGTTTTACTTGATAAACTGTTTGAAATTCAAATATAGTCTTAATAAATAGGTATAGTTGCCTGAGGGTAGTCAAGAGGGAGAGGTCCCCACCACTCCATTCTCTTGATCTTCTCACAGAGGACTCAGATCTTGGGTGTCTTTTACTTGCCGAACTTTTATAGCATGAACAGAAAGAAAATGGTAGTGAGGAGACAGAAGGTGCGGGCCCTTTCTGGTTGTGTGCCTTGGAGGTAGTTTGTTTTACATTTATTTTACATGGATAAAAAAATCCAAAAGAAGAGTATTTTGTAATATGAAGTTAGATGAATTTTAGGTTTCAGTTTCGTAGTGTTTTGTGAGTCTGCTTGTCTGCTGGATAGAGGTGAGGTGTTATGATGGTGGTCAGCATGGTCTGTAGAGCCTCAGTTGTTCACTCCATGCTCCTCTATCAGCTCTCCCCATGCTCTGTGGTTATGGGTGGCAGCACCAAGTGACTGGCCTCAAGAGCTTGTTTCCCCCTAACTTCACTAAGCAGCCATTTGCCCTACAGGGAGGCTCCTATTAAGGATAAAGCTCAAAGGATTATGTATTCCTTTTTCCACAGTGTGTAAGTTTAAGGCTCACAAACGGTGTGCTGTGCGTGCAACCAGTAACTGCAAGTGGACCACATTGGCTTCAATTGGGAAGGATATCATTGAGGACGAGGATGGGGTATGTCCAGGGGGATTCTGCTTGTGACCTGCAGAGCACCCCCTATTTCCTCCTCTCCCCTATACTTGTCATTTAAGATATCATACTAGGATCTGGACCTTTGTGGTCATTGTACTCTCAACTCTGCCCTAATCCCCTTAAGTCTGGCTATCTTCCTTCCCAGTAGGTGCTGTGGTGTGGGAGGTACCTCATAGGCCCTGCTTATCCCTGCCCACACTGGCCATTAGGGTCAAGCTTGTGTGGGGAGGAGTGTCTTGAAAAGAGCACTTGAATCCCAGTGTGCCTAGCTGAACCCTGTATTGGAACTCTGGGATGTCTCTAGCATGTCCTGCTTGATTTATAGATTGCCATGCCCCACCAGTGGTTGGAAGGAAACCTGCCTGTGAGTGCCAAGTGTATTGTGTGTGACAAGACTTGTGGCAGCGTGTTGCGCCTGCAGGACTGGCGCTGCCTCTGGTGCAAGGCCATGGTGAGTAGGTACTGTCTGTCCTGCCTGTGGGTATGTGGGTACACTCTGGGCCCCAGGCTTTGTCTCTCTCCTTCCTAACTCCTGAGTTTACCCCCAGAGGCTTCCTAAAAGCTCTGAGCTTTGACTGTCTCACTTGGTCCTGATCATCCTCATTTCTGATGTTTTATTAATTCCTTTCCTTTGACTTTGATCCTATCTTTTACACAGAAAGTACCATACCTGCTCCAAGCAGCATCTCAGCAGGTTGTGAAGGGGTCTTTTGGGACAGGTTCATGGACTTTTCTGTGAGTGAGAGTAGGAACACTTATGAGGAGCACTGAGAGAAGTTTGTTCTGGGACACTGATCATAGAGATCGATACCCTCAAGCAAAGAGGAGGAGCCACAGCATGGCTGTAGCCTCTGGAACACAGTATCAAGTCTCATAGGCCCTGCTTGTCTGCCCACACTGGTCAGGGAAAAACTTGTGTGGGAGGAATGTCTTGAAAAGAGCACCTTGTTTTGACCATGTCAGTGACTAGCAAGTGACCTAGTCACATGAAGGCAGGTTGTCCAGGAGCCCTGAAAGTTAAGGGTAGCTAAGATGGGAGCAGAAGGCTGTGGTTCAATCTCATGTCTGGCATCTAGTGGGTGGAATCCCATCTGATTTTTTGCCTCCTATTGTGCAAGGCCGGGGAAGAGGGTACTTGGGGGCACAGAATCACCTGCTCTAATGGTATCTGCGTCCTCTCGGGAGGGTTTCCAGGTGCTGTGCCAGGGAGTTTCTGGTGTGTACGAGAAGACTGTGACTCCTGGTGACATGTGGATTTTTATTTCAGGTTCATACATCTTGCAAAGAGTCCTTGGTGATGAAGTGTCCACTTGGCCTGTGCAAGGTGTCTGTCATCCCTCCCACAGCACTCAACAGCATTGACTCCGATGGTGGGTGCTCACATGCCGTTTCTCTATGCTGCCTTCCTTACCGGCTCTGGAGATGAATGTCTTGACAGTTTTGAGATATGATCAGCAAGAGGCCAGGCTCAGATGTGGCACGGGATAGTTGGTATCCTGGGAATTGCCATGGGACTCGCAGCTTGAGCCAGCACTTATCTGGAAGGATTGATAGATGTACTTGGCTGTTTGGTCTGCCATGAGCTGACCAAGGGCTATGCCTGTCACCATCTGTGGCAGAGCCTAGCATGTCCGTTTGGACCACAGACAAACATGTTGCAAAGGATTGGTGAAAGGGATCTCTGGGGTACATGATTCAGAGGAGGGAGCTCTGCCAGGCTGGCAGCAAGAAGAGGGGATAATGCAGTGAGGGAAAATCTGGAGTCCTTGAGGAGGTGAGGTGAGGTGAGCTCACCTCCTCACACCTGGGTTGTCTGTCCCTTACTGACTCATTGGCTCACACTGTGAATTCTGTGCCTCTTTTGCTGCTTATTCAGTCCATAACACCTCAGCAGCTTGTAAGGGTTCTTTCCTGTTCCACCCTCACTTCTAGGGTTTTGGAAGGCCACCTGTCCCCCATCTTGTACAAGCCCCCTGCTGGTCTTTGTCAATTCAAAAAGTGGAGACAATCAAGGTGTGAAGTTTCTCAGAAGATTCAAGCAGCTGCTGAACCCTGCCCAGGTTTTTGACCTCATGAATGGAGGACCACACCTTGGGTAGGGATTGTGTGAAACATTCCATTCTAGGAATTTACAGTGTTTTGTAGATAAGACATACTCATTTTAAAAGGATCAAAAATAAGATTTTTTTTTTTAGTTCTGGAGAAATGGCTTAGTGCATATGAGCATTGGCTGCCCTTGAGAGGACCCAAGTTTGATTTCCAATACCTACCTGGCAGCTCACAACTTTTAGCATTCTGTCTAAGCTCTGCCCCACTGTTACCTGGCAACAGCCAGGTATGCCTGACTCACTATAAAAGGGACTGCTTGCCCCCTCCTCGCTCTCTTGATCTCTTGCTCTGTGTCCCTTATCCCCTCTCTCCTCATCCCCCCCCCCCACGTGCTCATGGCCCTCTCTCTGCCTCTCTCTGCCTTTACTACCCTCTTGACTTCCCTCCCCATGCCCTGAATAAACTCTGTGTTATACTATACTATCATGTGGCTGGTCCCTCAGGAGGAAGGGATGCCTCAGCATGGACCCACCGAGGCACCCTCTTTCCCAACACCTCACTACACCTCCATAGAACATATCCCCCCTCTCTTTATCTTTTTATAAACACATCATACCAACTGTTTATAATTGCAGTTGCAGGGTATTATCCAACACCTTCTTTTTGTCTCTGTAGACACTGTACACATGGTACATGAGCATACATATAAACAAAACAGCAGTATGCATAAAAGTACATTTTATAAATAAAAATTTCAAATAGCAAAGAAGTTCAGCTTCCCCTCACAAAATGCTACTAATGAAGGACCTGCTTCTAATAGATGGTAAATGTTTGCATTCTTCCAGTGCAAAAGCACCACACACAAGTGAACATACATGCACAGCTACTCTAGTTGCTATGTACAGCATGTTCACATGCATCAGGTCCTATGCTTGGGACGTTTCTATGCTGGTACTTACAGACCTGCCTTGCTCTCTATTGCCTGCTTAGTTCTTAGAAAGCCTTTCTCCAGTGAGACCAGGGGACTTTTCTATCTCAACACAGTGATACCTTCATGCAGGTGCAGTGAGATGTGAAGCTTCTTACCTGCCAGCCAGGGAGACATGTCCTTTCCTTTTAGTTTTAGTACTTTCCACAGGTTTGCAAGAAATACTTGTTTTTGTAAGGTAGGACTCAGGGGGCATGCCAGCATTTGGGGAGATTGAAATGGAAGGTGCTTGCAGCCCTTACTTCCATTGTGAGTTCTGGGAAGAACTTAGGAGAGGTTCTTTTAGAGCCAGATGTTGCTATAGTTTGAGCCTGGACTTTTTCTCTGTGTGCCTAAACTGTGGGGCTCATGCTGCCCATCACTCTTGGGTGCTGGGCCTTCAGTGTTTGTTTTCTTCTGCTCTTGCTCACTTGCTGCACAGCTTGCTAGAAGACAATCACGAGTGGCCTCCTACAAGCTATTTGCTCAAAAGCAGCATTCCTGGAATTCTGCAGATACCTGTTTTCTGAATGGCACAGATCCACTCTTTATGAGGTTAATGAGGAACTAGCTAGTCTCAGTTCTGTAGGGATATTAAAATATCATATCTGCTGATCGCACTACACTGAGCAGGCTCAGGTAGGGATATTGCTTGAAAACGCCACTGTGCTGTGGCGGGTGAGCTGGACTTTTGACGTGCAAGAGCTCCCTGATATACAGCTGGACTGAGTAGAGGTTGATGTGACACAGAGGTCTAGTAGAGATGGCATGGCAATTCATTTACTCATTTTCTGTTTCTGGGAAGCACCTGACATCATACAGTTTGTTACGTACCTGAGTTCTGGCCTTGGTTGATCTCTACTTCTCCTGAGAGCAGGGGTCCTCATTGGTGAACATTTAAGGGATACATGTAAATATTTTTCTCACCCTTGGAAGTCAAATGCAGCCTTGATGCTCAGAACTTAGGTTCAAATCTGAGGCAATGTCTTATTGCCCATCCTAGCTTGTATTCTGAGAATTTCCTCTGCAGCCAGCTCCATTAGAGAGAGAGTCTGCAAGGTCCCTGGTGAGAAGACAGCATATGTGAATAGTTACTTGAATGGAAGGAGGCACTGGTTTCTTTGGGATCTGCAGTGAGGGAGACTATGTTAAGGTAGTGTTTTAGTGTCTCCAGTGTCCTAGCCTCTGAGGAGGTCCAGTGTGCCCACTCCATACTCTTGCCTATATGCATGGTAGGGATTGGGTCAGACCTTGGGGGAGCAGAGGACATCAGGTACTTATCAGAGAGGGTTCCAATTATTTGCTGAGATATTTGACTCTTTTCCTCTTAATTAGCAAGCCATTAGACATAACATGTTAGAACTCTTGTTTGAATGTTTGAGAAGGTTTTTTTTTTTTTTTTTTTTTTTTTTTTTTGATGCTCCTTAAAGACTCAGAGCAGCAATAGAGGTTGAGTCTGCTGCCCTTACTTGGGGGAAGGGAAGACTGGGCTAGCACGTGAATGAGGAAAAGCAAGAGTGGGGGTTCTTGGGCCTGTTATTTGGCTGGGATATGGAAGACTGCCCACAAGTCCTCCTAGGAGCTGGTATCAAGTGAGACTGTCATGGTAGTCTGAAATGTGTATATTGTCTTCTTCCTGTTTCTGGTTGGAGGAGCTGCTGGGATCTGACACCACCTGTTATTCATGTAGACAAAAATGGGCCCTGAGCAGAGGGGCTTAGCAGACAGACATCCAGGTAACCTTGTAGACCCTGTGCATACATACCTGGGCATAGCCTGGGTCCAGGTTCCGCCACATGGAACAGGACAGAAAAAGCCCATCATTTGTTTTCTAGAGTATACTCATTTCCCTGGCTTCCCATTCTTCTACAGCTTACGGTTATTTCAGAAGTTTGACACCTTCCGGATTCTGGTTTGTGGCGGGGATGGCAGTGTTGGCTGGGTCCTCTCTGAAATTGACAGCCTCAACCTTCACAAACAGGTACTACAAATAGGTGTTGAGGAACACCCCACTGTGA
This sequence comes from Arvicanthis niloticus, assembly GCF_011762505.2. Taxonomy (NCBI): domain Eukaryota; kingdom Metazoa; phylum Chordata; class Mammalia; order Rodentia; family Muridae; genus Arvicanthis; species Arvicanthis niloticus. Next base: position 17,213,192 of record NC_047674.1, on the reverse strand, counting down.
TAAATGAATGGGAAAATCATGTAGGTCAAGGGAGCTGTAAAAACACCTGTATGTGTATGGAATGAGTATGGGGCTGTAGTCCTGGAGGTAATGTACCTAATTGCTGGATGCCTCTGTCTTGAGAGGAAAGGAAGAATTTTCAACCTCTAAAGTTTGAGTTATGGTTCATCGAACCTAATTGCCTAGTTTTAACACTAAAATAAAAATACATTATCCTGATTTCTTACTGTGTTCATTGAATTTTTACCCCCAGTCTCCCTTTTTGGTAATTAGCCATTGTGCATACTGTTATAACCATTGCTCAGATTGTGTCAAAATGTACACTGTTCATCTGATACCTGCTAGTTGGTTCCTGAACTGTTGAAATAGTGGTATGTGTGGATTTCTATACTCTGCTCCATGAACAGCTCAGAGTGGCAGTTCCCCATGGGATGTATTGGGAGGAACTGAGTTAGCACTTCTAGTGCCAGGAGGTGGAAGGCTGAGACAACCTTGCCGAAATCTTGTTTATGTTCTAGAATCTTCTCTTTTGAGGACCCCCTTATTTAAATTTTTAGTGCCAAATTGGACTTGTCAGGGATGCTCCAGTTCACATTCCAGGTGTCATGGAACCCTCCTTTGCCTTGAGGCTCATTTTTGTTTTGCCCAAGTATGTAAGCAGAAAGTGTTAATTTTAAATAATAATAATAATAATAATAATAATAATAATAATAATAATAAAAATAAAATAATAATAACAACAATAATAGTAATAATAATGTCAGGCACAGCTTTATTGGAAAGCTGTTTTAAACTTATCCCCTGTTCATGGTTTTTGCCTTGTTTTCTATTGAGGTAATAATATGTACAAAATAAAAATGGCTGTCTCACCATCATTGTTCGGCCAGCACCTCACCTGTCTGTCAGTAAAGATCAGTTTTTTTCCTGCCAGGCAGTGATGGCACATGCTTTTAATCCTGGCCCAGCACTTGGGAGACAGAGAGGCAGATGAATCTCTGTGAATTCGAAGCCAGCCTGGTTTGCAGAGTTCCAGAATAGCCAGGGATACACAAAGGAATACTGTCTTGAAATGACAACAACAACAACAACAAAACAAGACAAAACAAAACAAGACAGACAGATTTCTCTAGTTTTCTGGCTTGTCATTTTTCTCTTCTTTATAATTTTTTTTTTGTTCTTTAGTTTTCAGTTATTTTGTGTTCTTTGTCTAGTTTTACTCACCAATCGTATTTTGTGTATTGTCTGGAGAAGAGATGGTCCAGGATTTACTGATAGGCACACCATAACTTTAGGAAAAGAAGCAGCACCCCCCAGTGGTGGGATTACAGTATACAGCCTTGCTGACTGGCTTTTGAGCTTAATGTTTGGCCTGCTAGGAAGGCTATGAATATGGTTCTTGTACTCAGTCAAGTTCTGTGAACACTTGTCTCCTATGGCTTCTTTGTGCTCTTTGGAGTTCTGTCCACTCTCCCCTGAACCCCAAGCTTCCCGAGCCCTGTATGTGGTAGTGTTTCTTCTAGCTCCTAGTACATGCTATATGGTTAAACCTCAAGGGTCCCATCCTCATCCTTCACACTTTTCCTATGGGGAAAGTTTTGTGACTCACTGGAGTTTGATGCCATGTCGATTTGGGGGACACTCTGGGTTTTTTGGGTATTGTAAGGTTGCAAGTTTCCTACATTGCCTGAATGTCTTCATGCATCCAGGGCCTAAGGAGAAGCCCTATAACTATTTCTAATATGTTGGTCTTCCTCTTTCCCTACTTCAAGCAAGTTTCTGGCTTACCCAAATGACCCCAGCCCTGTTGTATCTTCCCTAGTCTGGACCATCTATAGGCTGCTGAGAGTGACCGTCCCTAGGACAGTTACAACCCTTGGTCCCTCCCTGCTGACAGCGGACTTTACTAGAGCCCATGTCTGCCCCTTCCTTCTTTTCTGTTCTGCCTTCTTCCCTTACTTTTGCCCTCTGTTAAGTCTAGGAGATAGTGGGGCTAGGGCCAATTTGGAGAGCCACCACCTCATAGGTACATGTGTACAGACTAGGTCTTTATGTTCTGACAGTCTTAGCATGGCTTTTGATAGGACCTAGAAGTCAGTGGGGGGACTTTTAGGGTGTGGAATGACACTAGTGACAGCTTTTGGAAGTGAATTTGGCATCAATGAATGAGATACATAGTAGGGTGAGAGATGTTTGAGGAGTTACAGAATGATTCCTCAGGTCTGAGTAATTCAGTGTCTTTGGGAAGGGAGAGGTTGTAGAAACCAGGGGGTTTCAAGGGTTGATTGCCAAGACATGTAAATAAGTGAGGAAGGGCTGGGGATCCTGGGATCTGCTGTTGGTCTCAGAGCTGATCTGTCCCCTCTGGTGGGCTCTGCTGAGAAGGTACAGGCCACACACTTAAGACCAGACTTCTGCACTTCTTGTGGCTACTGATGGTGTCAACAGGGTGGGTACCACATGGGAATGGGTCTTAGACTTGGTGTCTAAGGGAATGTTTTCCTCACTGTTTTCCACCAGTGTCAGCTAGGTGTGCTGCCCCTGGGGACAGGGAATGACCTGGCCCGTGTTCTCGGCTGGGGCTCTGCCTGTGATGATGATACTCAGCTCCCTCAGATCTTGGCAAAGCTGGAGAGGGCCAGCACTAAGATGCTGGACAGGTGAGTGGGGCAGCCAGGATGTGTGAATGGAAGTTGGACCAAGAAGCATTGGTCGCTGTGGCCAAGCTTCTTACTCTAAGACCAATGAGCACTAAGACTAGCCTCAGTCTCAGAAAACCAGAAAACCTCAAAAAGTCAGAATAGAACTAAGGTCAAGGCACCAGACCACAACATTGGAGTGATGAGGAGTTGGATGGGGGGACAGGGCCCTGCAGATCCCTGGGTGTCAGTGGGCAGGCTGCAGCTGAGCTGACTTTGAACCTGTGCAGGTGGAGTGTCATGGCATATGAGACCAAGCTCCCTCGGCAGGCCTCCTCCTCTACTGTCACTGAGGACTTCAGCGAGGACTCAGAGGTACCACTACCTGCTTGCTCTTGCTCTTCCTCTTGTAATGCTGGGCATGGCACTTCACACTCAGCACTGAGCTGTCCCCCAGCCCACCACCTGCTATTTAAGCCCTACATGTAATTTCATGCTCTTAGCTTTTTTTTACTGTATCTCTGCCACTTGTGTGCTTCTGAGAGAGAGTGCAGGAAGAACCTTGGGCTGGGCTTCAGGCTGAGCAGGCTCAACTTTAGGGCTTCATGACTATTGGGAGATTTCTTAAGTTCTCACCAGGATTTGAGGTGCTTCCAAGTGCCTACTCCCTTGTTATGTCTTATGCTCCTTACTGAAGCTCACGCCTATTGCAGTCTGCTGTTCCTTCCTACACAGCCTCCTCCTGTCTGCTTCCGGAAGTCTCCATGCTCGCCTGTCTCTTTCTGCCTGCCTGTCTCTCTCTGATGTCTGTGCTGCCCTTGCAGTTAGCATACACAGTTTCAGCATCAGTCTCAGTCCTTTGTGCTGAGCAGTGGCCACTCTAGGGATTCAGTTCTGGGATCCTGAGGGGTGGGGTTTTGTCTTTATGTCCTGCTAGGTGACTGGTCTGACAAGCCCAAGGGGTCAAGAACAGTAGCAATCAGCAAGCCAAGCCAAGCCTGCTTTTTATGGCTTCACAGGTGGAGCACGGTCTGTGCTTTCGTTTTGAGAATATTTGTGTAGAGCCTGAGAAATACCCAGGAAAATGTCTGAGACTCTGGCACAAATGGTTTCTCTTTGACCTGTGAGAAAGCTTGCTGGCCATGGGGAGGGCAGAGAACAGTGGCGCTCTCCTGTCTGTGGGTAGAGCTGAGTGAGGTATCAGTGGACAGCTCTGATAGTGTTTGGAGATGGTCTGTTCTGTGAGAGGATGGACCAGAAGGGCCTAAGAAAACTCCCCAGTCAGACACTAATGGACCTTATCCATTAATTGTGAGACTGTTTTGGTATGATTACAGGTGCAGCAAATTCTCTTCTATGAAGACTCAGTTGCAGCCCATCTTTCAAAAATCTTAACTTCAGACCAACATTCTGTGGTAATCTCATCAGCCAAGTGAGTAATGGGGCTTTGGGGATTTAGAGAGGCAGCAAATGACCTATACAGGGTCCCAGCCAAGCTGCCCGTTGTTTCCTACAGAGTGCTCTGTGAGACAGTGAAGGACTTTGTGGCTCGAGTGGGCAAGGCCTATGAGAAGACGACAGAGAGCTCGCAGGAGTCAGAAGTCATGGCCAAGAAGGTAGGTTTCTGGGCACAGGGTAGGTGGAGCAGCAGGTGCACAAGAGCTTGCTCTCCATGCCACTTTTTCTTGAATCTAGTGCTCTGTCTTGAAAGAGAAACTGGACTCTCTCCTCAAGACCTTGGATGACGAGTCCCAGGCTTCATCCTCTCTGTCCAACCCACCTCCTACCATTGCTGAGGAGGCTGAGGATGGGGACGGATCAGGCAACATCTGTAGCTCTACTGGGGACCATCTGGTGGGCTCGGCATGCCCCTCCCGGCCACAGATCTTCCGGCCCCGGGAGCAGCTAATGCTGAGAGCCAACAGCCTGAAGAAAGCAATTCGCCAGATTATAGAGCACACAGAAAAAGGTAATGGGTCTCTTAGTCCCTAGGTGGTACTAGAGTTCCCAAATTTCCTCAATGTAGTTCTAGACCAAGAGTGGTACGTGAAAGTCATTTTGGCCCAAGGACTTCCTCACCTCCATGGTCATATAACATTTCCCAATCCTACCTCACTGTCTCCTACCTTCTCTCATTGCCTGGGACAACACTTGATACCAGGCTCTCCCTCTCACTTTATCAACTCTCCTCCTGTCACTCTGAGCAGCTCCACCTCTTCTCACTTCTGACCCTGTGGTCACACCACACCTGGTCACTGGTGTGGCCATATTACTCGCTTTCTGTCTAGGACCTTTAGTTACTCTCTTCACCTCCATATCATCCTGTCTCAGAGTCCTCACCAGCCTGTTAGCTGGAGTGCCCAAGTCCTAGCATTAACTGAGTTAATTAGCACATTAACTGAGCTAGGGCATTGAACTAAGTTTGTTGTGGTGAGGATTTTGGGTCAGAGCCCTGAGCCAGTCTACCATTGAAAAGAGAGAACCTGTAGTAGTATCCTTAGCCCTATGGGCACAGTCTTAGCAAGAATGTTCTTTCTTTACCAGCGGTGGATGAACAGAATGCCCAGACCCAGGAGCAGCAGGGTTTTGTCCTAGGCCTTTCTGAATCTGAGAAGAAGGACCTGAAAACTGACAATAGAGTGTGTACATCATCTGCCCATAGTGAGAGCTGTGTGGTTACCAAGGGGAGGAGTCAACGCAAAGGTATGGCTGGGCTTTGGTTTGGACGATACGTGGTGAGCTTGTCATGGTCACTTTAGGGTGCTTTTTCTCTTTGCTCTGGCCATTGGATTAAACCAACATTCTCACCTGTAGCCTACATCTGTGCCATCTTCATGTCACCAGTGTATGATTAGTAGAGGCAAGTGCACTGTATCACCTGCAGGAAACAGGGCCTTCCCTGCTGAGGAGCGTCCCTGTCCTCCCTAGGTGTTCTTAGAGCCTTCTTATGGCTGCTCAGAAGTGTCTGGCAAAACTGAGACCTTCATCCCTCTCAGAATAGACCCTAGCAGAGGTCTTCAAAAGGAAGGGGTTCTTCCCATCAGCTGTCATGGCGCTGTGGGCTAGGGAAGGGGGTTTTTCTAGAGTAGACATACTGTTAGTTAGCATCAGAACTCCTGTGCCTTCTGTACCCAAACTATAATTAGGGGTCAGCCCCTCTCTGTCCTCATACTGCTGTCCAAGTTTGTGTCCTTTTAAGATGAGCCAGGCCCACAGTGGACGTGTGAATATTCTTCCTTCACCTTTTCACGGGGACTCTTCATCGCACATACTACTGGCTAATGAGTGGCTTGGAACACTCCTTCTTTCCCACAGCCCTCCTGTCTGTTCATTTTGTTATGACTCCATTTAGCTGTGTTCTGCTTTGGACAGTTCAAGTGTGTTATCCTGTTTTACAGCATCCAGGGCCCCTTGTGAAAAGCTGATGAGCAAAGGTCTGTCACTTGGCAGCTCTGCCTCGCTCCCTCCCAATACAGGAAGCCGGGACAGCCTGCCTGCTCTGAACACCAAGATCCTATATCCAAGTGAGTGAACCGGTCCCCCCTGGAGGAGTCTTAGTCTGGGGATGGGGTGCAAAGGAGGCTAGAGGTGCTTGCTGGCCTTGGCTGGGCTTGTGGCACCCTGTGGTCTTGGAAAGAATAAGACTGTTGCTGTCCTTGGAGATCTTGCAGGTCCATGGAAATATACACAGAACTCTGTAGCTGGACTTATGTGACTGTGTGAAAAATGCCTTTTTGGCTGTGTAGTATCTTTTACTCCTTAGCAATTTCATACATGTATGCAGTGTATTTGACATACCTACCTCCAACACCTCCTGCCAGGCCACCACAGTGGCCCTCCAGTGTACTCTCCATACTTTATGTCCTTCTCTTTTTAGAGTTTTTATAATCCACTGAGTCTAATTAGTGCACATAGGTTTGGGCCACCCATTGCAGCATGGGCAACCTAGTAGTAGCCGCCTTTCTCCCCCCAAAGCTATCAACTGCCAGTAGCTCCTCAACTAGGCCCAAGGCCTTAGGAACCCTTTATCCCCTGCTTGGATTTCGACTGGCTTGATGTGTAGCTGATCAGTGCTGCTGTGGCTGTTATGTCCACCAGCCCATCATTTCAAGCTCTCTTTCCCCATCTTTAGGCTCTTCCATTTTTTTCTGTCCTGTTTGCCCCAGCATTTCTGAATCTTTGGGAGGGATTGATACAGTTGTTTCTTTTAGGGTGAGCACTCAACACTTATTTATTCTCAGCACTTTGACCAATTAGGGGTCTATACATTAACCACTGCTCACTGGTAGAAACAAAATTTAGAATACGGTATGACATCATGATTGTTTAGCAAGAACAAAAACAAAAACAAAAACCCAGCAGCAGCAAGTTTTCTCTTAGGACCTATCCTCTTTCCAGCCATGGACTGTTGGCCAGGTGTATAGTACTAGACATGAATCCTCTGTCTGGTGGTGTAGGCCACAAATGTAGGTAGAAAGTGATCTACCCCACAGTCGTTATATCACTGTTGCACTAGTGGGCACATCTTCCTGGCAGGTTGGTATTGCAGCATGCAAACAAAGTCTAGTGCTGGGTAAGACCATTGCTATCCCTCCCTCCCCCCCAGTCTCCAACCCCAACAGACCACATAACACATTTCAGCTCCAAGAAAACTAGCCAGGAGGGAGAGTGCTTCCTAGTTATTTCCAGATTAATTTCTCTGTGTCCTGAAGCCCAAGTGTACTTACTGTGTCTTTAATATATATATATATATATATATATTGTCACTGTCTTTAGACACATCAGAAGAAGGTATTAGATCCCGTTACAGATTATTGTGAGCCACCATGTAGTTGCTGGGAATTGAACTTAGGACCTCTGGAAGAACAAACAGTCAGTGCTCTTAACTGCTGAGCCATCTATCTCTCTAGCTCCTGAGCAAGAGAGTTTTACCATGTAGTTTTGATGGACAACCAAAAGCAATGTCAATAGCCCATGTTGTTTTGGGAGCTCTTGGACTCTTGACCAATAATAACTTACAGTATAGTATCCCGAGCCTAGAAAGGTACTTGTTTAAATAAAAGACATGTAATGTACAAATAATGCCAGGTAAATGAAGGAGACAGTTTTTAATGTGTGTTCTGGGTATTAAATTCTACTGTCCGATATAATTTACTTTAATATGGGATGGTAGTGGTGATTTTGAATTGTTAGTCAAATTGGAGCACTTGTTCATAATGTTGACCTGTAGGATATGTGGCACCAACCTTAGAGATCTGTCTTGCTCCATCTAGAGCTCCCGGCCAAGTACCTCTTCATCTTCCCTTGCAGGTGTTCGGGCAGGGATGTCTGGCTCCTTGCCAGGGGGCTCAGTCATCAGTCGCTTGTTAATTAACGCTGATCCCTTTAATGCTGAACCTGAAAACCTGTAAGTATGAGGCAATACCAATGGGGCATTTTGTTAGGATGCAGAGTACAGAGGTCTGATTCACAATTGGTCAGAGCCATCAGTGGACACCAGGCTCTTTTTCAGCTGTTCTTGGATGTGTACCTGAGAGCCTTCCCTGTAGGTTAATGTAGGACAGCAGAGGACGGACCTATTATTGTCCTGTCCCAGGCCCTGAAATAGGCCAAGGCCAGATCAGTATTGACTGTGTTGACACTTCTTTACTCACTACATTTTGTCCTTGTCGCTTGTTGTCTCGTGGTGTTGGCCCTCTCTCCAGTGATGTAGCTTCTAGCATTCCTGGACTGAAATCCTCCAGGTGGTTGTTCCCTGGGTTAGAGTTCCTGGAGACAGTGTCTTACTTTGAGGATTTTAGAGAGAACGTCTGGTGGCTCCTCTGTGCTGTGTTCCAGAGGTGGTGTGGCCTCTTCTACCATGTTGTGAGGCTGTAAAGACATTTGCATAGTGGTTTAATGGATCTCTGTGCATATTAGAGCTCACTGTAGACGGTGTTTCTCACACCACAGAAGACACTATTTCAGTCATCTTTTTTTCCTGCTACTGATTGCAGCTTTGTGGGCAGCTAGAGGCTGGTGGCAGCTGGCTATAAGTTGCCTGCTCTTACTGTCCGGTGTGATGATGGAGTACTTGTGTGGTTCACAGATGCCCTGTTTTGGGAAGGTGGCTCTTAAGTCTCCAGCCTAGTGGTGCATGGGTCTCTGCTCCTGATCTAGTCTTGTGCTCAGACCCTGATGTATTTCCTTAGCAGAGGCAGAGCTCCAGTTTCTCTGGGATCAACACTCTTGGGGCCTTGAACCAGGAGACCTCCTTTGTTTACCTCCTTTGATGTCATAGACGGCCCCTCTGTGGCTAAGCCTGGTTTCCCCTCTCTGTCATGGGCAACTGCTTCCTCCTTGGATCCCTGCACCCAGCCTTTCCTGCTCTTGTTCTTGCACCCTATTTTCTGTATTACTTCTTTTTTTTTTTTCTTCATAGGACCTATAAATACTGCTCATCACATGCTCTTTAGTTTAGAAAATAGCTTGGCCCCAGAGCTCTTCTGAGCAGTCACAAGGCACTTGAAGTAGATGTATGATCAGGAAGGACTCTTGCTCTACAGATTGGTTCTCATCAGGTTGCAAGAAACATAACCTAAAATGTATTAGAATTCTAGCACAAACTTGGTGGAGCTCCTCTTTTTGTCCAGTGTCTATGAGCATTTTCAGAACTTATCTTCCTCATAGTGTCTGTCACATGGGCTTGGGGGAGGACATGGGGTAGGACACACCCGTGGCTCTAGAAGAATAGGTGAGTGCGTGGACAGTGCTACAGAGGTGTCACCAGAAGTGTTCTGGGGAAGGGAGGCTTTTGGCCTTGGTACAGGGGTTTTCAGTCACTGCCCTTTCACCTCAGAGACTGGTTGGACAGTTGAGCAGTGTTAGAGAAGCATGCTGTGAAGACCTCTGGGAAACAGTCTGTCAGTGCTTCAAGGGCAAACCAGAGGCCATGTGTCCCAGTGGTTCTGCCCATGGTACAAACTCTTATTGAGTCTAAAACATATGTCTACAGCAACATGGGCACTAGTGTGTACAAGTCATCACTAGAACACAAATCAATTTGAATGTTTATCAGTTAATGATAGACAAAATGTAGTAAAGCCACATAATAGAAGATTGCTTTGCATAAAGACAAACTGTGGATAAAGGGAAGGAGCCAGCGCACAGTGTCTCATCCCATTTATCTGACACGTTCTGCATAGGCATACCCAGAGGATCAGTAATTTCTAGGGCCTGTGAGGAAGTAGGAGCCAATGCAAGTGATGATGGTTCTGAAACTGATGAAAGGACTCTAAATGTACTAGAAACTGTTGAGTCGTGTACTTTGACGTGGTAGTGACAGGATATGTGAATATCATCTTGGTAGAGCTCTTACCACAACAAACAAATACCCCACACAAACCCTGAATCATGGCCCTGGATTCAGACTCTAAACACAGGAAAAGGAAACAAAGCAAACCTTAGTGAAAACAACAACAAAACATGGTAAAAGCCATGAGTTTTGTTCTGCGGGAGAATGGCAGGACAGTCATGGAGGAACCTGTCAGGCAGAGCCATTGAGAGACTTTAAATTTGCCTTTGCAGAGAATACTACACAGAGAAGTGTGTCATGAACAACTATTTTGGCATTGGCTTGGATGCAAAGATATCTCTGGACTTTAACAACAAGCGTGATGAACACCCAGAGAAATGCAGGTATGTACTCCTTATTGTCAGTAGAGGTGTGGAAAGAGGCAGCCAAGAAGCCAGCTCAGAAGGGGAGGGACTCCACCCCTGGATTGGCCATCTTGGGCAAACTGGATATCAGGAAGCCAGTGATGTGTATGACTGTAGTGGGCTGTCTCTTACCCCGCGTTGGAACCTATGATGATGTGTTGGAGGGAGGTGACATGAGTGTGCTGTGCTGCAAGGCCACCATCCCACACTGTTCATGGGGATTTGGGGATTCAGAGATTATTTTCTCCTTTGTGCTTTTCTTTGTTTTATTTATTTACTTGTGTGTATGAGTGGGTGTGGATGAGCAGATGGCACAGTGCATGTGTAGAGGTCAGAAGACCACCTTAGGCGTCGTGTAGTCCTTGGCTTATAGTTTGTTTTGAGACAGTCTTCTATTTTTCACTGCTGCATTCCTGGCTGACTGGTCCATGGGGTTCTGGGAATTTTCCTATTCTGCTTCCCATCAAGCCATGGTGCCCTGGGATTTCAGATATGCTCCGTTGCATCCAGTTGTATGTGGGTTCTGGAGATTCAAACCCGGGTCCTCATGCTTGCATAGAAAGCACTTTATCCACTAGTCATCTCTCCAGCATAATTTTATAGCCACAAGTCATGATATATAATTTCTTTTTTGAGGGTCACTTACTTCCTTTTCAGAATGTGATTGCTTTCTTGATAGAGTGTCACTTTGTAGCATACTTTATTGTTGCTAAATTTACTCTTCTTGCATGTCTGAAAAGCCAGGACTGTTTTGTTCCAGTGTCCTGTTGTATACACAGTTGCTGAGTCCCCAAGCTTCATAACAGTAATTCAGGTTATTGTAAGAGAAGCCCTGACCAAGGTGGCATTTCTTTTTCTAGGAGTCGGACTAAGAACATGATGTGGTACGGTGTCCTTGGCACCAAAGAGTTGCTGCACAGAACTTACAGGAACCTGGAACAGAAGGTCCTGCTGGAGGTGAGTGGCAGCCTCCTGGCCTGTGGGTGATCTCCCAACCTTGGTTATAGATCATTTCTACTGAGCCTTGCCTGATCTTCCCTGAGGAGCCCTTGCCTTGCCCCAGGCCCACCAGCATATCAAATTGGTGCCAGGAAGAACTGGCACATGCTAAGTGTTGCTTTTTTTCTCTCCATCTGCCTTTCTGTGGCACAGTGTGATGGGCGCCCTATTCCCCTCCCGAGTCTTCAAGGAATTGCTGTCCTCAACATTCCCAGCTATGCTGGAGGGACAAACTTCTGGGGGGGCACCAAGGAAGATGATGTACGTATGGGGTTTGAGGTGGTTGGGCTGGGCTTAGCAAGGTCAGTGAGGTATGACTAGATGCGATATCTCCTTGGTCCTGACAGTGGGCATGGTGGAGGACCAGATAGACAGGTTCCCTCACCAATTGGCCTGGTATCTAGAAGGCAGGTCTAGCACAAGATCAAGTGAGAAGCAGCTGGGACTTGAAGGGGAACTTAAATTGGCCAAATTGGCAGCTACTAGATGGCAAGTATTTCATTTTGGCAGAGGAAAGAAGATGTGGAAGCTCAGAAGCAAGAAGGGGCAGAGTACACAGAGAACAGTTCCCAACTGCAGTGTGGATATGTGCATGGAGGAGGGAGATGCCTGCAGGGCCTCATTGCATGAGGCAATAGAAGCCAGAAGCAGGAGTCTGGGATTTATGCCAAGAACATAGGAAGATATTGACAGGCTTTAACCAGGGTTTGCATGTAATTAAAACAACCAGCTAGCACTTACTGCAGACTTATGTGTAGGCTACTGTTCTGAGTACCTGGAACCTGTTCACACTTTCATTCTATATACCTCCCTCTCCTAAGGAGCAAGCAGTGTTATCTCCCTCTGAAGGAAGGAGGACATGAATAATTTGCCTGAGGTCCAATATCTAATAAATAGCACGTTTGAGAGCTAGTCTCAGGCAATGGGCTTCTGGGTAACAGATACCCAACCCTGCACTACATTTACCACCATTCCTGTACCATGTGTGGGTGTGGGCTTGTCTGTCTCACCAGAATCCCCAGAACAGGAAGCAGAGCAAGAGGGAGACGCGTTTGGGGAAGTGAGGCAGACAGCTTTCATGCTGGCCCTTTCAGACTTTTGCAGCTCCATCATTCGATGATAAGATTCTGGAGGTGGTTGCTGTGTTCGGCAGCATGCAGATGGCTGTGTCTCGTGTAATTAAGCTACAGCATCATCGGATTGCCCAGGTACTGGCCATGCTCTTCCAGAGGTCTAGCCCACCCCCTTCTGGGACTCATCCCTGTTTGGAGAGGCAGGGCCTAGCCTAGGATTCTTAGATTTGCTCACAGTAGAGACCCAAGGATGAGAGATGCCTAACTAGGACCTAGAGGCAGCCCCACTCTGCCTCTCTCTCCCACTGAGTGCTCTGAGTCTTGCTGAGGTAGAAAAGGCCTGGCTGAGCCTGGTCTGCTGCAAGAAGCAGTGCAGTGTGGACATGGATCTGTCTGTGGCAGTGAGTAAGCCCACCAGGACTTGACAGATAGCTGAGGCTAGCCAGAGAGGGCAGTCAGATCAGGGCTCCTGGCTTTAATTCTGACAGCATTGAAGAGCTGGTACAGGTCCACCCACTATGGGGCTGCAGGGAAGGAGTGACTATACATACAATGCAGTGCTGATAAAATCTGTTGGGTGAGATTTGCTGGTGTCTTCCTGCATTCTATTGATCCTAAACAGTCAGCTGTTTAAAGTTTACCTTTTTGTTTCGGGGCACATTTTTGTAAAAAGAGTTGCAGAAGCCTCATCATCTGCTGTTAGACTTTGGTCTGCCCTGGGATGTTTACATCTGTCAAGGACCATGACTCTTTGACTCCTTTAACCTGATATCCCTGTCTGCACCCAAGATCTTCTGGATCTACCTATCCCAGATGTCTGGGGAGGAAACAGTGGAGCCAGAGGGGGCGACAGAGCAGAGGCTAGAAAAGAAGGGCCAAGTAAATGGCTGTGGGTAAGGGTGGGAGTGCAGACACTCAGAGAAGCAAGGCCTATGGGTACTTTAAGTCTCCTGGCATGGGAATAATAGTATGGCATCTGTTCAGTGTCGCACAGTGAAAATCTCCATCCTGGGGGATGAGGGCGTGCCTGTGCAGGTGGATGGGGAAGCCTGGATCCAGCCACCTGGGTACATTCGGATTGTGCACAAGAACAGGGCACAGACTCTGACCAGAGACAGGGTAAGTGCAATTGCCAACAAGGCCTGGGGGGTCTGGGTTACCAGTGGCTTCCTCATGGGCTCATCTGTACATTCATAAAAGAGACAAAGGGGTTTCATCTTTGTTCTTGGATTTCTCTTCACCATAAAGAAATTAACTGACATAGTGGTGTGACCTGTAGTCTCAGTAATCTAGAGACAGAGACCAGCTAAGGTTATATAGACATGTTCCAAAAGACACAAAGTTAAATTAACATCCTTTCCATACATAACTTTTACCTTGCTGAACCACTGTGTGCTGTGGGTAGATGGTGTGCCTACCCTCTGGAGGGCACAGGAGGAAGTCTGACCCTGGGTTCCAATTATCTCAGGCCTTTGAAAACACCTTGAAGTCTTGGGAAGACAAACAGAAATGTGAGCTGCCCCGCCCACCATCCTTTTCCCTGCACCATGAGATCCTGTCTGAGGAGGAAGCTACCCAGATGGATCAGTTTGGGCAGGCAGCAGGGGTCCTCATTCACAGGTAGGCTCTGCTGTGTTCCTTTAGACCTTGCAGATTTTGTGGCCTGGTCCTGTTTGGTGGTCTGCTTTACTGTGGGGGTTGAGCCTGACCTCCCTGGCTTAGTTTGGTTCTTTAGTCTTCTTGTTTATTACTCAGGCTTGCACAGTGAAGACGTAAGATGCACAGGGATTTTTCTGAGCCACTAAAGCTTTAAATCTCATGCTGGGTTTCTGAGAAAGGCCACAGACTGCTCTAGAGAGTAGTGTGCACCCTGCTCTGGTATTTATACAGGAAAGTCAACAGGCTTTTTCTTGTTTTAGCTGTGGTTTACAAATGGTCTGTAGACCTGCTGTTGTCCTTGTGGCATTGCCACTGTAGGCTCCTCCCTGCTCCGTTGGCCTCTCTAGACCTTCTGTCCTTTCAATAGCTTAGCCCCTCTCAGCTCTCAGGAGTGCCCTTGGCTGTCCATATCTTGTTTCTCTTTGGCTTTTTCTTTGGCTCTGGCTATGGGTTCTCTGTGTGTTCTTCCTGGAAGAACAGAGTTGCCTTGTTCTGGTGAGCAGAGAGGCTTCAGGCTGCTTAGCAGGCCAGTTTCTCTTTGGTCCTTGAGGGCATCTCTAGGCACCTGTGCCTCCATGCTGTTGTCTCTAGGCAAGCAGCTGATACTGGTACAACCCCATTCTGCTCCTTTTCATGCCAGCCATGTTCCTCTAGCTCTTTGTTATAGAAACTGTGGCTCTGTCACCTTGTAGCTCCTGGTAGCCCAGGAAGCCTGGCTGCTGGGAAGGCATGCTTACTAGGTCAGTCTTCTGAAAGCCACAAGTAGCTTCCCACAGCATGTGCAGGTTGCTCTCTAGCTTTTCTCCCAGCATGCTCTGTCCCAGCCGACCTCCCCCAGCTTCTCTGAGATATCCCTGGTTGACTCTTGGTCTTCCCCAGGCTGGTGTGGCTTAGAGCTCATCAGCACACCAGGCTTCTCTCTCCAAAGGTGAGTCTGACTCGAAGTTCCAGAGTGTCTCAGCATAGTGCAGCATCTGTGTCCCCGAGTTTATTGATTGCCAGCCTGCATGCAAAGCTGTTTGCTTGCTTTCCATTTTATGAGAGGTTTTATTTTATATATTTTTCTCCCTGGAAAAGCTAGGATTTGGTATTAGATTTCCCATAAAAGTCCACTATTTGTTGTTATTGGGATGTGATATGCCTGTGGCTGTTACTGAGAGGTCATCATGGCAAAGCTTCTGTCTCCACTGGTGTGTCATACTATCCCCATTGCATATGTCCTCTGGATGTGTTCATAAGCAGTGTATAAGGCCTGACACATGCCTCTTTCCTTCAGCATTCGGGAAATAGCACAGTCCCACAGAGACATGGAACAGGAACTCGCACATGCTGTCAATGCCAGCTCCAAAGCCATGGAGCGAGTATACGGCAAGCCCAGAACTGCAGAGGTACTTAGTCTTTTTGGGTTTGGCTCCTCACCTTTACAGCTCTTGACCTTTCATATGGATGCATGTGTTCTTCTCAGGGGTTGAACTGTGGCTTTGTTCTGGAGATGGTGAATAACATCAGAGCCTTGCGCAGTGAGACAGAGCTGCTGCTGGCTGGGAAGATGGCCCTGGTGAGCTGATAATCAACAGGAGGGTTCTGGCTGTATGTGAGGTGTATGTCCAGTGTGCTAGACACGTAGGATAGCAATTTTCAGTCCAGGGTCCTGAGCCTGAAGAAAGGGGGCTCAAAACCATGTAGTCTGGCCATTGGGTTGTAGCCAAACTCTTTGACAACGTCTCAGCCAGCCAGGGTGTTATCAGATATTAAAGATGCCTTTAACAGTGTCTGTGGCTAGGTGCCAGTCATAACACCGGTGTGCTGCACTGTCACCTGTCTCCACTCAGCATGTGAAACTGGCTGCTGAGTTAATCCTTAGTTCAGTGGGTGGGAGTGGGGGGAGTTGCTGGGCCCTAGGAGCTTGCTCAGATGGCTGGCCGCTAGCCTGCATATGACATGGAAGAGTATTGCTGGAAACCCTCAGACTAGTACTGTCTTACCCTCCACACCAAAGAGGTACTGTCCTGAATGCCCAGATGTTACATTAGCTGCCTCCTATGCTTGTGCAAAAGGAGCGTGTGACAGAACCCACAGGGACTGCAGCTGGCTAGGTACTAGGGTTGCTGCATGTGGCTTCTCTAAGCCAGAGCAGAGGTCCACCCGTCCTTACCTGTTCCTCAAGGAAGGGACATTCTGGGCTCAGGCCTTACCTTAGCTTCAGTTCTGCTAAGTTTTTATAGCAATCAAGGTTCTTGGTCTAAGTCTTACCCACCTGCTTGGCTGGTCCAGGTTTGCTGTGCTTAATAGCTCTATTTTTCTCTCCCTTCCTCTGGAGCAGCAGTTGGATCCCCCTCAGAAGGAACGGCTCGGGGCTGCCCTAGTTGAGATGGACCGGCAGCTCAAGAAGCTGACAGACACTCCCTGGCTTTGCCAGCCCATGGAGCCTGGTGAGGAAGAGGTATGTGGGTCCTGTACATGGTTACAGGGTTTAGTGGCTCATGCCATTAGTCCCTGTGTGCAATGTAATCCTTGAGGCTTTATAATTGAGGCAGCTAGTTTGCCTTCTGGAGACTTCTCTACTAAAATGGCCTTCAAGGCAGGGAGAAATTTAGAAATGGAGGAAGGAATTGAGAGTTGCCAATGAAAAGTGATCCATGATGAATGGGTCCTCACTGACTCTGAAACAGACAGGACTTGGGGTGGAGGGGTGGAGCAGGGGAGGAGGAGAGCAGGTAGCAAGAGATGGAGGAGCAGTGGGCAGCTTCTTGGAGATTGGTGACAGGAACTCAGTTGGTGTGTCCATTCCCCATTCAGTTTGATCTATGGGTACTTAAGAGATTCTTAATTGTTGCTTATCTGATAGTTTAAATAGACAGGGACCCAGGGCATCCTGTTCCTGGATAGAATCCACCTACAGCAGGAGACAGAAGAGGGAAGCATCTGGCAAGGATAAACCTAAGCTGCCTCTGGGATTCTGGTGTCTTAGAGATGGAACAGAAAGAGCCAAGAGAAAAAGTCATCTTGGCCTCCTATAACAGTGTCCTCTTTAACATAGTTACAGGAGATAAATGATATGAAACACTACCTCTGTCCAGCTTAGTCTGTTGGAACCTTTGACAGCAATATGTAAAAGTTAAGGATGAAGATGTTGGGACTGGAGAGATGGCTTAGTGTTTAAGAGCACATATTGCCCTACCGGAGGACCTGAGTTGGTTGCCATCACGCAGGCGACTCACAACTACGTGTATAACGCCACTTCCCTAGGTACCCATACAAATGTAGAAGAACAGATAAGAGTATAAAACATTTAATTAACAAAGTATCTCTTCCTACTCCCAACCCCCAAGTATAGATTAGATCTTGGCAATGAGTTTCTGACTCTGTGTTTCTTAGTCTCTCCAACAGAATGTGATGCTGGATCTTACTAAACGCAGCCGCAGTGGTAAATTCCGCCTTGTGACCAAGTTTAAAAAGGAGAAAAATAATAAGAACAAAGAAGTTCACAGTAACCTAGGAGGCCCTGGTATCTGCCCCTCTCTTGTGTCTCTCTCTCTGGCTGTCAAGGCCCAGTTCTCCTGGTCTCTGCTTTTCTCCTCAACAGTGAGGCTCTTTCTCTTGGTCTTGTGCTATAATCCCTAGTAACCTTGGCTATACTAGTCTGTCTTAATAGCTGTAAGACCGTACCTTGCTTGTTTCCTCTCTATCTGGGTACTGACTGATGTCATGCTTTGCTTGAACACACCTTCCATGGAGACTGTGGGGTGATGGGCAGCTGAGCTGACCTGCCTACCCTGAATTTGGGGCTGGAAGTTGGGAGGACAACAGGAATGACGAGACGAATTTGGAGACACAAAACTCTAGACTCAAGACTGCTGGAGTTCTCTGTGCCTGTTTCCTCTAGCAGGCTGCTGATTCCCATTTAATTGACTCACTGATCAAGGTTCTTAAGCTTGGCCCTCCAGGCCACCAGTGATTGTGGGTGAAGAATCAATGGGAAATGGTGCTAAAGAACATTTTTTTCCCTTTGGATCAGTGAATTGGGTCTTTAAATGTATCTCAGTGGTTGGCCCTGAGTACTGTGTCTGGCACCTTTAGAGGCCAGGGCTGTAATTGGTATGGCATTGGTGTGGCATCTGCTACCATTCAGGGAAGTTCCTGTTTGATTATTTTTGTCTTTGCATATTTGTCTAGAATTGGTTTATGTGAATGATGGTGGATCTGACTCTGCATGGCCTAAGTCTCTGTACATCTCCTGTAGTGCTCCAGCTGTGAGCTCCTCTAGAAGCTGGAGGAGATACTGGCTTTAGTCACAAAGATGTCCCCTTGTTTGGTGCTGTTTAATTCCTCTGGGACACAGAGATATCCAAAAGGCTGGTCACCTACCCACAGGAGTAATCAGCACTTCTGCAGTGCATGCCCCTCAGGAGGGTGGCTCGCTTGTCTTCTTTATACTGCTGGAGCACAGTGTCTGTGGCTGGGTGATGGTTCTGGCTTTTGGGGACATCTTGGGTGGCATTGCTGGAATGTCTTGGGTGTTGGCTGCTGGATGCATCTTGGGTAGCACTGCTGGGTGTCCTGGTGTTGGCTGCTGACTACTTGGCGCTGGGCTCTGGGCATTCACTGCACTCGTGCTTTTCCGTCTCTGACAGTTCACCTCTGGGGGACAGAGGAGGTTGCTGCCTGGCTGGAGCACCTCAGTCTCTGTGAGTATAAGGACATCTTCACGCGGCACGACATCCGGGGCTCTGAGCTCCTGCACCTGGAGCGGAGGGACCTCAAGGTACTTCACAGGTGTCTTCCCAGAACCCACACCTGCACTTTACACACTCCTTTCAACTATGTTCTTTTCCCTGACTGCATCCTAACATCACTGGTCATCAGTTTTTCTTGAGCATTTTGTGTGCCCCAAGGTACACAGGTCTTTGATGATTCCCTCTGATACAAATAAGCAAGGCCAGGTGCAGACATGATGGGAGGAGAAGCCTTGGTCTTCTTATACACAAAACCTTAATTTTAGAAACTGGAGGATACTGCCCTGTGGTCACAGGTTTAGCTGACAAGTTCTAGGTTCTAGTGGTTGTTGGCCCACAATGCTCCACCGTGAGTGAAGATGGAAGAGTTTGCATTCTCAAGGCTGGTTTCACAGGCAATCACTTGGCTCCAGGGCAGCTGCTGCCACTTCACCTCACAGGGAGAAGGGCCAGGTGGTTCATCCTCCCATCCTTGTGCATGTGTGGTCAGGTGCACCCACTGCACTTGACTCACATAGCCAAGCCCTGGCCTGCTCAGCCTTGCAGAGCTGTCTCTGGGTGGGCATTGCTTCTGGTTGTGTCCAAAGGCCATGGGGGCCTCCTTAACTGGTAGCTCTCCCAACACCACCCACTTGCTGACAGGCCTCTGTTCTTTGTCTGCTGGCTGTCCCTCACAACAGTAGTCTTTGTAGGACACAGGAACCGTGCATTGGGTGTCTGCATGACTGACATTTGTGCTGATTTCCTTTCTATTTCATCCATTGCTCATTTTCCTAGTTTTTACTTGAAAAGGAGACTGAGAAAGCTTGTTGGTGGCAGCCCATTTGTAGAGCCTCTGGCCTGAGCCCTCTTCCAAATATCCATGTTGCCTGTCTTCCTTCTCTGTTGCAGGACCTTGGTGTGACCAAAGTGGGCCATATGAAGAGGATCCTCTGTGGGATCAAGGAGCTGAGCCGGAGCTCCCCTGCCGCCGAGGCCTAGCCTCTGCGTTCTCTGCCTGCATCCTCCGCTCCTCCCGAGACTGAGACCCAGGGAGGACACTGCCAGCACTCAGCCCCTGGCCTTTCTCATGGTGCTATTCCTTTTGTTAGTGACAGAAAGCCGGACGCCCGTTGGTAACAGCTTTGGAGTCTTGAACATACCAACACAGCTACCTTTGAGAATACTTTCCTAGCTGCAGTCATTTGGGGCAGACTGTGTCAGGTTCACTTGTGGCTCTTGCTAACCTGCCTTGTGGGGCCTTGTGCGCCACAGGGAATGTGGTGAATGAAGCCCAACTGCCCAGGACCTGGCACCCCTGAAGAACCGTCTTACCTGGGGCACATGCTCAGATTGTGCTGTCCACTCCTTTTCTGTGTCCTTTATTGGTCATACTGGGTTGTACCATCTTCTGCCTCTATTGGCTCTCAGAAGCAGAGTTGGGTCTGGCTTCAGTGGCCCTCACCAGAATGTTCTCTGTGCCTGCTACCCACTCTGTGTTTCTTTACAGCAGCCCCGCAAAGGCAGCCCACTGCTGTTGCCCCCTTTGTTCACAAGGTTTCATTGTTTTAAAAACAAGCTTATTTACTTTCCTGGTTTGAAAGTGGCATGGATGTGTTTCCAGGCTTGTTATAGTCTGTGAGGAAGAAGGAAAGCCTTCCTGCTTAGGGCAGGCCTCAGGACACTTGGTTCTCTTCCCTCTTGTCCTCGGAGCTGTGAGCATGTGGACAGCCCATCTCCTCAGGATGCTACGGGTGTCTGTAGTCTAGTCTGGGGCAGATAAGGATATGAGTTAACACTGACTTAGCATTCCTGTGGAGACAAGGCTTCCTGGGGGGCTGGAAATGACATATGCCACGGGATAATAGTCAGTAGGGGCAGTCTGGAGCCATCTTGGGTGGCTTCTCATCTGCTGTGAGGTTTGCTGTCCCAGGAGGTGCCTGTGAGGCCTCTGACCATTGCTGCTGCCCTGCCACTATGTGCTGAGCAGAACTGGCTCTGAGACCGCAGGTGGCACTGTTGGGGGCAGAAAGCTCCCCAAGGCCCAAACTACATCCTGTGGCCAGTTCCTAGGTGAAGACCTCTGGGCTTCACTGCCACTGACTTACCCTTCTCTACTTTCAGAGACAGCAGTCCTCCACAGGGACTTGTGGAACGGCTGGAAGGGGCTGTAGCTCAGCCCTGCAAGGAGGAGGGCTGCTGGTCTGTGGTCTTCACCAGAGATTACAGGTCTGTGAACTCTGCCAGTGCTTCCCCGTCTGACATGGGAAGGAAGTGCTGAACTTGGACACTGGGTAGAGTCTGCAGCAGCTCCAGCAGGGAGGCAAGGTTGACCTGCTGTTTGTTCTACAGACTAGATTCCTTGTTCATCTTCCCTTTACTGATGACAGATCTGAGAGCCCTGGTCAGCAGAGTGGAGTATGGAGAGGAGCCTACAATGTAATTCCTGCTGTGTTCTGTCCTAAGCCATCCATTGT
This sequence comes from Arvicanthis niloticus, assembly GCF_011762505.2. Lineage (NCBI taxonomy): Eukaryota > Metazoa > Chordata > Mammalia > Rodentia > Muridae > Arvicanthis > Arvicanthis niloticus. The sequence goes on along the minus strand of NC_047674.1, from coordinate 17,191,935 downwards.
ATCTCAGATGTGGGTTGGGAGAATCTCTGCCTTGTGTGTAGACGTTGCTGCCTCCCGGAATGGAAATATTTTTCCACCTGAGATTCTATTTCCCATTGAGTAGTCAGTGTAGACCAGAATGTGGAAACAGGGATAACCTCAGATAATTCAGAGCCTGTACCAGCCAGACCAGCTGAAACTTAGGTGACTAGGGTCCTGAGAAGCAACTGAGGGCAGTGGCCTTCTTGAGAAAGCTTCATGATTGGATGAGGGTGTTAGAAATCATTGTTGTTAACAAAAAAGTGAGAGGTCCAGTCTGAGTGCTGGAGGGACCTGCCAGGTGGCCATGGGCTCTCCACAGATGTGTTCTGGCCATCACTACTCTACCCCCAACACCCGACCCCCCAATCCCACAGCAGTTCTTTAGAGTTCTGGAGAGGGGAGAATGAAGGATCCCAAGGAATTGGAGTAAAGGTTTTGTGCCTGCAGGTGGGGCTAACTTAACCCCTCATATTTATAATCTTAATTTATAGTGACCATCTGGAGCAGATGCCTCTTGTATTGTTATGTACATAGTCTGCATCAGAGAGTTGTAAATAAGTTCTTCTGTGTATAATAAAATAAGCCTGTTTTTGATCTTCCAGTCAGCATTCCTGTCTTCATTCCTGTGCTGACAGTTGCTAACTGTTCTGAAGATAGGCTGACTTGGTGGCTGTAAAGCAAAACAGAGCTGTTGTTGTCCAGGGGTCTGCTGGATGTGTAGTTCAGCTAGCACAGCTCTGGGTTAGTCACTAGCAACAACAAAGACTTCTGGACAACAGCTGCCATCCATGCTCCTTGTCAAGGGGCCGTCAATCACCTTCACACATTGATGTTTAGCTTGCTGGACTGCTGTGCTCCTGCAGGTAGTGTGGCGGTTCTGGTATTGTTGACCTAGAGGGAAGCTAGCAGCTATGAAACCAGTTTTGGATTGTTAGGAAATTCATAGAACCTACCACCATGGCCCTGGCCAGATATTATTCCCCAGAATAGTAAATAGAACCACTCAACAGCCAGTTCTTCAGTACACTTTGCCAGGAGTCTACATTTATTTTAAGCCAAAATATACTCGTTTCCAAATCAGTGTTTGTAATATAGTCATGTTTCTAATATGTCATGTTTATTGACTGTCTAGAGTATACGTGGAGAAAAAGCCATACCCGTTCCTCAGGCAGCAGAAAATAGTGTATGACAGAGCTGAGGACTGCAACTTCAAAATGGTTTATTTTTTTCTTTAATAAAATCTTAGTGTTTTCCCCTGTTTTGTCTACTCTATCTCCCAATTAGACAAAACAAAAAACAAACAAACAAGAAACCAACCAAATAGAAAAGCCTGTCAACAGACTTAGGGTGTAGCCAGCACTTGAGGCATGTCTTCTGTCTCCTCCAGGTACTAAGTGGGTCAGGGAGCCTCTGGCTTCCTGAAAGCAAAGTGTCTGAGCTAGTGTATCAGTATGTATTGCCAGAGGCTGGGGTGAAAGGACAAACTAAGGAACTATGTCAGTTACAGTACACGAAACAGTAGCTAGTACCCAGAGGACTCAGTTGTGGTCAAGTAATGTTTACTGTTTGGGTCTCCCAGAACCCGTTGGTGTGTAGCTACAAGGACATGGCCAGAAAAGGTAAGTAGTCCAAGTCCAACATCTTAGAATACATGTGCTTCAATAGAAGCAGTCACCTAACATGACACGGACTCTGGCAGATGGTGTTGGGAAGACCAGGAAGAGCAGGATTACCTGCTAAGCATCAGCTCCAGAGAAGCCAGTAGAGCTACACCACAATGTGAAAAGCCAGCAGGGGCCAGCTGAAGCCCAGGCCAGAGAAACTTTTTCTTTGTCTTACACCACCTCAGTTCTGTTACATGAAGACATGTAAGAGCTGGTAAGAATCCGATGCCCTGACAACTCCTCTTAGGAATATTTTAATAGGCTAAGTCAGCCTAGGGTCCTAAACCTGCCAGTTCAGTAATAGATGCTGTTCTAGTAGTGTGTTAATTACAGTACATAAATACCAAATCTCTTCAGTCAGTTACCTGTGCTGACTGAGAAGAGGCCTCAGTTTCCCCAGGACAACTGGGAGCCTGGATTTGTTGTGCTGGGCTTCTTTTATGGTCCTGCCTCTTGCCAGAGTGTATAGGTGGTAGACAGCAAGAGCAAGTGAGTGCCATATATAGCCATTCACAGCTGGCTTAGAAGTCCTACTTTGAATTTGGCCCAAGAGGAGACACGTGGCATATTGAGGGCTGGAACTGGGAATGAAGTCAGGACACACATCCTTTCCTTGCAGCTTCAGTGAGGTGTCAGAACCAGATGACTGACTGGTCACCTCACCAGTGGGTAAGTAACTGACCTTGTGGCTTACCTATCAGATTTGTCCTCTTTGAGCAACTTGCCATTACCCAGAAGTATTACCTTCTGGAAAGAGGCCACTGAGGCCAGGTGTGGGAGGTCTGTTCCGGTTAGCAGTGTATGGGTCTGGGCTGGCTCTGCAGCTGCTGTGTCACAGAGCTAGCAATCGGGTGCATTTGCTTGGTCTGAGAAGTGCCATCCCTTCGCCTGTCACAAAGCTTGAGATCACTGGCTGTGGAGGCAACCAGCTTGTCCACCATAAACCCACAAGGTGTCTGTCACAGAACTGACAGGATGGTTCTATCTGGAGCACAGGACATACTGCTGCAGGGGCTATCTGAAGCTCGCAACATGGATGGACAGAGAAGCTTCTGGTCCCCGGGGCTTGGTGGGCATCACATCGCTGCTCTGTGCACGTTGGACTTCTCGGCTGTGGGAGACAGAAGGTATCATTGATACACAATCATGGGTGAGGGGCTTATTTAGTTGTTTTTTGTTTAAGATTTATTTTTATGTGCATGAGTATTTTTGCCTGCATGCCTGGTATGTGTGGAGGTCAGAAGAGGGCACTAGATCCCCTGGAACAGGGGTTATAAATAGTTGTAAACCACCACGTTTACATGTGTGTGCTGGGAACTGAAGTTAGGTCCTCTGCAAAAGCAGCAAGGGCCCTCTCCAGCCCCTGTGTTGAGAGTGCTTAGAATGGCTCCCAAATGAATTCCAGATACTAGGGCTCAAGGTAGAATGGGGTTTGCAAGTTGGACAGATGTTTTTTCAACTGCTCATCTTAGGCCCCAGTTTACTGTCATGTGAGAATGGGGTTCCCCACGTCCTGGCTATACACTGTTATAGGCAGCTGTGCACAATCATTTCACAGCAGAGCGACCTTTTTCTCCCTCACATTTTAAGTTGAAAACTTAACAGTCACAGTGTACCCAAATCATACCCACATGCCTATGTGACAGTTCAGGCAGCTCCCTTTTGCTCCCTCGGTCTCTGGACCCAGAGAACCACCACTCTGACCACTTAGCAAACTCGTCTTCACTGTGACTTCCAAACACACAGTCATGGTACTGTGGCTCCTGGGTCTGGCATTTACAATGTACTGCACCCTCTGCAGATGGCTTCCGTGAGACTCACGCTAAGGCTGAGCTCAGGCCACCGCATTTTCTTGTGTATCATGCTAAAAGTGAGTTTGTGAGGGTACTGCTGTGTGACAGGTGTGTGTTCCCCAGTATTAGGAAGCACCTCCAAAGTAGCGTTCCAGCTCTGTACGTGCTAGCAAAGCCACAGACCTAGACACTGTCTTCTCACCAGTGTGGCATCATTTCAGCGTCATTAATGGATGAGTAGTGGTTTGAATTGACATTTGAGTGATGAATGAGCTTAACTGAACATTTTACCTATGTATGTATTGGCTTGCTGGCTTTTTCTACCAGAAGGCATATTTATACCAGTAACCATAGCTTTTGACCAAGCCATTGTGCTTAGAGACATGTTCTACAGATATCCCAGGATCTGTGTTAGCAGCTACCATGAAGTTCACTCACATATGGCAGCAGAGTGCCATGCTCCCACCACTTGTGATGGGCTGTCAGTGACGAAGGACAAGCATGCTCTCTGAAACGGTATGTAGGTGTCAGTGATGCTGGTCCCTTATGAAGGCGAACTCACATTGAACCCCTTTGGTGGCTTTTGAGTCTGAAAGCCTGTAATAACATTAAGTATCAGAAGATAAGATGGGAGAAAGTGGGAAGCAGTGCAGGCTGGTGAGGGTGCATTATTCCATAGCATGCAAATGGGAGGTGCCGGCCGAACACAGAACATGGTGATAGTAATTCCAATTCACAGTGTTGTAGCTCTGCATAGGGATGAAGATGATGGGGCCTGATGTGGAACACTGCTGGGTGACAACTAGGGCTCTGGAGAAGATCAGATGAGGTGTCTGACAAGGTAGTGAGTATGCCAGGTCTTCATCCCTGGCAGCACTGAGTGGAACATGGCCAAGTCTTAGACTTACCTTTTCTTTTTTTCCAGAGCTAGCCGCTTCTGGTTTTCCTTTCCAATGTCATCTCTGATTGTGCTGAAATCCTCACTATCATCAAACAGGAGATTCTACATATCAAAGCAATAAAGACCAAAGTTTTCAGTTTGGCCTACATTTAGAACAGGCAGATAGTAAACTATCCAAACTAAAAAGAAAAAGAAGATAGTCAGACTTAACTGATTTTCAAAAAATTCTAAATTTTTTGCAGTCAGTATCTATATTTATTTGTATATGTGGGGGGCATATGCATAACGTGCATGCTACAGCACACACGTGGAGATGAGAAGACAACTCTGTAGAGAATGTTCTGTCCTTCCTGTGGGTGGGAAGATGCTCAGCAGGTGAGAGTACTCATGGCTCAAGCATGAGAACCTGAATTCAAAACTCCAGAAACGATGTGGGAAGGTCAGGCATGTTTGTTTATGCTTGCAGCCTTTGTTTTAAGAGGGGACCACCAGGGATTGCTGGCCATCAGCCTAGGTCCAGCTTCAGTGAGAGAATGAAGTAGAAGGTGACAGACAGAGCAGGACACCCAACATCCTCCGCTGGCCTCTGCATGCACAGGTGGTCACAGCTACACACACAAACGAATAAAAATAACTCAGCTATTAAAGCTCAGACTGGCCTGAAAACTGAGAATCCTTCTGTCTCCAACTCTTCAGTGCTGAGATTACACGTGTAAGCTACCATGCCAAGCCATTTGATAGTATTTTATTTAGAGTTAGATTTTTATTTCTTGGGTGTGATGGTTCATATTACCAGTCAACTTGACAGAATCTAGAGTCACTTGGGAGAGAGGCATGCCTATGGGGGATGGTCTTGATTGCCTTAACTGAGGTGGGAACCTGCTTACTGTGTGTGGCATCATTCTCTGGGCTGTACAGAATGGAGGAGGCGCTGAGCAGCAAGCATGCATCTCATTACTCTACATCCTGACAAGCTCCTGTCACTGCGCTTCTCCACCATGATGAGCTGCAATAAACCTTTTCTCCCTTAAGTTCCTTTTGTCAGGATGCTTTATCAGAATGATGGGAAATGAAACAAGGACAATGGTCATAAGCAAGCCGGCTACGTCCTTTATTATTGTCCTTGATAGTGCTGGTCTCAGGGTCTACCTGTTATCCTCACACAATGAATTATTGATCTTTCTTTCTCATTCACTCTCTGAAACAATTTGTGTAAAATGAGACTATCTGGTAAGCTTCTCTGAAATATTTGATCCTTGATTCAAAATTATAAATTCACTTTTTTCTAAGTCTTAACTTTTATTACTTAAAAACATTCCATATTTATTTTGCTTTCTGACTCTGTGCTTGTGCCTTCAATACTTTCACAATGATTTTCTGTTCCTCAATAAGGATCCTGTTTGATCCTGTCACAGACACACTTGGCACACAGGGAACTACTATAGGCCCTGCTGACGTGCTGCTTTGTCTTAGACAATCTCATAAGGACTTTGGGTCTCACAGCAGAAACCCCTTGCAGTCTGGACCATCCTGAGTGCCTCTAAGCACTGTCCCCGGAAGAGTGATAAATTATTCACTTTAACCCACCTTAATGCCAATAGTGTCTCCATCTTTCAAGTAATATGGTCCCCCTTGCAAAGTATCTTGATTTTTCTTCTTTTTCCTTTTGGCAACTTGCTGATTCTATTGGAACATCAAATCAATAAAATTCAACTTGAAGTTTTCACTGGACTCTCTGCCACTGTGAAAGACTTTTGCTCTAATATCAGGTCAGTCAGCCCTGGTTTCTCTGAGAAAGTCCGACTTACCCAGCTAGATATTGGAAGCCACTCAAACTTTTCAGGAAAATATTTGGCAATTTCGATTTTTTCCACAGGAAGAGAATAGAAGTCAGCCACTCTCTGCCTCAAGGAGCTAGCAGTCCATCCCCTGGTGGTGTCCCATACCAGGTCTGTTGCCAGGGAGTAGGCTCTCTCACCAGGGATGCGTAGCTGTGTCCTCAGTAGTACATCCTGGGGGCTACAGAAGAGCAAAGCAGACACAGGGCAAAAGCACAGAAAAGATGAATACTGCATAGTGTGATGGGCAAGGCTCCCTACCCTTCTCCAGATCCTGAGAGGTGCTCAGATGGAGGTGGAGACCCCTCCCCAAGTCTGCAGAAGAGCTCCTGCAGCAACATGCTGAGGGGCACAAGGCTACTCCACTGTGAAAGCCACATAAGCCCTGCATATTATCTAGAGTCAAGTCACCCTAAAAGGGGGTCAAAGCCATTTAGATTGTCTGAGAAACTCATAGGACAGTCACTAATGTGCATAAAGTACAGATTATAAGTGTGTTGGAAAAGGCAGTTTTACTAGCAATCACAGCACTAGAAAAGTTGTGAGCAAGATGACCCATTTTCATTTGCCAACCAGGAAGCATCTAAATGATTAATATTCATGGTGTATTTACAGGTGAAATCAATACTCATGAGCTCTGCATATGGGACCAGAAACCACCAGAAAGCTTTCACAGAGATGAAACATTTAAGAGATCCAAAGTATCCACACAAGTTGGTTCCTGATCTTTCTGCCTATAGAAATGCTCTTAGAAAGTCACTGGGGTTGACTGAGGGTCAGGCCTGGATGGAAGGACAAGTTTTCCAGAACAGTAAGACAGTAAGAGCAATCTCAATTACAATGGGGAGAAGAAAGGCAAGTACTTACTGATACTCATAAAGTTTGTATACACATTTTCCCATGTGAAAAACACACATGACACTTTGATTACAGATGATTTTGGGTGCTTCATTAGGCTATAAATAATTACCACATCACAGATAAGATTGTAGGTCTTGAGGGTGTAGAAATGAAGAAGTGAACATAGTGTTTGCTCTCATAGGCACTTATGTCCCAGACCAGGAGACAGACACCTGGAATCCATCTGAGCACACAGTGGGAAGAGGTGTCTCACTAGCAGACACTGGGAAGAAGCAGGACAGGCAGAATGGTGGGCGGCACTGTAAATCACAGGCCCTGGGAAGGGCTGTGTGGCTAATGCCTCAGGTTGTCAAGGGCTCAGGAACACCTTGAGTATGACAGAAAAACTAACAGTTGCTGCTGTTACCCCAGAGTGAGTCATAGGGAAGCCATACAGATCTCTAGAATACAATCTAGTTTGTTTGTCTGAGGCAGGTTCTTGCTGGATAGCCCAGGCTGGCTTTATGGTGCTTTCCTGCTTTAGTCACACCCAGAATTGTGGGACAATTCAGAAGCAGGGGAAACGGCACACTTCTGATCAGGCTCCTACATTTTCAGGAAAGCCACCACTCTGTGGGAAATGTGCAGCAAACTTCCTTACCCCAAGTCCTCCTCCTTCTGAAGGAGCTCTAGACAGAGCTCTGCTCTCCGGCCCAGTCTGTACTCCCTGGGAATTGAAATGGAGCAACTGCGTAAGTCACTGGGTTTTCTGCAATCCCCAGGCCCCAAATCCAAGTATTTTCCTGAAGGAAAGGAGTGCTTTCTGAATGATGCAGCCACAGGCACTCAGGCTTTCAGAAACAAAGAGCATCTACAACACTGCGGCGGATGCTGCACGGACACTGGGTCACTCCACTACACAGGAAGGCCCAGCTCTGAAGATGGCAGACAGCAGATGGCATCTAAAGATGGCCACAGTTGGTTGTATTGCTTTTTGGTTGATAATCAGACAGACATGAAAGAATGTGTTAGGGCAGCTTTTGCCAAAGGAAATCAAATGCTCCATACACACCCATTAAAGATTTCTGGAGGTGGAGCAGCTGGTCACATGTGTCCTGAATATCAGAGGGCTCACTTTAACTTCCACATCACTCTGAAGTCCTTCAAGTTATGGTCATGTGGTCATGAGCACAGAGAAAATGCACAGTGCTATGTCTGGTCTTAGTATGGAGAGGCTGATGTTCTCCCCGAGTTAACTTGGGACAAGAAGCATATTCAACTGACTAGTTCCTAGGGATGGTTTCCTGGGATAATCAGACTCATGGGGCAGCTTCCCTTATAGGCCCATCTTGCTTTCTATCCCTACCGTGGCAGCAGGAGGGTGGCCAGGAATCCAGAGACACTTACTTGAGCTGCCGCCAATTAGTGCGCAAGAGCCTGCTGGGGCGCTTGCTCTCCACTGTCCAGACTCTAAGCAGGGCTGTGGACTGGACAGCGAGCTTGGAAACAGAAGGCAAGGCCATGGCCTAGAAAAAGGAAGAGACATATTGCCACTGATTTTGAAGGTGCCTGAAAGCATCTGAGTGAAGCACTACATGGTTGAGGGATGAGCACCTCTCTGTCAGTGTCAGTAATTCAATCTATTAGAAACTACAGGAGAGCTGGCTGTGGTAGGACATGCCCACAATCACAACACTTGGGAGGCAGAATGCAGGAGGACTTAGGAGTTCAAGGTTATCCTTAGCTACATGTTTGTATTCTAGACCAGCCTGGGATACATCAAATCTTGTCTTAAAAAGTCAAAACATTACAGAAATATCTGTCTTAAATGAAGTATATCCTGGTACTTTTCATATTCCTTTCACTGAAATAGACCAGAAAAATGAGCCTTCTATTTTAAAATCCAAGTTAAAAAAAAAAACAACCCTATTTTACTATTTTTAAAATTTGAGACAGGCTCCTGTTCTGCAGCCCAGTTTGGATAATCCTCCTGCCCAACCTCTTGGACACCGTATATTACAGTACGGTACTGGCATTCATGGCGGAAAAACTACTGTTTGTTGTTTTGAGACAAGGTCTCTCTATGTAGTCCTGGCTGTCCTAGCACTTACTATATAGACCAGGCTGGTCTTGAACTCACAGAGATCTACCTACTTCTGCCTCCCAAGTGTTGGGATTAAAGGCATGTGCCACTACATTAGAATTGAAAAACTTCTTAATCATGTTTTTACAAAGTCACTTAACCAATTCTACATGGGTGTGACTCATATGTACAGAACCTGCTCAGATAAAGCAGGGGCTCATCTTTAGCTATCTACATGAACACAAGTCTGCAAATATAATCTGTTCTTCAATGACAGAACACTATGGCTCCAACAGGAGGCCCATACTGTTTGCTCTAATTCTATAGGAGCAGGTAGCTTTAAGCACCTTTTATACTGGAGATGCAGTATAGAAAGCAGCCTTTGTTCAGTTTTTCACCTAAAAATGGCCATCTTTTATCTTTCAACTGAGTACAAGGAATAAAAAGGTCTTCCCATTTGTTTTCATGGAAATGACACTTGAGTTTTTCTTAAGTAGGATTATTTCTTTCACTGGGGACACAAAAGAGGCCACTGCAGGTCATAACTAGGTCCTGAATCTGTCCCTTTAGTAACTGCATGTCCACCACAGTCTAAGAGGACAAGATACCGTTTCATCACTGGGTGCTATCCATCATCCAGCCTTCCCATTTTGTATGGTGAGATGTGACACACAAGACAACAAAGCGTCCAGGTTAGGATCCTAACACAGATAGCTCTCTGTTGACTAAGGAAAACCCATACAACACAGCTTGGAACTGATGACACTTAACAAGTGGATCACAATGTACAAACAGTGTAAATGAAGAGATAAAGGGATGCTTTATAAATGATTCACGAAGTCATGTTTCTTCAAAAGTCAAAAGGAACATAAGCCACAAGCTTCCGAGGACCATCCAAACACAAGCACAGCATGCCTGTGGGAACTGTGTGAGTGGGAACCACCGGGCAACAGCACCAACAGATACCAGAAGTGCCTGTGTTGAATGTGGGCTGCCTGTTGGTACTTACCCCTGACCATGGCATTTAACACATGCCATATCAGGACAGACTGTAATTGGGGGAAGAGGAAATAGAAGAACAGATTAATTAATATCTCCCTGGAAGAAGCCATATCAACACCAAAGTATGTGGGAAGGGGCCTGACCTGAGACTTCAGTTCCACCAAGGTGGCCTCTTCTGAGATCTCTATATCTCCCAAGTAGAGGAGAGAGACTTCTGTAGGTTCGGGGCCAGGAGCACCTTCAAAAAGACAGAGATGCATGTTTGGGTAATTGAACTTTACCTTATGTTTCTGAAGTACGTTGACATGTTCTCAGACTATAAACAGGCTCACTTAATGTTAAGCCTCTAACCAGAGTCCTACGCATGTGCTCGTGACTTCACTGTCAATCAGCAGTGATTATGCTCTCACCTTGAGTGACGGCTCACTTATGCTCTCTCCTTGAGTGACCGTTCACACTTATGCTCTCTCCTTGAGTGACTGTTCACACTTATGCTCTCTCCCTGTGTGACCGTTCATACTTATGCTCTCCTTGAGTGACTGTTCATACTTATGCTCTCTCCTTGAGTGACCGTTTATACTTATGCTCTCTCCCTGTGTGACCGTTCATACTTATGCTTTCTCCCTGTGTGACCGTTCACACTTATGCTCACTCGACTGTTCATACTTATGCTCTCTCCTTGAGTGACCGTTCATACTTATGCTCTCTCCTTAAGTGACCACTCACACTTATGCTCTCTCCTTGAGTGACCGTTCACACTTATGCTCTCTCCTTGAGTGACCGTTCACACTTATGCTCTCTCCCTGTGTGACCACTCATATTTATGCTCTCTCCTTGAGTGACCGTTCACACTTATGCTCTCTCCCTGTGTGACTGTTCATACTTATGCTCTCTCCCTGTGTGACCGTTCATACTTATGCTCTCTCCTTGAGTGACCACTCACACTTATGCTCTCTCCTTGAGTGACCGTTCACACTTATGCTCTCTCCTTGAGTGACCATTCACACTTATGCTCTCTCCCTGAGTGACTGTTCACACTTATGCTCTCTCCCTGTGTGACCACTCACACTTATGCTCTCTCCCTGAGTGACCGTTCACACTTATGCTCTCTCCCTGTGTGAACATTCACACTTATGCTCTCTCCCTGTGTGACCGTTCACACTTATGCTCTCTCCCTGATGGTTGCTCTGCCCCACTCCTTCCTGCCTCACAGAAGACTACTGTCAGGATACTCTATGTTCTTCTCTTTCTCAGAACACTTACCCAAACTTGCATTTTTCTGTGTATTTCCCTGTGTGTGTGCATATTTAAGAGCAGGCTTTGAAGCTGGAGGGATGGCTAGTGGTTAAGAGCACCGTCTGCTCTTCCAGAGGTCCTGAGTTCAGTTCCAGCAACCACATGGTAGCTCACAACCATCTATAATGGGATCTGATGCCCTCTTCTGGTGTCTGAAGACAGTTACAGTGTACTCACAGACATAAAATAAATGAATAAATCTTTAAAAAAAGAGCAGGTTTTGTAAGGGGAGACAGACTGTCATGGTTGTTTATCTATCTACCAATGTCTGTTATGATGGATTCTATATGGAAAAGGTTCAGGAAATATTCATGGAATGAATCAAATCTTAACAACAGGATCTATGTATGCTTGAAAATAAAACCCAAACCAAAAGATACCACTTAGCTGGTGGCATATGGCTGTAATACAGTGCTTGGAAGCAGGCATAGGGAGACCACCGATGTCAGGGTCATCCTGACCTATAGCCTGGGCCAGTCAGGGCTATACAGCAAGACTCTGTAAACTTGGTGGCCAGTGATGTGGCACAGCAGGTAAAGGTGCTTTTCTGTGAAAGTTCAAGTTTCCAAATCCATGTAAAGGTAGAAAGAGAGATCCAGTTCCACAAAGCTATCTTACAGCTTCCACATACACCCCATGCAGATAGGCATACACAATAATTACAAACAGAACAAAACAAAACAACATGGCAGGGTGGATGTCAAATGTTCTCTCATGGAAACACTACTAACTAAAATTTAGGCTCAGGATATCCATACTCATTTCTGCTACTTACATTTCTTGGATTACTATGGAACACCTTGAGAACGTATACTAAGAAATTATAGGTTGATTCTACATAATTAAATGAAGTTCTTTTCATTTAATTTTTATTAAATTCTGTTTATTAAATTCTTGCTTTTAGAGAGAGGGTCTTACTGTGTAGTCCTTGGCTGGCCTTGATCTTAGTCATCTTGCTTCAGCCTCCTGAGAATGGGGAGCACAAGTGCATTCTACCACTTCCAGGTTACCAGTAGTTCTTATGTGCCCCCAAAATCTAAAGACTGAAACAGTTCCACTGTAACACAGAAGCACTACCCAAGGTGAACTTTACCCTTTACTAAAAAGAGATGTTACAGTATGTGAGTACACTGTCGCTGGCTTCAGACACACCAGAAGAGGGCATCAGATCCCATTACAGATAGCTGTGAGCCACCATGTGGTTGCTGGGAATTGAACTCAGGACCTCTGGAAGAGCAGTCAGTGCTCTTAACCACTGAGCCATCTCTCCAGCCCTACAACCATGACTTCTATCACCTAGATATCTTTAGAACTACTGACAGTGAACTAATATAGTCTAATCGGAATAATTCTCTGCAGATGCCACAGCTAACACTTAGAGAAGAATTCAACTGTTTTACATGAATTTCATTGTGGAGGTTTAAGACATATGAACAAATATGGTTATAAGATGTAGCAATCACACTATATCCCTAAAGAGGTGGGCCTGCCAAAACACATGTATCCTCTTTACCCACACTTACAGTGAGGAAGCACACTCATTACAGTGAAGGGAAACTCTGCAAAGGCAGTTCCTCCCCTGGTGTAAAGTAGTGTCCACTGTGATACATGAGCTGCATTCTGAGTGCAACAGCAAGTTTATGCTGCCTGTACTCCAACAATTCAGCGGAGATGACACCTGAGGAGCAGCTCCTGGGGTCTTTGGTATACTCAGAAAGGCCCCAAACTATCCAGTGCAGGTCTAGACTCCAGCTCTGGTTTCTGCTCTTGTGGTCATGGGAACAGTGAGGCCACAATTATGTGGCCCATGACAGTAAGTGGGGCTGTTGCTCTGAGGCTCTTGAGAGCTGCCACATAAAAGGTCTTTGAAAAAGTAACAGGTATTAGTAATACTCAACATCTCTGTGCTAGTTTATTTTTTAGTCAACTTGACATAAACTAAGGTCATCCGGGAAGAGGGAAATTCAACTTAGAAAAAGGTCTCCAACAAACTGTCTGTAGGCAAGCCCATGGGACATTTTCCTGATTGTGTGCAGTGCCACTACTGGGCAGCTGGTTCTGTAAGAAGTCAACAGAATGTGAGTCTAAGAAGCAAGTCTGCAAGCAGATTTCCTAAGTGGTCTCTGCTTCAGTTACTGTGGGACCGTGAAAGGATAGCATGATTTCTGGTAGAGCACTGGCTAGAGATGGCCGGAGACCCAACAGGTATCCCTGCAAGGGACAGAATGCATTTCACCATGCTCACAGACTCCAGGCTCCTGACAGGAGGCCGAAGACCTCCATTGATCCGTGCTTTTCAGTTACATAGGGCAGTGCCTCTATCAGCCCCTCCACAGGTAGAGGGCATGACTACCGGCCACAGAGCCTCAAGAGATGTCCATATTAATGAGGTACCTAAAGGCCAGAGAGCATAGCCAATTAAGCATTCCTTCCCAGACCCTCCTCCTTACAAATGGTATTTAACCAAAGGCCCGCCCTGAGGACACAGGGTACAGCTTCATCTACTTTCCACCATGACAATAAACCTTTTAAAACCATGGACTTCCTCTTGTCTTGGGGCCTGCCATGGAGGACCGTGAAGGGGGCCTTTGACTACTGAGCCACTGTGTAATCTCCTGCTGATGACCTCTCTATGTTCTAGCCATGGAGCCCACCAACTCAAGCAAACTAGCTGAGCCAGCCATGACCCAGACAAACAAGTCACCATAACCAAGAGTCTCCATCGGGGCACTGCCAGAACTTCTCCCTTTCGCCTCTCTCGGGTGCAGGCCGGTCCAGCCCATATGCCCCTCTCCCGGCCCCCCATCTCAGTCCTTCTGCAACCTCCCAGCGGTGCCTGGGAGCCCAAGGACAGACCACCGGTCTCCTGGTCAGCTGCTTCGGCCCGGAGACCCCCCAACCTGAGACCTCTGCCCCTCGGGGTCACAGGCTGAGATCTCCCAATGACTGGTTGGAATTTGGCGGCTTCTTATAGCCCAGCGATGCGTGGAGCGAACTCAGTCAAATTCCTGTGCTTCTGCTCCCTGAGCCAGGCGGTTCCAGCCGCCTGGGGGACGGATGTGCGGGAACCACAATGCAGCCCAACAGGACCCATGCCCATGTGCGAGCTACAGCCCTGCAAGTTCCGACCTTCAGGTCCCTGCTAGAGTTCCTATCTTGACATTTCCGTCAATGATGGAAAACTGTGTAAAGTATGAGGCTTATTTAACCTTCCTCCCCGAGTTACTTTTGATCATGGCAGTTTTTATCATAACAGGGTAGGCAATTGCTAAGATTATAGTACTTCAAAGAGCTTACAATTAATGGATATTAGTATGAAATCATCTGTTAAAAAGGAATGACTGGATTTTCATTTTCAATTCTGTGTGTGTGTGTTTCCTGAAAGCAGTCTGTGCACCATGTGCATGCAGTGCCCAAGGAGGCAAAAAGAAGGTGTCAGATCTTCTGGAACAGGAGTTCAGATGGTTGTGAGGCACCATGTGTGTGATGGGAACTGAATTCAGGTCCTCTGGAAGAGCATTTTTGATGTGAGTATTGCAGCTGACTCTTAAGAGCACTGTTTTTACCTTGGGTGGGAGCAGCTCCCCAGCTGCTACTTTGAGAAAAGGCACAGTTTAAGTGGTTCCGACTCTCACAGTGTCCTGACAGCCTTGCAGGCTGGTACCACCAGATAGGCATCTTCAAGTGACCCTGAAGAACAGAGCATTTTAAGATTGAGTCTTTACTTCAATAGTTACAGGCAGTTGTGCACTTCCTGCTATTGGTGCTGGGAATCACACTTGGGTCCTCTGTATAACCAGTACATGCTGATGGCTGAGCCATCTCTCATGTATACATTTTCTACAGTATTCTTTGAGAAGAGACTGGCAAGATAAATTATAGGTCCGGGGATATAGTGCAGTGGTAGAGTGAGAGATTAGCACATGCAAGGTTCTGACTTCCGTCTCCAGCACACACAACACAAGTACACGCACAGTGGGCTACCATGTAGTTATTATAGAATGAGATAACTCCATATGTACTGATAAAGCACATGCTTAGACATTAAATATGAATAAAAAAAACTGGTGAAAGTCAGGCATGCCTGTAGTTCCAGGACTTGGGAACTTGAGGCACAACTGCCATGAATTCAAAGTTATGCACAAAATATGGCACATAGAATATAATCATCTATGCAAATGAAAAATACTCCTGCATGTACATGTATACTGTATACATAGAAGACACATACTTGATTGTATGTACACCAAAGTATAAACCTCTGGAGAATACGGAGAAAACTGGATGCCAATATGGAGGACTGGGGTGGTGAAGGCTGGGGAGAGGGGACATTCCAACTTTTCTCAGCCCAACACTTTAGATATTTGGAATTTTATATTATATTACCTATTCAAACACTAACTTTAAAGATCATTGTGCAAAGCTCAATAGGACTCTATGAAATTATGAATAAAAGAGCAGGTCCCATGTGCAATCCTCGAGATATGGTAAATGAACCCAAACATGGAAGATGAGTTTAAAACCCTGCAGAGAGCGACCCTTCAGGGGAGAGCATAAAGGATGCACATCCTCAGTAGCTCGCAGCTTAGACATATGCACAGTGGAGCCCCCATTCCCCTCCTTTATCTTTTCTTTTGAGACAGGGTCTCACTGTCCTCCAGTGTCAACCTCACTGGATGACCGTGCTTGGCAGAGCATTTTCTTAGGAGGGTGCACACGGGAGACATGGACACAACCCTCACTTTTCATTTTAGAGCTTTATCATTTGACAAACAGCTTTCTATGCTGTCTGAATTTTCTAATAAGTGAATGTCATTTATCTGAATATTAGAATTTGGAAACATTTTTTGCTTTATCATTTTGCCTTTTTGCATTACAAATGAATAAAGAAAAGCAGTGATGCTTTTTAAAAATGCTTTATTTTTTAGATGCTTTATTTTAAAAAAAGCCTCAAAACAGGCAGGGCAGAAGGCTCAGGATTAAGGCACTTGCTTGCAAGTGTGACTTGAGCTTGGACCCTAGCACCTATGCAGAAAGACACATTGCCCCCGACAAGCTGGCTGGCTAGACTAGCTGAATTGACCAGCTTCAAGTTCAACGAGAGACAATACCTCAGTATATAAGGTGAAAAGGATAATAACTAATGTCAACTGCTGGCTTCAATATGCATGTGAACACACGTGTCTCCTATATGTGTCCATAAACATACAAACACTCCCCACATGTGCATCGTGAGCGCACACGCGAACACACACACACACACACACACACACACACACACACACACAGATAAGAGGACTATCAATCATTTGGAATGTGTCAGGAAAACACTTTGGCAATACAGACCAAAAAGGTCTTTTAAAAACATGCATACCTTTTAATAATCCTACCTTAGAGAATTTAAGTACTAACTATAAGAACAAAAAGTAAGGGCTGGAGAAATGGGTCAGTGCTTTCTCAGGGGACCAGAATTAGCACCATTTTTTTTCCAGGCAAAAAAAACCAAATAAATAAATAAAAAATAAAACAAAACAGTGATAGCAGCTCACAATTATAAGTCTAGCTCCAGAGGACCTGGTGCTCTCTTCTGGCCTCTGTGGGCACCAGGCACATACATGGTATCTAGCCATACATACAGGCAAATATCCATACACAAAAAATAAATAAAATAAACCTTTTAAAAAGGCAAAAACTAAAAACAAGATGAATTTATAATACTGAAAATATAAGAAATTAAATAGCAGTAAATTATTAGTTTGAATGTAATGTTAATTTCTGGACTTTAGATGAGGTTAAAATATTAAGTATAAAGCCTGGTATGGTGGACACATCTTTTTAAGCCCAGAACTCAGGAGGCAAAGGCTGGTGGGTCTCTTTGGATTCAAGGCTAGTCTGGTCTATTCAGCAAGTTCCAGGCCAGCCAAGGGTATATATATATTATATATAATATATAATATATGTTAATTATAACATATATTATATATAATATATAACATATATAATATAACATATATTATATATTATATATACATATATATTAATATATAATGATTTTAATTTTTTTACATATAGCTATTTTAATTTTATTTAGAAATAGGGAAGGAAATCTGCCTGACTGATAAGATTTTGGCAAAGCTGTCTAATTTTTTATGACTGCATTTTCTCACTCCCCATCATCTCAGTAATCAGAAAACAGTAACTTACTTACAAAATGGCCATTTAGAAACAGTTTCTTACCGGAGGAGGAAGTTTTCCTTCAGTTAAAAGCAAAGTATCCCCAGAACATATCATAAGTTCTTTCAGTGTTGCATCCTGGGAACACAGAAATTCTTTTTGTCACTTCTGAAATGAACAAAGAGACCATTGGATCTTTTTAAAGTCTTATACTTCTATTATCTTCTCAAGAGCTAAACAACCAAGCAGACACTGAAGACAAAGGAGGTAAAGCTAAGCCTATGAATCAGAATTACCACTACGTATTGAGCTATGGGTACAGAGCAGAAGAGACACACAGGATCTAAGGAAAGAGACAGACAATGATTTGTGGAATGTGAGATGTTAGTGATTCTTGGGGGGAAAGGATGGATTTGAAAAACTAGAGGAAGTAAGATAAAGAACTTCTTTGGGAAAAAAGAAGAAGAAAGGGAAAGTCAGGACAAGCAGCTGCCAGTGAAGCAGAGCGGAGGAGTGGGCACTGGCCTGGGGTGTGGCACAGAAAAGCCACTGAAGATGGTTTGGGCTATGTATGACAGGCTATGTGGGGACCACCTGCCGGGCCAGGGAAGCTGCTCAAGTGATTTAGTTAAGAGCAAATAACTCTTAAGGTCAAGCGGTAGTCTGGCAGTGGAAAGGGGCAAGGAGAGATTAGAAAGGCCAGTAGGCCCTTGAAGGCCAAGACTAAATCTCAGAAAGACATAGGAAACTAGGATGGGAAAGAACCTGCCAAGTTTGAAAGGGACTTAGCTTTGAAAACAATGAATGTGCTTTGAGATAAATGTCTAATACTGATTGGGGACTGATTATGAAGAAAGTACCCAGGCATGGTGGTGATGCCTGTAATTCCAGCACTTGAAAGGCAGAGACAGGAGGGAGGAAGTCTGAGGCCAGCTTGGGTTTGTAGTAATAGCCTGTCTCTGGAAAAACAGTAGATAGTCGTGGGACAAGTGGAACTGTGTCACCAGACAAAAATTGGGACAGTTGAACTGATTCAGAAACCCTGGTACTTCTTGTATCTGAGAACAGTATACATTTCATCTACTCGCAAACCCAGTTCCTGTCCTGGAACACGTGATCATGACACCCCACATGAGGATTGTGACTACTAGTCACAGTAGCACAGAACAGCGTTCTCCATGCTAATGAGGTATCTAGATGGGCTGGCCCAAGGGTTTGGCCAATAAGCTTCCCCTCCCAGACACTCCTTCCTGCAAAAAGTATTTAATCTCTGGCCCACCCTGAGTAAGTTATATGGACCAGTTTCCCAAGATAACAATGGATAAACAGTTTGGACAAGGACTATGTCTCTCACCAAGAACCACCATTGGCGAATCCTTCATCATACAGAGCCATGCTGCTCAGGTTTCCCACAGAAGGCTCCTGCCCTTTGGAAACAGACACTCAGCCCTGAGCTATGCTGTAGTTCTCCCATCCCATCACCAGCCTGGGTGGCCTCATTCCTGAATCCACACGGTTCCCCACAGTGACTGGACACCAGGAGTTTGGGAACCCTTCCTCCTCTGCCTCAGCCTGTGCAGTTTCTCACTTGGGCTCCCATCTTAGGCTGCCTTCTGCCACCCCCCGCACCCCAGTGTAGCCTAGTGCTCTTCCATTTTGTCTGCCCAAGCGGTACTCACACACTCTGATGGTGGGGTGGTACTCAGACCCACAGACAGTGAAGAGGCTACCTAATTTCAACACCTCAGGATTCTCTGATACCTGCTTATTACTCTCTCGTCCAACCCCACCAGACTCAAAAAGATGCTCGGTGGACTTTACTGACTGATAAAGTGTCCCAGTGGAAGCTCCACTGTGCCTGTTTAAAAACATAAACTGCTGATTCCTAGACAGACAGCAGGAAGGCACAGGGGGACAGTGCTGACCACAGCTATCTAAGATGCCAGAGCTTCATTTGGCCACCTGCTAAGAATGAGGGTAGATAAGGAGCTCTGATGCAATTTAAGACCAACTAATAGCCTACCTGATTCCAACTGCCTAGACAGGATCTTCCCTGCTGCTGAACCATGTGGCTGGCTGGTAGAGACATTGACTTACAGAGAAATTCTGAGGTCAGAGTATTTGGAGGTTGGAGTTCGAGTGTCTTCAAAGCTTTCCAGCATCCTCGTGCCATTTGCTCTCTGAAATTCTCTGCTTGCTGATGAACTACTCCTCAGGCCTGCCTGCCCATCAGAGGGGTTTGCCACTCACGTCACAAATGTTCCTATCTAGCCCACACTTGCCATTCATCAGAAAAGCAGTTGGAAAAAGTGAACGTAAATAGACACGTTTATAGATTCTTTTTTGTATGCTAAGAAAGAATATTTTTTTTCTTTTAGAATTGCTACCTATAATGGGAAGAAGGAATTGTGTATCAAGTTATGAAATAGGTTTAACCATTTTAAAGAGAAAAATATAGAAAAGATGGACTGGCAAGATGGCCAGGAGAACTTTGACCCACATAAAGGTGGAGTGAGAGAACTGACTGCATGAAGTTGTCTTTTGGATGCCTGCTGGGGACATGTGGCATGCTCCCCCTCCCATCACACACACAATATAATAATAAAATGTTTGAAAACATAGATAAAGGCTCTTACTTCTTCACATAAAGGCTCGCCAGCTTCATAGCACCAATCCATTTTCCTTAGGTGCCACATCTCTCCTAGGAAGGAATTAGCAGCAAGATGAACACTAAAGAAGACCCTGTAAGTGTTTGCCAGGAGAGCCTTCTAGAAATAACAGGTATCAAATGAGGCTCCATCCAGTAGCAGACAGTCATTTTTTGTCTGAAAATTATGTCTTCCACAATATGAAAAATATTAAGTTGGTCCTTTAATTTGTTTAGTTTGCCTTTTTCCCAGCAAGAACTTGTGAATCAAAACCGCATACTCACTGGGGATGTAGCCCAGGAGCAACACTTACCTGTTATGAGCAAGCTCCTGAGTTCACACACACAGCCTAGCTGAGCACCAATGCAAGGAATACTGATGATAGTTACTTGCTGCTATGCTACAGTGTTTACTTTGTAGCTCTGGAACATGTATACTAGATTACACTTAACACACATGCATACACTTCTAAGCACAGAATCTCTTCTGAAAGCCCTAGGAAGTTGAATTTGATTTTGGTATCGCACCTGAGAAATTTCTCGGGTATACAAGGAAACTTAGCAGTTAATGTAACAAAAACAGACAATACTTTCTGAGAGGCATGTTGATGAAGTGGGACTAGAGTTTAATTAGAGTTCTGTTTTTTAGTAGACTGACTACCCTGGTGAAATGACAGGTGGTTTTAAAAAAATTTTTTTTCTGTGGGAAAAATGTTGAATGGGGCAAGTTTAAAAACCTGGTTATTAAAAGAATACCAATGTTGATAAATATACCTAACGGGAAAGGTATACTGACTTCTTATATTTACCTTCAGGTAAATAAGAAAGCTTCAACTTTGAGTCTCCACAGTACCCTTCTTTCTAAGAACCTGAACCTGGTTAGCTGTTAGTTCTGGTTTAAACACATTAAGATTGTCAACTAGCCAAAAAAAAAAAAAAAAAAAAAAAAAAAAAAAAAAGATTGTCAACTATCTTTTTCCTTCCTTTTTTTCTTCCTTCCTTTTTTTTTTTTGTGTGTGTGGGGGATTATGGGATTAGTGAGGCAGAAGGAAGTGGGGGATCAAATCAAGGGCTTTGCACATGCTAGGGAAGTACTCTATCCCTGACATACACTATCAGCTCTTGTGTTGTTTTGAGATAGGGCATTGCTGTGTTGCCAGTGTGGTTTGGAACTTTTGTTTGTTTTTTGAGACAGTCTCTACATAACTCTGGCTGTCCTGGAACTCACTATGTAGACCAGGTTGGTCGGGAATGTAAAGAAATCTGCCTGCTTTTGTTTCCCTGGTGCTATCCCAGGGCTGGTGGCTCTGGGTTTTGTAAAAAAGCAGCTGTGCAAGCCACAGAATCAAACCCCTCTACTTGCAGCACCCCTCTACTGCTTTTACTTCAGCTCCTGCCTCCAGGCTTCTGCCCTGTTTGAGTTCCTGTCCTGACTTCCTTGGGTGATGATGGACAGCTCTGTGGAAGTCTAAGCCGAATAAACCCTTTCCTCCCCAGTTTGCTTTTTGGTCATCATGTTTTCTTTTCAGCAACAGAAATCCTAAGTAAGACAAGTTGATGATACAGTGCTGGGGCTAACAGTGTGTGCCTTCATGCCCAGGGCTACAACTTTTGATCTTTCTGCCTCTCCCTCCAAATGATGGGATTATAGGAATGGGGCAGGCAGCACATTGGGCCCTTATAATCTAAGTATATGTTAAAAAAAATCATTAATGAGTTACAAGTGAACATCATCTTTTCACTGCACTGCACAATGACAAACAGATGGGCCCTGAAAACAGAGAAATGCTCTTCGTGGAGACTGGGAACATCTTCTAGAGTCTGAAAGCCTCGGCTTCCTCATACAAACTGGGACTAGTGGAGATCCTGGTGGAGGGCTGTCCGGCTGCTACAGGGTGCACGAAGTACTGCATGCACACTGCAGGAAGGCCGTGCACTCAGAGTATATTAACTGCCCTCCTGTGAGAGGGCCAGGGCTTCTGCCTATAAAGACGCTTGAAAATGACAGAGAACTACAGCAGGCACTCTGGCGCCTGGCCACGCTGACTGAAATTGTTCTGCACGGGAAGCACTTTCAATTATTTTCAACTTATTATTTTCTTCATTTGAACTACATTTTCTAATCTACAACACAGAAATAAACATGTGTAATTTTGGATATTGTGATTTTTTTTTTAGAGATCAGTAAAAGACCTGAACAGTCCCAGATGGCAGAAACCTTAGCTTTCTGTGTTAAACCTCTGTCAGACCCAACCTTACTTATCTTTACTTAGCACCAATCTGCTGTTACTTTTAATTTGCAAATAAGAACAGGATAACTTGTTATACATGCACAAAATTTAACAACTCTCACAGAAAGAAGCCAGCTTGAGAATTCTTCCTGAAGCTTCCAGGTAACTGGTTTAAAGGATGTGAACAGGCTTTATCATCACAGTAAGTAACTTACCTTGCTGACCTGACTTCTCCAGCATCATCTTTAAACACTGTAAAAAAAATTATGCTCAGTGTTAGTTTTTTGTTTCTAATATATAGAGGAGGAGGAGAAATCCAGATTTTGAACCTGGAAATAACTGAAGTCTGATTCTACTTCACTGTTCATGGATTAAAAACACACAATTTCGATGATTCACAAGCTAGCTCTCTTCTAGGAGCTAAGCAGGGCAATCCAGATGGGGAAACAGTTTCTGCCACTTTCAGCCAGGACTGTTCACAATTCTAGGCCTGGCAGGTGGCATATGATTGTAATTCCAGCCACTTAAGGGTCAAATACACACTAAGACAAAGCCAGAAACATTTAATTCACTTATTAAAAGGACAAGCAGAGTATGCATGACTGAGTTCTGGATACACTTAGGAATCCTACACAGAGAAGCCAGCCTGAATTAACACAGAAAACATTCCACACAAACTCTTGGGAAAGAACTATGCAAGTCCTGACCTCACAGTACAATGTAAAACATCAGACTAGACATGCCAAAGATTGAAGGAAAAAAAAGCATAATTAATAACATCCACTTCCTGAGGAAAAACATTCTTAAATCAAACTCATCTTAAAGAACAAAGTTTGATGATACTACCTAAGAGCAAAGAGAAGTAAGAACTGGCTTCTCGTCACCTATCAGAGGCTGAGGTCTAGTTTTAGAAGGAAGCGAGACGTGTTGTCTGTCTAAGTTTTTGGCCCCTGGCATCTACTACAGTCCAGGTGAGCAGTATTTCTTTGTAGGGCTTGCATTATGTGAGCATGTGAATGAGGACATATATGTGGACTCAATGTATCAATTTAGGTAACAAGTTCTTGGTATGTAACCCTGCATAGCCTGGCCCTCACTGTGTAGCTTAGGCTACCACAACATATAATGCTCCTGCTTCAGCCTTCTGAGTACTGGCATGGAAGCACACCTTCTTTCATTTTTTTCCCTTCAAACCCTTTTCTGGTTTTTAAATTTTTTTCCTTAACACAGTCTGTTATTTTCCCTGAAGTTTAATCATCCCACATTGACAAGTGGATCTCAGCCTCTACAGGAAGCTTCACTGTCTTTTGTAATGACACAATGCAGCTTGTCATACACCTTTTTCCTGACCTAGACCAAGTACCAGAATTTTACTCCAGGATGCCCTGGTTCCTCTGTCTAGAACCAAGTAGCTAAGTGTAGCAGCTATCCCCTGGGTACTAGGGCTGCTTCCTGCTACCAAGTTGCTCAGGGGTTGTAAACTGTGGCAGGGGATGAAGCAAGAAAACATATAGGTTTTAAGAGAAAATAGATGTAGTTCATTCAGAATCTTCAAATTCAAATACAGGAATGAAGGCTTACTGAAAATCCCACCAACACAGTTATTCATTTCTTTTCTCAACATACATAAACATATAAAACCCCTCAGCCCTGTTGTGTGATTTTATATGTATATTAAGTATATATTAAGTATAATAGTAGTGAGGTAATCGATAATGAAGGATTTCAATATTTTCTTTTTAAAGCCATTTGTTTAGAAACATGGTTTCTGTCACTCAGGCTGGCCTTGAAGTACTATATAGACAAAGATGACCTTGAATGGATGCTTCTGCTTCTACCTTTCAAGTGCTGGATTACAAGTGTGTGCCACCCTGTCTGCATAGCTCAAATTTCTATTCTATTATTGATCATCAGAAAAGTAAAAAGTAACGAGAACAATTTTATTTAAAAGTCTCGGTTGGCTCAACCAACTTCTGAATTTCCTTTTAATGAGCACAAACAATTTCTGAGAGCATAACTGTGTAAGCCCTCAGCTTATAACTTCCAAATCCTGACACAGGATATTATGGCCCCCAAACCCAAAGCAATTACTTACATCTCTCACTGAGAGGGTTTCTTCTACTATGACTTCCATCTCTGCCCCAGGGTGAATGTCAGTCCCCAGAGCAAAAAACAGGAACAGCTATGAGCAAGACAAAAGCATGAAAATAATTTCCCCTGAACTAAAATACCCTACAAGCTTATTTATTTTCAAAAACGTAGAGTCAAAGGCCCACAGAG
Source organism: Arvicanthis niloticus (assembly GCF_011762505.2). NCBI lineage: Eukaryota > Metazoa > Chordata > Mammalia > Rodentia > Muridae > Arvicanthis > Arvicanthis niloticus. The sequence continues at coordinate 17,167,165 of NC_047674.1, read as the reverse complement.
AGCTAATCAAAAGCTCAGTGGCTGGGAACAGTATTCTGAAGGCCCTGGGTTTAACCCAGAATTGAAAAAAGATGCAGGCAGGCAGATAAAACACCAAATGTTGTAAAAACGAGATGATATTGAGTGATTTCACATTATCATTTAAACAACAACCTCACTTTCCTGCAAGTAAAAGTAAAATGCTACTCATAAGAACTGGCCTCCTAAAACTTTTCACACCACCTTACCAGTGTTCGCACTTATGATTCAGTCACTCCATAGGAATCTGTAGTCATTGTATACAGTGCACATGATCTGTGGTTCCGAAACATTTAACTTACTCCACACACTGCAGTCCCAAAGCCCCATAGGAAGAAACAGAAATCTCCTCTCATCAGTCATCCTTAGAGCAGGTCTAACTCTATCTCACGTGTCACAGCTTGCCATGCCTGCTACATGCTAGCATTCCAAGGAAAGCAGGCTGAAGGACAGTGGCTGGGGAAGTAATAAGATCTATCTAGAAGTCACAGGGAACAGGATCAAAGTTCAGACTGCCTTGATTAAGGTAGCAATGGAGCTATGCTAATAACATTTCATTTTCTAGGGAGACTCTGGCAAGGGATCCATTTTGTGGTATTTTATACAGAAGGGGATGCCAAGGAGGATGAGGGCGAGGGAAGCTCTCTTTTATATCCCTGCAAGACTCACTTAAGCCCAGTCAGTGTTTAGAGTTTATAACACATACTTGTTCAAACTGGTAGTCCCTCAACTTTACAAAGTCTTCTCAACTACAAAAAGAACCTCAGAAATATGCTTTGGAATGGTATTTTTGGTTTCAACAGTATAATAGTATAAAAATTTAAAGAAATTTAAAGAAACTTTTTATAGAAAAAAAACAGTATTCCTGGAGCATTAAATATATCAGTTACAAAATATAGACATTTTAGTTGGGGAGGACCAACTCTGCATGCTGGGCCACACTATACCTGAGAGGAAGTTGGTGCTTTTCCCAGACACAGTCCCAAGGAGCTCCCCATCTTCACCTCTGCTTCCTCCAAAGTGCTAGTATCGGGTACTATGAGGAAATTTGATAACCAAGTGAATATTTTGAATTCTTACCTCTCTTTAGTAAAATGACATTATTTTCTTTGAACACCAAGAAGATAAGGCTGGGCTGTAGCTCAGAAGGGAAGTCTGTCTTATCCTGGGCAAGGCCCTGAGCTTCACCCAGCACCACCACAGCATCACTAGATTTTATACACACTCTAAGAGAAGACAGTGAGTTGTGCTTCATGTTAAAGTAGCACATGTCCTGTGGTTATGTTTAATTTCCACATTCCTACAGTACTCTCATTACCTTGTACCACAACGCTAAGAAACATGATTCATAATAATGAATATGACTTGGCCAAAGACTTGTTTATTCAAATTTAAAAATCTGCACGGTGGACTTGCTTCATCCACATTTAAAGTTGTGACAGTAAGTAACATCGGTTATTAGACTTATTTGTGATGTAGTCAGGGCTGATCTCAAGAAGTGTCAGAGAAGTGGGAAGCAAAGACTCTATTCATAATGGTATTCCAATGAAATGAACAAGCAGGGAGACCTAAGAGGTCAAGCTACAAAGACCTTAGCCTATACCATGACCACAACAAGGACTGAGGCATCAGAAAGAGCTTTTAAGAAAACAGAGATGGTGTAAGTCTTTCTGTAAGGAACAACAGATTTGGATAGAAATACATCCAGAAATCAGTTTCCTGAAGGTAACTTAGGAATGTGAGATATGGAAACCAGTATTTACCATATAGGTGTTCTGAATGAGAACCTGCTAGCCTTTGAAAGCTACCAAGATTTACCTGGACAAAGAAGCTTCCCGTTTCTATCAATGGGTCTCAAACAGCTATTCTCAGCTGTGAATGAAAAGAAGGTGGTTAACTACTAAGCAAAGAGCTCTTAAGTAATAATACTCCACTATGTTAATCACAGTAAGTACAAGAGGCTAGCCTCTACCCCCTGACAGTAAGTACAAGAGGCTAGCCTCCACCCCCTGACAGTAAGTACAAGAGGCTAACCTCCATCCCCCCAAAAGCAAAGCTCCAGGTGAGATACTGTCTCAAAAACAAAACAAAACAAAACAGAACAGAACAGAATACTCCAACAGTCAAAAATCCAAAAACCAAACCGAAACAAAACCCCAAAACAAACCTCATATGTGGATAATATTCACTTTGTAGCCTTGCAATACCATATATATAGCTGAAATGGCTCAGTGGGAAAATTACAACCAGCCAATGACTTTAGCATACTTTTCCCCAAAACATTAAAATTGTAAGGTTACACATGGTTCAGGAAAAGAAAAAAGTAAAATGAACACATATACATGCATTTAAAACACTAGAACCAGAGATGAACATTTCTGTCTTGCAGGACACTGATCAAAAGCAGGGTGTGATGCTATGTAACCCTACTATAAGCATTTGGGAGAAGGAAGCAGGAGGGTTGCTGAAGCCAGCCTGGTCTACAGAGTCAATTCTAGGCCAGCCAGTGCTAAACAGTGAGACCCAATCTCCAAAATATAAACCAGGAACCAAATCCAGAGCATGGACAAGGGCATGGGGAGACTTCTTGCCCCTTGGCAAGTGCTTGTACTTCTGCCATGAGCTCAGCTCCCAAGACTATTTCTGCATTTGATGTTGGAGAGCACCTCTGCGAGCTTGTTCAATGTGAAGTCTTTCTCCAGCATCATTTCTCCTGGAATGTTGCATTTTTATCACCTTCCTCACTTAAATCGCTACGTTGCCTTTAGCAAATTCCTTAGCTGCATGTCTGAAGCCTCTTGAGTATCAGCTATGTCACCATCCCTGTGGACAGTGGCTGCTTCCCTATTGTGACTTCTGTTTCGTTGGGTGCTTTCTTTCATGATCTATTCATGTACAATGTCAGGTAGGCTTATGGCTGGGAGAGAGGGAGCAGAACTACACACTTTACTGTCTGTGTGCAGATATGCGTGGGACATACACTAGCCAGTCGCCACTGAATTTGAAAGTAGGGAAGTGACTGGTCTGATTTGTGACTACAGAGCTAGTAACTGTGGGTAGGCTTTAGCCAAATGCTCACAGAAATTGAACTATTTAACTGAAATTTAAGCAAATTCTAAGTGTGCAAAGCAGACCACCTGCATTTCAAACACACTTAGCAATGGATGAGGCCAGCATGCACTGTTGAGGATGCAGACTCCTGACCCTGGGAAGGAGCACACTAAGTTCTTAGTCAAAATAGAACTCTTACAGTACAAAGCATGGACTTGGAAGGAAGAGGTGTCGAGACTTCTGAGTGGACAAGAATGCACAGGCTTAAAATGGTCTAAGTTTAATAGAGTGGGACAGACTTTCTTCCTCCTGAGACTCCAGAGTTCTGTCTTATGTACTGTGTTGTTATGAAGCTGGCATACATTTTAAAATATAAATTTCTTATTAAAGAAGTAGATAAAAGTATTTCCCTAATTTAAGAAAGTAGATTTTTAAGTACAGTGCTTTAAAGTCATTCTTTTCAGTCCTAGCTGAGTATGGCACTGTATGCCTGTAGTTCAAGCTACATGGCCCAGTGCAAAAGGGTTTCTTGAGCCCAGAAACTCAAGGTTGAGGCAAGGTAACATTGCAAAACAAAGCCCTCATATCAGTCATGACAGCCATCAAGCATGACAGCCATGAACTCTGCCCTTACACAGTCTCATCTAGTGGGAGAAGTGAATGGTTATGGTACAAATAAAAAAGGCAGTTGCAGCTATAAATGCTATGAAGCAAAAGTACAGAGTTGTTAGGAGTGAAGCCAAAAGCCTGAGACTGCATGGTCAGAAATAAAAGAGAATATTTAGGTTAAGAACACATGAATAGCTCAAGTTAGGAGATAAGAGTGCAAAGGCAAGAAAGCCCAGAGATCAGAGCACGGTCAGTCTCGAGGTAGACAAGAGCTTGTGCAAGGGGCTCCCAAAGGCAGCCTATATAGTCTGCTGTGACTCAGAAGGACAGTGGCAATGAAGTCATAGATAGACAGGTCCTGACTGCAGGTCCCACAGGAGTTAGTTTCCGAGTTAGTGAAAAAGTTAGTGGAAAAGCACAAAGAGCTCTGAGAAGGGCCAGAATCTAGCTCATGGAAGTGGGTAAGACCCCTTGCTGCATGAGACATAGTGTGGAGGGAGAAAAAGCATCAGGATGAGGAAATCAGTTACTGGGCACAGTATTGATTCCCACTTCCTGAATAAGCCATATGCCTTTGGTAAACTTTACTGGTGTATTTTTCCTTACAGTAATATAGTCCAGTCTTAAGAGCCCAGCTGAAGAGCTGGGTAAACACACACACCACACCCTCAAGCTCGAAGCTCCTGCTGTGCTACTCTGCAGTCAACCGCTACACCGACCTGCATCTGCCTTCTGTGACTGCAGCTTAAACTTTAGTTTCCTAAAGCACCTCCTGTGTAGAAACATCACTTTACACTTGCTTGTGTCTAGTTCCCTTCATTTGGCACACGACTTCCGAGAGCCATGCATGCTGTGTGGAGAGTGCCGCTCTTCAGACCACAGTGCCCACTGACAGGCAGCTGTAGTTTGTTTATTCACTCACTTGCTCATAGACATGAGGCTTGTTTCCAGTTTTGGGTTATGAACATTTATGTTTTTATAAGGTTGTATGTTTTACCTTTTCTCCAGTAAATATCTAGAAATAAAATTGATACATAAATGTTTGAATTTATAAAAAACCAAACCAAACAAAACAAAACCCAAACCAAAGAACAAAAAACCAAGCAAACAAAAATCAACCAAGCAAAACCAACCCTAAGTTTTGCAAAGAGAATATAGCACTTCTGCTCCCTGCACGCAGGAGCTCCACATTTCGTTTTATTGAGACTGGGTATTACCCATGACAGAGGTGCTATAACTTCCTTCTGCTAGCTGCTGACACTGTCCCTCTCTCACAGGCAAGTCTCCTGATTTGGGCTGAGATGTCTTTGGATTGGGTTACAAGTACTTTTTATAAATTCTGTATCCAAGTATAAATGTGTATTTTCTAAGTTTTTCTCCTAGTTCATAGCTTGCTTTTTCAAATGTCCTTTGAAGAGTACTTGTTGTGGCTACTTTGGGTAATTTATATTTTTTTCTTTATATATTCTTTCATGGTTTGAATGTGCTTAAAAAATTCTTTTCCATATAGTAAAGTCATCAGTATGTTCTTATATGCTTTCTTCAAGAAATTTTATTCTTTTTAGTTTTAGTGTTTAGTTTTATATTGATTTAAAGTTAATATTTTACAAGATGGAAGGTAAAAATGAAGTTCATTTTTGCACACATGGAAGCCAATGATCCAGAACTATCTATAGCACACTGGCTTTTTCTTGAAACACTGCCTTAAAGGTACAAAAACTCTTCTTTGTCCACTGTACACAAAAGTGGGTTGAATATACCTATATGCTCTACACATCTTCCTAGATGCCAATAGACGTGACAGAAGAGTCTGAAGCCATACCCTGCAGCATTCCTTCAAAGCTGTTATGGCTACTTGAGGGCTTTTGTTGTTGCTGTTGTTTTTGAGACAAGGGCTTACAATGTAACCCTGGATGGCTTGGAACCCGCTTCATACAGACCAGGCTGATTAAGCTCTCACAGAGATCTACCTGCCTCTGAGTGCTGAAACTAACCATACCTGGTTACTCTGAATTCTTTGTATTGCCATGCAAATTTTAGAATGGCATCATCTGCTAAGAAATAAAACTGCTAGTGTTTTGAGTGAGAAAACACTGAATCTAGGAAGATAAGTTTTTAGCAATATTGTGTTTTCTGATCTGTGAACATGGCCTCCTGTTCCCTCTATTCATGTGTTGTTCTTTAGTTTCTTTCTGCATGTTTTCTAGTTTCCAGTGTACAGATCCTGCATATATATATATTTCCAAATACATGTTTAATACATAATGATATTATTTTTGTTTTCTGGTAAACATATCAAGGCAAACACTTGAAATTCTAACATAGGAAGTTAAAGCAGGAGGATTTTGAGTTCCAGGCAGGCCTGAGTTATATAGTGAGGCCCTATATCCAAAACAAAATAAAACAAACCCCAAATAAATAAATAAATTTGGTTTTCTCAATTTTGATATCCATTTTGTTTTTGTTATTGACAAATTCCTGCATATTAATGTTGTATTCTTGCATTTAATGAGATACCCATTTATATTCACTGACAACAGAAAGGGGCAATGACAAACATTAGCAAGGACTTGGAGAAAGTGCACCCATGACACAGTAATGAGATGGTAAATGCTTCAGCCTTCAGAAACTGTATGGTTGTTTCTAATAAAACTAGACATGAGTTTGCCAGATGGCCCAGTAGTACAATGTTTTAAGTCTAACCGAGAGCCTTGAAGCGCACGTCCACACAAAGACTCACGTCGGAGTGTGTGCAGGAGCATTATTCCAAAAGGGCTACTGAAGTGTGAACATCCTTACAACTGAATGGCAGCTACCATGAGAAGAGATTAAACTCTTGGAAGGTTCTAAATAGTGTACAGACCGCAAAGACTTGTATGCTAGGCAATAAGAAGCCAGACACAAAAGTCTATGAACCCCATGGCTCCATTTATAGGAAACGTCCAGAAAATGAGCTGACAGAAGACCATGGATATTTCTGGAGTGATGGGAGTGTTCTAAAACTGGACGTGGTGTTCTACATCTCTACATTCCTGACTGTCACTAATTTACACACTCAGGATAAGTGCACACTATGATACCTAACTTACATCTCAATGAAGCCATGAATGAGCAGTAAATGTGTAGACTTCCCACTATAAGTTTTATAAAAACATACAAATATACCTAAGCATATGACATATAGTACATTATGAATACAGTTGAGTCAGATATCTCACTGTCTTGGGGAGAAAGGAAGATAGGTCTGAGAAAGACACAGAGAACTGTTTTTATGTTTCAAAAACGAACACATGAAAAAAATATTAACATTTGTCCATTTTGGGTGGTAGGTATGAGAGATTTCCTTAAATTATTGTTTTGTACTCTTCCATTTTTTAAATAAAAGAACAAAATTAAACTAAGAAAAAACCAAAAAGCAAATAGAAATGATTACCTAGTTCCTTCATTAATTTTAATTCCTTTATGGCTTTAATTCGAATATCAAACACCACCTAAAATAGAGAAATAAACTAATGACTGTGTATAGGTTGAATGGATGAAGATGAAAATGAAAATGAAAATTATCAGTGTTTATACAGAAATCATTTTGAGATTACCTGACATTTGCTTTGCCTACAGAGTTTTTTAGCCATCCCTGACATTATTCTGTAAGATTGAAAGCAAAAGCTCAGAATTGATCCTAATAGTTAAGTTTTTACCCTGATTTTAACTGGGACAAAAGGATACCAATGAAAATGAAAGAAATAGTTCTCACTGGAAAGCAATAAACTGACAACCACTCACCTGATAAGAGTCAAGGAAAGAAAACAGTGTCAGGCCCACTCCTCACAATGGGGACAATGGGTCTGGGACCCCAGAACAGAGTATAAAAATGTGTAACAGCAATCCAAGATGACTATGGCTTTCATTTAAATGACTTTTTTTTGAGCCCACTTTAGGCCAATATCCTCTAGAGCATCAAATGATGGTAAAACTTACAGGTAAAAGTGATGTCAGAAATTATGTACCTGCCCCTCCCCTCTACCAGAACCCACGAAGTGCTAAGCAGCAGCAGCAGACTCAAATGACAAAGGACGTCTTCAGCACTTTCTACACAGGGTCAGGTGCTGGTGTGCACTGATCCTAGACTGGCTTCCTAAGAATACTAACAAATATCAAGCTCTGTAAGAAATTCTAATGCCAAGGATTGGCAAGATGGCTCCAGGGGGATGGTGTCTGCTACCAAGTCTAATGGCCTGAGTTGAAACCTGCATAGAGGAGAGAGAATGAACTCTGACTTCCACATGCATGCCTGTCCCCACAAATAAATAAATGTAAAGAAAAACATTTTAAAAGAAATTATAAAATGATATAAAACATCTTAGTAAGTTTCTATTTCTTTGGTATAGAAAAAAATCATTAATATGCTAGTAACAAGTAAATATAAAAATCTGTTTCCTTGAAGTGCCAGGGTGGGGGGATACCCAGGAGAGCCCCACCCACTCAGAGAGGCAGGGGAGGGAGAAGGCTTGGAGGGGGTGACTGGGAGGAGAGCAGTGAGTAGTTAGATGTGGTGGTGCATTCTTTCAGTCTTAGCACTCAGGAGACAGAGGCAGGTGATTTTTGTGAGTCTGAGTTCAGCCTAGACAGTTCAGGACAGCTGGGACTATATAGAGACCTTGTCTCTACCTGCTCCTCCAAAACAAACAAACAAACAAACAAACAAACAAATGTTACCAGAGATTATTTTTAACAAAACCAGAATCATTGCCTTCACACATAGCTAGAGGAATACTTTTTAAGGGTAGTTGGTTTTACATAGGACACAGTGTATAAAAATGACAAATATACACATGTGCTTTAACCAATGCAGAGATGATCCTGGACCATAGCTCTCCATGCTTATCCAATCTAGAGGACTCCAGAAACCGCCCCAGCGAGCCCCACATTCTAGTTCTAAGCTTCTGGCTGAGGAGTTTAGAAGCAGAGCTCATACTGCTTTGAAGCAGGCCACTGGTTGATGTAAGTAAATAAGCAGTAATAAAAGTAATAAGACTTTAGATGATATCTATTGACACAGTTGTTCTGAAAGACTGACTCTGTTTTATAAATAAAAAAAATTCTGTTGCCAGACACTACCAGCCAGGTTAATGGCCATCTACTTACTGTGTGCATGGTCACGGCTATCTGAACCTGCTTCTCTTCAGATTCTGACTGGCAGAAATTTTTCACTTGGAGCCAGTTGAGCTCATTCATGCTGTTGGTCCATCTCCCTTGTCTGGGCAGAAGACTGTAAGTAAGGAAGAAAACATTGAAAGAATGAGTCCTTACAAGACACTCTTCCTTGGGTATCTGTCCAGACTTGGCATGTGTCCCCTAAAAGGACTAAAGGGACAGGACCACACTCTACTGACTTGCTACCGTGACATTAGTTGTTTTTAGGGCAGTGTGAGGCAGTAGCCTATGGTTCCAAATCCTGAGTTAAATGATTTGTGCCTGTTTTCAAGGGGAATTTTTTTTTTTTCTACACAAGTAAGGTCTTCACAGCCCAGATTGGCTTTCAACTCATCATGTAGCCAAGGGCGGCCTAAAACTCCCAAGTTCTGGGAAAACAGGCATGTATGTACCATTACATTCAGCTTCAAGGGTCACTCCTATAAAGGAACGGCCACCTGTTCTCTTCCTGCACAGGAATCCCTAGAGTGGCTTTAGAAGACCATCAGAGCCTGCCCATTGGGGTCTGGATTTAATTTAACAGCAGGGCAACTGTGTACATACATGTAGATTGACAGTGCACAAAAGTACCTTACATATATACAGTCATACATATCAATACATTTGTTTTTATTTCATTGAATTATTTCATTGAAGACTTTTGTTTTTTATGGTAGTGACTAGAAGTAAAGTTTCTTCTAACAAAATATTCCTGTGGACTGAAGAAATATATGGGCTATCAAAAGCTCTTTTGGGAAGTACAGAGGTTTGAATATTTGGTGGAAATGTTTGGGAAGGATTAGGAAGTTTGGCCTTGTTAGAAGAGATATGCCACTGGGGACAGGTTTGAGATTGTAAAAGCTCACACCATTACTAGTCTTAGTCAGTCAGTCAGTCACTTTTTTCTCTCTACCTCCCTCCTACTTGTGGATAAGGTTCTAAGTTCTCTGCTCCATGCCATGCCTGCCTGCCACCATGCTCCCTGCCATGACGGTCATGCACCCTAACTCTCTGGAACCATGAGCCTCAAGTTAAATACTTATAAGTTGCTTTGGCCATGCTATCTTATCACCCCAAACACAATTCTACTCTTTGTTTCAGTTATTGCACTCTGACAGCCGACCTCAGAATATATAACGCAGTTTTAAGCATAAGATGTTCATGAAAACTACCTCACAGCAGTGGACAACTAGAGGATGATGCCAGTGGCAAAGATGGCACCACAATGAGCACATGCAATGTGTGACCACTTAACTCTTCCAGTCCCTACACTCTATGAAGTGGGTACTCACTGTCAACTCATCTTATGGAAGAAACTGAGCAGAGAGTGGCATAAACTTGTCTAAGCTCACTTTGTTGATTACACAGCAGTCTGGAAATCAACCCAGGCACTGGCTGGAGTCCTCATCCTTACCACTGGGTCATACCATCTCACTTAGTAGTTGGGCAAATGATGATGGAAGCTTTCAAAGGAGCTTACAGAGTTTACAAACACATGTGAGGAAGGCAAGACACAGACAGCTATTTATCAGAGAGATAATCATTAGTGTGCTTAAAAAGATAAAACCCTTCCAAATGATGATTTCAATTTAGAAGAAAAGGAGAGCCACTGGGACACCAATATGATCGAAACTGCATCCTAACAGAGGGCTGGGATCTCAACTGTCTCTGCTTCATCTCCCAAGTCTAAATGAAGACTGTCTTTTTATAAAGAACACATGAACCACTCCCCTATACACATGGCAGAGAAGCACAGCTGAAGAATACATCTCCTTGGAGGACCACAAAAGCCGATAGGCTCTGCTTCTCAGCATCTCTCACAAGCTGCAGAAATGCATGGACACAGACACAGGAGCACAAAGGTACAGAGCTTCAGAGTTTCAGATATGGCTACACAGTTCAGGGTAATTTCTCCAGGCAATTGTCCCTTTGAGAAGGCTGAGTCTCTCCCAAGAATCACAGAGAATACCACGAGGAAAGCCTAAATTGTCCTATGAATCTCTTTTCCCTTGCGAGAATAAGAGTTTAGTTTTATAACTCAATCAGAATTCACTTGATAGGATTTTATCTATAGACAACTAATTGAGGACATATAGCAGGTTTTTTTTCTCTAAGTTATACAACCCAAACATTCTTCTGTACATTTAAGAGCTAAGCCTGATGCAACTAGCACTTCTGATGTGGAGGCAGGTGGATCAGGAGTTAAGGCCAGCCTCAGCTAAGGAGAGGCTGAGGCTAGTCTGGATTACACAAGATCTTATCTCAAAACTGGACAACAGGAGATGTTGAAGCAGGTATGGGTAAAGGTGTTTGTGACACAAGCTGACAACCTTGATCCCTAGAACCTATGTAAAAGGTGGAAAGAGGGGCCCACTCCAGTGCATTGTCCTTTGACTTCTACATGTACATACATGTTCATACATGTACATGTGCACGTGCACACACACAGACACACACAGACACACACACATTATTTTTTTAAAAGAACAAACAACAAAATACAACTCAATGCTAGAAATAAAGGAACATTTACTTATCACTTATCAAATAAAGTTTCTGAGTTCTACAGGGCAACGCTGTAACTAAATTACTTTGAAAGTTCTCCCTGCCGGGCAGTGGTGGCGCACGCCTTTAATCCCAGCACTTGGGAGGCAGAGGCAGGTGGATTTCTGAGTTCAAGGCCAGCCTGGTCTACAGAGTGAGTTCCAGGACAGCCAGAGCTGCACAGAGAAACCCTGTCTTGAAAAACCATAAAAAAAAAAAAAAAAAAAAGAAAGAAAGAAGAAAGTTCTCCCCATTTCTTTCTTTGATGAGTTACCTGTTATTATCACGGCCTGAATCCTGAACCAAAATTAAGCTTCCATTTTTGAGACCTTGTTCTCTGAATGTCTTCTTCATGTCTTCTTTGGGAATAGCAGTCCAGCACTCTTCACCTGCAGATTCCACACTGTTTATGAGGATGATGCCTACTGGGGTGCCCACGGCTGTGAGCACAGTGCCCACTTCTGCATTAGCGGGAAAGACATGTGGCGACTCCACCAACTGCTCACACTTTGAGCCTTCACCACTTAGTTCTAGATGAAGAATGTGTAACAGCAGAGGTTCACAATCAAAACCAGTCTGAAGTTGGACTCCACCAACCTGCAACAACATCAATACAACACTAGTGAAATTTATGTTTGCCAAATTAAAGTAAAGTAAAAATTATTCTATCACAGGAAAAACCTATTCTTGTAGTACAACCCATATTTTTCCAAGAGAATAGTTTTTTCACACTTCCTTTTTAAATACTAAAAGAACAATTTTGAATTTTATGTTGAAAATTTCTCTTACCCATCTTTTCTGACTTGAAAGTAGAGATTGATGAGTTCCCAAATGGTGGCAATGAGCCCTAGAAACCCAGAGGACCAGGGACAGGCACAAGGACCAGGGACAGGCCACAGGGCATCTGAGACAGTGTTCACTCCTGCCATTCTGACTTTAGCACTCCTGGACACACACTTCTCTATTCCTGCAGCTGTCACACACACACACACACACACACACACACACACACACACACACACACTCTGTAGCCTAAGCTACAGTTATTTACATAAGAAGGCCATTGATGACTAACTTATCCTGCATTAAGCATGTGACATACAGTCTGGTAAGATGGAAGTGCTTAATTACCTTTGTGCATGTATATTTGTGTGTACAGGTGTGCGTAAATACACACATGTATGTATATATGTGTGCAGCCAAGATCTTGGTTGTTCTTCCTTTTGAGACAAGGTCATGCACTGACCTACAACTCACCAAGTAAGTAGGCCAAGCTGGCTGGTCATTAGCCCCAGTAATTATGTCTATCTCTGCCTCCCCAGTGCTGGGATTACAAGAGCAAGTAACCATACCTGGCTTTTTACATAGGTTCAGGGCATCTACCTCAAATCCTAAAGTACTTTCCCTATGGCGCAATCTCCCCTGCCATCCAAGTATTTCTTTAATCTATCTAATAAACACCACTGACTAGACCTCAAAAGTACTGAGCATTCCAAAGTTTCCTTTCCTTCCTTTTTCCTTTCCCCTTTTCTTTTCCTTCCCCTTCTCTCCTTGTACCTCCTTTAAGTTTCCGAGACAGAGCTTTACTACATATCTTAGAGCTAGCCTGGAACTCACTATGTGGTCCAGGTTGCCCTTTAACTTGAGTAGTTTTTCTATCTTAGGCTCCCTGGAATACATGTGCACCACCATACCCAGTTCATTTCAGTAATTTTCTGATGGCTAACTGCATGCTGAATAAAAGTTCATTACAATGTTTTTTGTTTGCTTTTTGTAATGAGACATGGCTTCATGTTGCCCAGGCTAGCCTTGAACTTACTATATATCAGAGGATGGCCCTGAATTTTGATCTTCTTGTCTCTACTTCCTGAGTGCTGAGATTATAAGTGTGTGCTACCATCATACTTAGTTTTATGCAGTGCTGGGAACTGCACTAGGCCCAAGGCTACATGTATGTTAGACAAACAGTCTACCAACTGGGCAACATTCCCAGCCCTGCAACAGAGTTGGAAAATATCCTAAATTATTATCAATATTCCTTCAGCCATTTTTCTTACCTCTATCCCATTCCATACAAAGATGTCTTCACCATCAGCAATCTCAGCTTCACAGAGTGTCAGTTCATCTCCTAGAAAGATGAGATACTCAATTCATTCCCATGACCACAAATACAGCTAAGCTAAAGAGAACCATGACTCTCCAGTGTATATTTTAAAAGGCACTTATTAAGAAAAAGCATAAAAAAGCAGTAATTATTTTATTAGTTATACTATTGTGTGTGTGTGTGTGTGTGTATTTTAAATCTGGACCATCATACAGGTTTGTAATCACAGCAGCAAGACAGGAAGGCACACAGAGGTCAACAGGCCCAAATCACCTGAAATTACCCATAGATTCCAAATGGCCCAGATCACCACCAAACTGCTGCCAGTGTCCGTTGTCACAAATAAATGTATGTTACAACACTACTATTCTTATATTGGTTTGTTATTTCAGAGAAGAAATGCCTTTAAACTTTCAAAAGACTTGTCTTTATCTGCTACAAAATTTGAAGTTGAGTGGGTAAAGCCACATATATAAGATTTTAATGGTTTTAAACCATTTTGCTCAGTCATTTGTGACTGTGTATATGTGTGTATATCTATAACTATATACCTAAAGCATTTTAAAGTTTTGGTAGGATGGTGGTCTTAGTTTTTAAAAAATGTAGAGCATTCCATATTGAGATGATTTTATATACACATTGGATAGATTGCTAAGACAGAAGGGCTGACAAGGTGGCTCAGTGGGAAGACACTTGCTGCACAGTCTGATGACCTGAGTTCCATCCTGGAACCCATATGATAGAAGCAAAGAATCTACTTGTGTAAGCTGTCCCCAAAGGCTCCTGTGCTTCCATGAGCATACACATGCATTGTGCATGTAGATACTGACCCACCCCCAACGCCCAGATAAATGTAATTAAAAAGAAAAAGGCAGGAGGCAGAGAAGGACTGGCAAGCTCCCCAAGATAAACACAGAATGAGTTGCTGTGTTCTGCATCGATCTTACCATCGAGGTTATGGTACACATGAAGTCCTGCTGGCATACGCTTTGCAACACTGAGAACCATGTCTCCTTCCCAGAATTCTAATAGCTAGAGAACATTTAGAGTGAGAAAACAATGAGCATCACATCACATATGAGCAGCACAACTCTTGACTCAGGAAGAGTAGTTTGGACACCCCCATCCCTAAGCAACACCGCATTTTAGAAATAAAGATCATTTGATGAACTACGCAAACCCAAGGATGCGGACTGCATCCACTGCTGACTGAAGGATGCGGACTGCACCCACTGCTGACTGAAGGATGCGGACTGCACCCACTGCTGACTGAAGGATGCGGACTGCACCCACTGCTGACTGAAGGATGCGGACTGCATCCACTGCTGACTGAAGGATGCGGACTGCACCCACTGCTGACTGAAGGATGCGGACTGCACCCACTGCTGACTGAAGAATATGGGTGCATAAGCCCCAATAGCCATCTAAACAATCTTACTCAATTTACATAGGGATGGGCTTTCTGGGAATGCAATCTGGCCTAGGAATTTCTGACCCTGTTTTACTTAGAAAACAACATAGCTCCAGGGACAATAAAAAGGAAAGCCCCCTACTCTAATTTAAAAAGTAGCATTTTGGGCTGGAGTATAGCTCCATGATACAGTATTTTGCCTAGCTTGTGTGAGGCCCAGAGTTTTATCTCCCCTCAAACTACTCCCCCCACCCCAAGTACAGCATCAGTTATGTACTAGAGAGATGGAGGTTTGTTAAATTTCTAAATCTGAGCCTAGGTACTGGCAGAAACCTCACTGAAATAATACCAGAACAATATTTTTCCTCTAGTCTTTTTTATAACATTATAAGATATTTCTCTTATGAAGACAAGGTATTATGTCTTTATAAGATATTTATTTATAAGATTCATTTACTGTATCAATCTCCTGGTCCTTCAACAGTGGCTTGTATGTAAGTTAACAGTTTGCAGCAATGTAGGACTGAAATCCTAGGTAGACAGCATAGCCAGGGAAGTATAACACATAAGAGACAAATCACGCCTTTTCCATTAGGAATGAATGCCTTCCACAGCTCAGAGCACCAAGCTTCTGAGCTGAACTCTGCCAGAACTGACTCGGAAATGACCTTTACTGCAGAAGTCAGATACATACAGGATTCTAGAGTGCCTGCTACTCAAGCATAGATTACATGTAAACCAACTGAAGCAAAACAGACACTAGTTTGCTTTTCTCAGAAGAAAATAAAAGAAAAAGCTGGTAATTTTGATGAATTAGATACAAATTTTTGAAGAATTTAAATTTCTTCTGGAGCATCCTTGACCCAACTTAACAACAACAACAACAACAACTTCTTCTTCTTCTCCTCCTCCTCCTCCTCCTCCTCCTCCTCCTCCTCCTCCTCCTCCTCCTCCTCCTCCTTCTTCTTCTTCTCATTCTTTTCCTTCTTCATTTCTTCTTCCTCTTCTTCCTCCCTCCTCCTCCTCCTCCTCTTTTTTGAGATAGGGTCTCAAACTTACTGTGTAGCTAAGGCTGACCCTGAACTCCTGATCTTCCTGACCGTGCCTTGAGAATACTAGGATTATAAACAAACGCCTCCAGGCCTAGCTTTCTAAACCCTTTGATCAGTAGTATGTGGTAAGAAAGTGGGGCTTAGGGACAGGATACCAGGTGAAAGAGGGAGAGACCAGAGCTGAAGTCCTAGCACTATCATAGCAGCTAGATGTCTGTGCATGTGCAACAATGAATGCTTTAAGAAAGACATAATTTCATTTTTGGAATGGACTTGGCTCACCCTCATGAGGCTAAAGTGCCAAATAAAATTGTGCCCTTCCCCCAGGCCTGAGCAGGCCTGCAAGCCTTTTTACCACAGTAGACCAAGCAACAGTAGGACCTGAGATGCATTGCATTACCAGCCTTGGCACCTTGGAGCCTGCTACCTGAGCTAAGAAGAATGGACTGCCTGCTGAGCTAGCCTTGACACCTTCAGGACTGCTACATCCTTGCCCAGCCCCTGGACTGAACTGAGAAGAGACTGGGGGGGGGGGGGTGGGTGGGTGGGGGGGGTGGGGGGGTGGGGTGTGGGGCTTCCCCTTTATATGTGAAAGCAAATTATTAAACTTTGGGCCTTGATCAGAATACTTTGTCTTGGCTCCACGTTTCTCTCACCCTCCATTCCTGTTCATTCCCAGGCTTCCTCTCAGGAGAACCCGGTTAACTGTAGTTGCAGGAAACTACATAAAATGATGTTTGTGAAAGCACTGTAATTAAAAATGGGAAGCAGCTCCACTGTCCTGTGCCTGAAACACAGGCACATAAATGATCTGGAGGCATATACTAGATGAAAATGCCTGTCTGGTAAATCACATCTGTAAAATCCAATAGTCAGGAGGCTAAGGCAGGGGGATTACTATGAATCTGAGACCAGCATAGGGTATAGTATGACACCATCTCAAAAACATAGAAACAAGAGCTAAATATCAAACAAAAGGATCTGTTTAGAGCCTTTTCAGCATGCTCACACCAGAATAACAAATACAGATATTAGTAGTCAAGCTAATAATAACAATAATCGTATGCTAGAAAGTACAAAACTAGTTATTTTAATGTGTTCACTGGTTTTTGTTTTAAATAAGAGCTTAACCTTTCCTCTTATTCCTTTTGAAAAACAATTCTCTTTCATTTGTTTTCTAAAAATAGAGAAAACTTTGCTGCCATTTCCTGCCACCATTAAAATATACCATGCCCAATTAGTCACTTCAGAGCTGCTGAGAAAACACATAGAGAGCATTTCTGAAGATGGAGTGGTAGCACAAACCTGTGATCCCAGTACTTATTAGGGGGCTGATGTGGGAGGATTGTGGTTTCAAGTCTAGCCTGGGCTATATAGTGAACTATATCTAAAAAGACTTCATACCAACCACCGCAACAAAGAACAAAACAACAATCCAGACTTCTAAGTAAGAGAGGGTTTTGCTCATCCTGCTCTGCACTGGCAGATACAGAATTTCCCTATGGAGTTTGGAAAAGTTGTAACTTGAGTTAAGATGAAGTGAAAAAAAGTCAGCCTGAAAGTCCTTAATGTTTCTGTTGAATTACCTGAAATATTGACTGACGGAGGTCTCCTACAGTTTTTCTTTTATCAAACGTTAAGTCCCACATGCTCTCTGTCTGAGAGACTGCAGGGTGAAGAGCCCCATTGAAGAAACGGTAGTGAGGACCCAAGTGGAGATGCAACTCAAAAGTACTGTTTGCAGAGTCACATTCTGCCCTTTAGAGACATAAACAACACACATACACTATGTTTTGGTAATGCTCTTTATCTCAGAGCAAAAATACTTGCCTTACCATACATGCAAGTTCTCCACTCTACCTTAGTAACATCTTTTTCTTCTGCCTGCCCAAATGATTTACTTGGGCTTTTCAACACACAGCACACATTCAGCTGGAACTGCACCATGAATTCTAAGAGAAAGCTGTTTCCAGGGACACTGTACACATTCTCTCTAGTCCTGTCACAACTATGGACAGAATTCTGGATGTCTGCCCACATATTCAGAGGTGAATTCCAAACACCATCCTGATGGCCACTAGGCTCCTGTGGCCTTCCCAGAAGATACTGACAGCTGTTAAGATCCTTCTAAGTGTTTGTTTTCCAGGTTGAAATCCTAAGTGACAGTCTCTCCTCTAGTACACTCAGTTGACACAAAGCCTGTTACCAAACTTGTTCCCTTAGGCTGGAATGAGGCAGTCACTGAGACTCAATACTTAAGATGTATTCTGTTTATCGACAAGAACATTAGCTTTTCGATGACCACATTAAGGACTTTAGTTTTAGCTTTTGCTGTTTTCTTTTTAATTCTTAAGATGCAACTGCTAGCCTGGGTCACTTATGCAGGCTATTTGCTGCATTTAACAAGTTTCAATGTTTTAGTTTTCACTGAGAGTTTCATTGATCTTGGTATGTCATTCACTGGATCTACTATTTTCACTCCTAGTTTCAAGTCCATGATACAATTTCTGAACATAGCCTGCTATATTATCTGGCCCTGATCCCACCCCAACCCTCTGCTGACACTACTGGAGAGCAAATACAGCAACAGAACAGTCTCTAGAGCTCAAGGTTAGCCATGTTCTTAAGTTATGCCTTCAGTTATTTTAAACCTTTGTTTTTATTTTGGGTATTTTGCCTATATATATTTATCATGTGTATAGTATCTGCAGAGGCCAGAGAGAACATAGGATCCCCTAGAACTGGAGTTACAGACAATTGTGAACTGTGATGTGAGTGCTGGGATCTAAACCTGGGTTCTCTGGAAGAGCAGCCAGTGCTCTAACCATTGAACCACCAGTCCAGCCCAGCCATTACAGCTCCCTCCCCATGACTGACACTAAGCCCCTTTAGAATCAACCTACCTCTAGTCTTCTGTCACTATGTGTCAGTTCTTACAACTACTTAAAATTGAGGGGCAGTTTTATTGACAAGTTCTCTGTACACTCATGGGAATAATTTGGCTAGGCCAGAGCACAATTCCTGTAGCATGCTTGCCAATTTCTCTAGGCTTCCTAGGCTCTGATCCTTACTTAGCAATGGTTACCATATGTTGTTCACTCTTACACATGGATAAATGACACCTTTTCTATAACTAGTTGATAGGTATACATACTTTGGTAAGCTTTCATATTGAATGTTGATATCCCAAACTGATTAGTATTTTCCAGAAATACTGTCTAAACACCAAATGTAACTCAAACTACCTTCTCATCTGCAGTAGAATGTTGGCTGCATCCATTTCCTTGAGCAAATGACATGGAACTCTGTATCTTGGGTTGGCTCGAGCTGTGAACAAAACTGTCCATTAATTTGTTTTGACTAAACAAAACTGTATTGCTAAAGAGGTAGGATTAAAAACCTGAACTCAGGTGTGGTAATACATACCTGCAATCCTAGTACTGGGAAGGCCAAGGCAAAGGATCTTGCTTGAGTTGGGAGGCCAGCCTGGGCTACACTGGAAGACATTCTCTCAAACAAAGATAAATAGCTGCAGAGATAGCTCAGAGATTAGGTATGCTTGATACTTTTGCATAGGACTGGAATTTGGTTCCTAATATATCAGGCAGCTGCCCGTGATTCCAATTCTAGGGAATCTGTTGTCCTTAGACACTTGCATGCACATAGTGGACATACATACATGCAGGTGCACACTCATGCTGGAAGCCAGGAGCACTACCATTGACTACTTAAGGGAAAACAAAGTTTTCTCTTGATCTTAGTTTTGCCAGATGAACAATGAAAAGAAAAAAGAAAGAAAGAAAGAAAGAAAGAAAGAAAGATATTTTTTTAAAAAAAAAAATCTAATCTAGAAGAATCTCATTGTTTCAACTTTCTTTAAGCATTTTTTAAAAGAACATCCACTAGTTTTGTACTGATTATAATTTTAACAGTTGGTTACTGTAAAAATTCAGAAATTAGGACTGAAGGTGACTCAGCTGCTACTAGCCTTGCAGAAACTTGAAGTGCCAGGGTAGGGGGATACCCAGGGGAAGGGCCATCTGCTCAGAGAAGGGGAAGGGACACAGGGGAAGGATTGTTGGACAGTGTGACTGGGAGGGGGTAGCGATTGGAATATAAAGTAAATAAATAAAATTACATTAAAAAAAGAAAAAAGAAAAAAGAAAAAAAGCTGCTCTTATTGACTGCTCTTCCAAAGGACCCAGGTTTGGTTTTCAACACCCACATGGTGGTCAACAACCCGCTGTAACTCAAGTTCTAGGGGATTCAATGCTTTCCTTTGGCCTCTCAGGGCACCAGGCACATATATGGTACATATACAAAAGAGACAAACATTCATAACTTAAAATAATAAATCTTTTTAAATTACACTTATTCATTTAGACTTTTTGAGACAGGGTCTTGCTATAGTCTGGGCTGGCCTGAACCTGACTATGTGTCTTGGGTTGGTCTTGAACTCACTACAGTCTTCTTGCCTCAGCCTCCCAAATGTTGGGGTTATATGTATGAGTCACTATGACTGGTTTGCAAATTATTTTCAAAGTATATTAGGGTACTATCTGTAGTCTCACTCCCAAGACATCAATCTTTTTATAAAAACAACTGAGATTATAGTCAGCAAACTAGTAATGATTTATTTTTCACTTCATATTTCCACAGGTTAAAATTTGTGACTGTACAGTAGTACACTTAAGTAAAATAATTAGTCTAATATTTTCTTTCTTTAAAAAGAATTATTTACTTAATGCATATGGGTTGGGTTTTTTATTTTTCTTGCCTGCATGATGTCTCTGTACAATCTGTGTATCTGGTGCCTTTGAAGGTCTGAAGAGAGTATTTGACTTCTTGGAGCTGGAACTGTAGACAGTTGTGAGTCTTTATGTGGATGCTGGGAATTGAACCCAAATCCTCTGAAAAACAGCTAGTGATCTTAATAACTGTGCCATCTCTCCAGCCCCTAACCAACCTTTTTCTGTTAGATATTATAGTGGTTTGAATAAAAACAGAGTTGAATACCTAGTCACCAGGGAGTAGATTAGTAGTTAGTTGTGTTCTTGTTGGAGTAGGTGTGTCTTTGTTGGAGGAAATGTGTTGGAGGTGGGCTTTGAGGTTCATATGTTCAAACCAGACCCAGTGTCTTTCCTATTGCCTGCAGATCTGGACATACAACTCTCAGCTACCTCTCCAGCACCTTTCTACCCTGCATGCCACCTTGGTTCCTGCCATGATGATAATGGACTAAACTTCTGAACCCCAAATAAATGTTTTCCTTTATGAAAGTTGCTGTGGTCCTAGTGTTTCTTCACAGCAATAAAACCATAACTGAGACAGATATGAAGGTGATTTCTGACTAGTCATGATTATAAAAATCATTCACTGCTCTAGTTCTTTTCCTCTTATCCCAATTTAATTTGCAATCTACTGGGCTGCAGAATTATGGGTTGCCCAGGCTGGCAACCTATAGTTCATTCTAAAGCCCAGTCAGGCCTTGAACTTTAATCCTCATGCCTCACTTCCTGAGTAGCTGAGATTACAGGAATATGTTACTAGGCTAGAATCTCTTTTTCCTCTTTCCAAAGACAAAGCCTTTCTGGTTAAGAGCAATTATGTGTATTCATGATCTAGAAAAGTTAATTTTTCTTTAATCCTCATGAAAATTAATAACTGTTTTATTCTTTATAAAAATGATGGCTATTCTCATTTTCTAAGAAAATGGGAATTATGCTCTGTTAATCTAAAAAGGTTTCTCCTGTTTTTGAAACAGGGTCTCACTAACTAACACAGGCTGGCCTGAACTTTGCTATGAAATTAGGCCAGCCTCGAATTCACAGAGAGATGTGCCTGCCTCTGACTTTCAAGTTCTGGGATTAAAGGCATATAAACCCACCACACTCGGCAGCTTTTTACTTTTGAGCGAACTTTGGCAAGGGATCAAAGACAGTCTTACCGATTTACTTGTGATAATATCTCTACCGTAAATGCTCTTTATTATGCTGAGATTGGAATGGTTAGCTCACAAAGTAGAAGTTCTCTCAGAAAACTCAACAGAGTACTTCAGATATATTTCAATTGCTCAAGAGCATAATATATTGAGGAAATCAAGAGGCTGGAATACAAAAGTGTCAAGAAAACAAGACCAAGACCACTAACAGCTCAAAAGCAACACATGGCTAAATGACAAAGCCAAGCCTAACTGGACAACTACACTCAGG
Organism: Arvicanthis niloticus; assembly: GCF_011762505.2. Taxonomy (NCBI): domain Eukaryota; kingdom Metazoa; phylum Chordata; class Mammalia; order Rodentia; family Muridae; genus Arvicanthis; species Arvicanthis niloticus. The sequence continues at coordinate 17,144,971 of NC_047674.1, read as the reverse complement.
TTGTCCACCACAATACCAACGTATGTCATCCAACGAAGTTCAACTAGGAAAATGTAACTATGAACAAGGGAAGAAGAATGTCAGACATTTCCTCATAAAATGACAAACTAAAAAATAAGGCATGATTTCCAGCTGAAATAAAGAAATGCATCAAGTAAGAAAATCTTAAATGACAAGCTGACTTCATTTGGCACAATATGCTTCTATTAGTTTTAAATATGTAAAAGTGCCCAGGTAAAACCATCTCTTCAAAAGACAGACCTTCAGGCAGCATTTGAAGCATGTCTGCTGAAGCTGTTAACAAGACAAAGCAGAACACTTCTTTTTTCCATACCTTCAGGGGGTCTCTGCATAGTGGCTTTCCGATAAAACAGCATGTAGGCACTTTCTTCACCCTGGAACTGTTGTGTGATATCTTTCTCTTTGATTGGATGGACTTTGGAATCATTGATATCAAACCAGTGTGGGCAACCAGTGTTATCACTTAAGCCTGGGGGTTCTGAAGCAAGTGTGTATAAAATCTGTTCACGGCTCTGTAGATCAGTTGGGGCCTGGGTAAGATGGTTCCTCAGAAGACTGACTGTACTTTCATCTGTACTGAGCAGAAATATCTGAGGATGCAGCTGTAAGAACTATTCAGAACAAACAAAAACAAAAGTTAGGATTCTTTAAAAAATTTTTAATAAGTTTTTAAACAAGACAAAATTTCTGTGTGTGTGTGTCTGTGTGTCTGTGTGTCTGTCTGTCTGTGTGATTCGATGTTTTTAACTTCACTTTTCTTTTTTGCTAGCCTGTGAGCAGGGAAAAATTGTCATCTGGTTATGACAAAGTTGGAGCATCCTGTTAAATATGCTATCAGTTCTGTCAAGGGTGAAAGGTGACAAGCCACAATGTGAAAAGCATTTGAATAATATGTCACTACTGTTATTTTAAGATTTGCTATTTGTTATTTGCTATTTTAAACAAATGGCTACTTGCTGTTTAAGTGCCTAAATGAAGAAAATTGGAAAGAACAAACATTTCTGAACTATTTAGTAGCCATTTAATTCTACAGATTTACATTTGCCAATTCTTGGGATTGTTTTCCTGTGTTCTCAGAAAACTCTTGCCCACAGCTGTATCTTGAAGTCTTTTCAATTAAAAAGCTATCACAAAACAAAAAACCTGAACCACCAAAATGAAAAAACTTAATGAAAAAAATCTTTGCCAACTACCAACTACAACTACAATTAGACAGGGGATTAATACTGAGCATATAGAAAGAATACCAAAAAACCCCACCAAAATAACAAATCACTTAATAAATGGCCTAATGAAATGAACATAAAGTTCTAAAAAAAAACCAAAAAACAAAAAACAAAAAACAAAAAAACAAAACAAAACAAAACAAAAAAAAAAACAAAACCAAAAACCCACAAATGACAAATAAAAGCTTTAAAAAGTAATCATCATCCTTAGTCACCAAGGGAAATGCATACAAAACCCACCTTGATTGAATCTTACCCTAGTCAGAATGGCTGTCATCAAGAAAACAAACACTGGAGAGGATCTTGGGGAAAAGGTGTAACCATGTACAGCCACTATGGAGTTAAGTATGGATCAAACACTAAATCAGAATTACTATCTGACTTAGCTGTGCCAACTGTGAGTGTATAGTGGGAGGACTCTAACAAACCATAGTGATTTGCACATCCATGTTCATTGTTACACTATTTGAAGTAGCATAGCTGTCAAAAGATGAACAAAAATGTAGCACATGTATATAATAAAAATTTATTTGGTCATAGGAAAAATGGAATCATAACATCTGTAAGAAAATGAATATAACTGGAAATCATTAAATTAAGCAAAATATACTAGTCTTAGGAAGACAGTTAACATATACCTCACTTCATATGTGGAATCTTGATTTAAAACATATATTTATAGCTATCCATATATAGGTATAATATAGGCATGTATTATATGTGATCATGAGCAAGAAACAAGAGATCTTAAAAGCAGTGGGAAGTAGATGGTAAAAATATATGCAGTAAGAAATGGAAGCTGAGATTAGCTGGAGGAAGAGAGGAAACCACCTGGAAGGGGAGGGATAATGGGACGGTCGTGTGGGAGGAAGATTAATGAGCATAAGGATGAGGACAAACAGGTCATTATAACTCAACATGAAATCTATTACTTTATATGCTAATCTAAAAGTTTTAAAAATAAAAAAAGCAATTTAAACAAAGGCAATCACAAAGTTTAAAAGTATTTTTGATGATGGCTTACTGTATATATCTAGAAGAATCACAGGACCAAGTCACTTTATACTTTAACTATACTAACCTTTTCTACCATGGAAGCTAATCTGGAAGCTCAGGCAGTCCAAGAAGCTCAAGTCACAACAACCTCAAAGACTATTCAAGTTCTTGCAAAGGGATAAGAGAACAAAGAAACCCTGGCCCACTGTCTTTCTCCCTCCAGCTTCCTTAAGTCTATTCCTCTCTCCTCTATGGCACCGGTTGTCCTCTCCATTTGCTGAATCAAATCTCTTGGAGTGGAAACAATTAAAAATAAGAGCAGGAATAAAATAGAAAACAGATAAACAGTAGAGAACATCAATAACATCAGAAGCTATGTTGGCTTTTTTGAAAAGTCTTTGACAGTATCCTCAATGGGAAGGAAAGAAGCAAGGAAATACACCTTATTAATGAGAAATAAAAAAGAAGTTAAAACTTCAAGTTCTAAAGACACTAAATAACATAAATATGTCGTATGTGAGCTGTAACACAGCAGCAGAATTCTAACCACTAAACAAAAATACTGATCATTTTAATCTGTTTTAAAGTTTCTTCTACATAGGAATTTGTGTTGCTGGGATTGTGATATGGTTTCCTGGGATGAGAGGACTTCTTATGTTGATGCTAGCACTACCTTTCGCAGTGGTCCATGCTGTTTCCTGTACTTCTTGTTCCAAGATATTCCTGTTTTTTTCAAGAGTTTCTGGCCCAGCTGATCAACAGGAATTTGATTGGCCTCCTCCTTATGAAAGAAATACAGTCAGTTAACATCTGAGGAGAAATAATTACACCACAAATTCAGAGGGATCAATAGAAGTGAACCTGCTCATCTTCCCTAGAGTATAAACTTATAATGGGATCAATCAGAGCTATATATTTTAAAGTAACCTTGAGCACCGGTTTATAAGACCTTGACTTGAAAATCCATTTGCCAAGGGCCACAATCAGAAATTCAAAGAGCACCATCCAGAGGGAGTCCCAAGGTCTGCCACATTCCTGACATCATTTATGATTTTGGAAGAATAAACAAGGATGATGTGGCTGACACAGGCTTTATGTTGAATCTTTAGCATCCAGTGCTTCAGAACGGGACTGTGATTAGAGACAAGGACTTCAAGGCCACAGATTAAAATTCTCTTCTGTTGTGTGTTTTGAGACAGAGTCTCATGTTGCCCAGGTTAGTTATGTAACTGAGAATGATTTTGAACTTCTGGTCCTCTTGCCCCATTTCCCAAGTGCTGGGATTATACGCACTTCATATATCACTTTATGTGGTCCTGAGATTGAACCTGGGGCTTTGAATGCTAGACAAGCACTTTACCAATGAGGCCACATTCCTCATCCTTATTATCATTTTTTCCTTGCAAGTGGTTCCAACAGCAAGACAAATGGATTTTTAAAAACAACAACAAACAAAACAAAACAAAACAAAACAAAAAAACAAGTTCTCATTCTCTAGCCAGGCTGGCTCAAAACTCAAGGTGTTCCTTCTGCTTCAGCCTTTCAAGATAAAAGATTACAGGAAAGAGCCACCACACCTAGTGATTAATTCAAAACAAATCAGTGTGTGGTACCAGGAACCTTTAATCGAGCACTAGGGAAGCAAGGGCTGATATATCTCTGTGAGTTCATGGACAGTCTGGTCTACAAAGTAAGTTCCAGGCCAGCCAGATCTACACAGTGAGATCCTGATTGAAAAAAAAAAAAAAGTTAAAATGAAAAATTTCCATTTTAGAGGTAGCCCTAAAGCAACCTTATCTGATATTCTCATATAAATATACCACATATACAAATGCACACAACATACACATGTATCTATAATACAAGCCCACAAATATGTACAAAGACTCACTGTACCTGCAGTAAGATTGTTTTTAGAACCACCAATGGATCATCAGCCTTTTCTTCATTCTGAGGAGTTTTCAAGTTCACATCTGTATCATTTATCTCCTCCTAAGAAGGAAGACAGTTAAATGTTTCTTTCAGAGATGCCAGTTTAAAGGAATTAACCAAATAAGAATGCTTAAGCCACTGGAGAAGGAAAGGTAAAAATATAATCTATACAAGCTGGAGAATCAGGCAGAGTGTCAGGTTTCATCAAGTAAATCTACACAATTTACTTAATCTCTCTGGCTTTATATGCAACTTAGGATTATGAGACTAAGAAAGATTCTAGCCCCTGGCTGTGTGAATTAGAATGGCTCCCACAGGCTTATATATTTAAACACTTAGTCACCAGGAAGGGGCACTATTTGAGAAGTAGTAGGTGTAGCCTAGTCAGCGTAGGTGGGGTAGGTGGAGCTTTGCTGAAGCAGGTGTGGCCTTGTTGGAGGAAGTGTATTGTGGGAGTGGGGTTTGAGGGTTTCAAAAAGCTCACACTGGGACCAGAGTGGCTTTCTTTCTCTGTTTGTGGAGCAGGATGTAGTTTTCAATGACTTCTCTAGAACCATGTCTGCTTGCATGGCTTCCTGCTCTCCGCCATGATGATAATGGAATAAACTCATGAACTGTAAGCCAGCCCCCAAATAAATGCTTTCCTTTATAAGAGTTGCCTTGCTCTTGTCTCTTCAGGGCAGTAGAACAGTGACTGAGACACAGCACAACACACATAGAGGGTTCTAACATTTTCCAGATTTAAAACATGGTGTCTCAGAAAATTTATGCTCATTGTCACTCATCTCAAAGGCCCAGGTTGGGCATTGTGGCACATGTCCTTTGGTAGGCAATTTTTGCTGATTTTTCTTTAAAACAAAAAAAATACATATGCCACCTTGCAAAAGCATTTTCTTTGTTTTGGTTTTGAGACAGTGTCTCAAAATGTAGCCCTAGTTGGCCTTGACCTCACAGAGATTCACATGCCTCTGCCTTTAGAGTGCTGGGATTAAAGGCATCAGCTCTCTGAGTTTTTCTTTTGTGTGCGTGTTTTGTATTTCTGTACATTATAACTTTCTTGGATTTCTATTTAAAACTTTTATTTATTTTATTTTGTGTATAAGTGCTTATTTGTGTACCACATGTGTGCCCTAACAGGCCTGAAGAGGGCATGAGATTCCTTAGAACTAGAGTAATAGCTTGTCGTGTGCTGCCATGTAGGTGCTGGGAACTGAACCCGGTCCTTTTTGAGAGCAGCAAGCCGAACTGTTTCTCCAATCCAGCAAAAAAGTATTTAAACTGGCTAAAACCCTAACTGCTAATTGACAGCAGTAAGATAAAAAGAAACTGTTAAGAAATAACAGCTTATGGCAGACCAGATTTATCATCTTTTTATAAATTATTAAAATGATAAAGTAGATAAAACAAAAGTATCTTTTTTATATACTGATTTTTAAGTTAGTAAACAAAGTTTGTTTGTTTGTTTGTTTGTTTTTCCAAGACAGGGCTTCTCTGTGTAGCCCAGGCTGTCCTGGAACTCACTCTGTAGACCAGGCTGGCCTCGAACTCAGAAATCCTCCGCCTGCCTCTGCCTCCCAAGTGCTGGGATCAAAGGCGTGCGCCACCACTGCCCGGCAACAAAATAAGTTTAACTGACAACTTGAAAAAAAAATCTAAGATCACCTGGAGGCAGGCCTCTGGTCATATCTGTAGGGAATTATCTTGATTAGGTTAATTGAGGAATGACACCATTCCCTGGGCTAGAATCCTAGACTGTATAAAAAAAAGAGAGAGAGAGAGAGAATGTGCACTCAATACCAGCATTCATCTCCCTCTGCTTCCTGACTATGGCTGCACTGTGATCAGGTGCATCTTCCAGCTCTTACACCATGATTTCTCTGCCACCGGACACTGGAACTGTGAGCCAGAATAAACTGATCCTCCCTTAGGTGTCTTTGGTCAGACATTTTATCATAGCACAGAACAGTAATGAAGCCCAGCTTTGCTGACATTTCAATGCTCACATTGAACAGCTTCAGAGAAGACAGCCTATGGCAAACTCACAGCAGGAAGGAAAGGACTAAGTTTTCAAACAACCAACTCTCCAATTCTGAATGTCCTACATTTCCACTCAATTCTGACATTAGCTATGTGGTCATGTCAGATACTACCTGTCGAGGAGTCAGTCTCAGAAGACTGGTCTCTCCTCTTTTCAAACACCAACTACAACTTTCTGGAACAATGTGCAGAACTCATCACAGTTTATCACAAAAGATATCAATGTGGATATTGGATAAGGAGGATTGCTGGGTAAGGTTTAGAAAGTCAGGTGCAGGAGCCTCTGTACCAATGGAGTAGTTACTACACCTCTGTTCTCACATCCCAGGTATATAAAATTCCTAAACTTGCTCCTCACTAAAGTTTTACTATGGTGCATTGTGATAGCTATTCTTGGTTGTCAACTTGACTACATCTGGAATTAACTAAAGCTCAAGTGGCTGGGTATACCTCTGAGGATTTTTTTTTCCTAATTAAATCATTTGAAGTGGAAAGGCCTACTTTTAATCCATCCAGATCTTTTAAGGTGAGAAGATCCACCTTTAATCTGGGCCACACCTCCTGCTGACAGCCTATTTAAAGGATATAGAAGAAGGAAGTGTTCACTTTTTGCCTGCTGGCTCTTACTCTCAGTGGCACGTTCATTTCTTCACTGGTATTAGAGCCTACTCCTTAGGGTTCTGGTGTATACTGAAGACCAACTGAGACATCCAGCCTTGTGGCCTGAACAACAACTGTTAGACCTTCTGCTGCTAGACAGCCATTGTTGGACTAGCTGGACCACAGCTTATAAGTCATTCTAATAAAGCTCCTTTATATATCTACATGAAATATGTAGATATATTTTCATTCTATAAGTTCTGTCCCTCTAGACAACTCTGACAAGTATAAGCAAGACTGATGAAATCACTGGCAAGAGGTGACTGAACTCAATCTCCTGCCCCTTTTCCCTCCCTAGGGTTGGAAGGTGGGGCTGCCAATTTTAACTCTCTAAGCACATAGTTGTTTTCCCTGGCAACAATGTCCCACATTGAAGTATCTAAGAATTACCTCATTAACATCACCTAGGTAAGGGGACAAGGGGCTCATAAATAGTAAAAAATCCCAAAGAATACCCCAAGGACAAGAAAAAAATGCCAAGCACATGCAAATCCATAGAAAATATGCCAAGTTCACACAAAAATCTGAATTTTGCTTATTTTCTTTTGATTATATTGAGACAGGGTCTTAGTCTGTAGACCATGCTGGCCTCAAACTCATGGTAATTCTCCTGTGTCAGTCTTTCAAAGTGCTAGACTTGCAGCTATGTGCCCCATGCCCTCCTTCATTTGATTACTCTTGATTTTGTGAGGAGACAGGATTTTAATAAATTAGCAACTGAGTGTGACAGCCAACACCTATGCCTGAAGTTCCAGCATTTGAGAGACAGACAGGATGAGTGTAAGTTACAAACCAGCATGAACTACAAAGTAAGACAGTGCCAAACAGACAGAAAACACAAAATCAAACTACCAGATTTCAACGAAAAGAACATAAAGCTTGCTCCTTTAAGTCACACTAACATCGAAGATTCTAATACTTAAAGAGATGTTCTGGAATTCAAAGCTCCAGAGGAAGACAGAAGAATCATTCAACTTCAAAATAAAATTTCACATGAATATTTCATGAGTTTACAGGCTGCCAGCTGAGAAACTACTGCAACTCTGAAAGCAGCTAAGAAAAACTACAGGAGGCAGTGAGGAAAGCCAGGACAGGCTCCCTTAGCTGAAGCTAGACTGGTTCAGAGGTAATGCACCTTTTAAGAGCATAGCCTTGTGCTATTGAAAAAGGCTGTAACAGACAATAGAAAAGGTTAGTGATCTTGATGGATGGCTGGGGAGGAGAGTATCCTTGTGCTTAGTAGGCAAACACAAAGCATTTCCCAGCAAAGGAGCCAGAAGCTCTCAACTTTATTCCAAATTGTTCACTAGAGTAAGGTCACTAGTGTGTAAGAGTCTATGCCACATGCACAAATATGACAAGGTTAACAACTGGAGATTCGAGGTAGAGGGCACAAGGGAGCTGTACATGTAAAATGAACCTTCAACATTTTCTAAAGAGGGGTGTATACTGAAGGCAGAATGAACAACAGAATTCTGTACCAGGATTAGAAAGTTAATTTCAGCCGGGCGGTGGTGTCGCACGCCTTTGATCCCAGCACTTGGGAACTTGGGAGGCAGAGGCAGGCGGATTTCTGAGTTCGAGGCCAGCCTGGTCTACAGAGTGAGTTCCAGGACAGCCAAGGCTAAACAGAGAAACCCTGTCTCGAAAAACAAAAAAAACAAAAAACAAAACAAAAAAAAAAAAAAAAGTTAATTTCAAAGTCATTTCTAAACAAATCTGTAAGCTTACTTGACATTGCCAGTTGCCGAGACGGTCAACATCTTTAATGTACACATGGTAATGACCTCCATAGCAGCCACCTTTGTGGATAATGACGGAGAAGAGGTCATACATACATTCCATGTCATCCAGTTCACTCTAAAAGAAGGAAAATAAACATTAATACAGATTAATATGGTGAGATACATAATCAAAGGGGAAAAACCAGTAAGAAACATCCTTGTAATGTTCATACTTCACACTAAGGTCCCTTTGCTGCTAAGTCACCTGCTATTTAAAACATTATTACTGTATTTACGGATAAAGATAAATTTAAATAAATGGGCGTAAATTAACTTTTTTTTTCATTCATTTCTTTGAGGATGGCTTCAAATTCCTAGAGGTCCTTCTGCTTTAGCTTCTGTGTTAAGATTTTAGGCATGAGCAACTATGCATAGCTGAATTTTAATCTACTGATTTATTGGCAACCAGACTACACTGAGCACATGCATCTGAAGATGTTATTTTTACTGGCCTTACTTAAGACAATGAGTCTGTGCTAGAGACTGTTAGTAGAGAAAGCCATCTTTGCATGATGCCCATTATGCTGTTTAGGACATATGCTCTTTTCCTGCCAAAACTGTCTGATAGCCCAAGAAAGTTGCTGTCTGTCTCTGGGTCAAGGCCCTTCTGAAATTTTAGTTCCCTGCAAAGAATATGAATTCAGCAATTGTGATACCACCTGGTGTTGTTCAGAGGTGGTTACTTTAGTGGAATGAACAGGTTCTTTCTTGCTTTTCTAATTTATGATCAACCTCTTCTATAATTAATATAGTGTGCAATTACAAGTGACCCAACAGGTAAATTCCTCCAATAGCAATGGGCGAAAATTATATTAGATTTAAAACATGCTTTAAATTCTGAGTGCAGAAAAAAAAAGGAAAATCCAGCTGTGGTTACTCCTCTGTAATTCCAGCACTTAGGAGGCCATCCTTGGCTATACAGCGGGTTTGATGCTGGGCTATATGAGGCCCTGTCTAAAACAACAGCAAAAAAGGAAGGAAAGAAAGAAAAGAGAGGGAGTAGGGCATGAGGAAGGAAAGGGAGGGAAGGAGGAAGGCAGGCAGGCAGGCAGGCCGTCTTAGTTTTGACATTGTAGGAGGAATGTGAACCATGTGGCATGAGACATAAGGTTTCTTTTGGCTTTGAACTCAGTGTCACCTGTAATGTAAAATGTGTACATGGGTTTACCTGGGAGATACAAGTTACTTGAAGAATTGTTTCCTTAACTATAGTTTTTAAGTGGGCAGCATTAAAAAATGTCATATTCAGGAAAAAGACATACAAAGAAAAGATATGTTTTTCTCAATATAGAAATTCAAAAGTAAAATTAATGTGGATTTCCTAGCCAAGTGACCAGTTGTTTTTTGTTTGTGATATATCAGAGTATGTTAGGACCATGTGAGAAACCATCTTTTATAAGAGGAGAAGCATGTATATTAGTAATTTTTGGAAAGCAGTTTTATGTTTCTGAGTGTATGAGTAAAGTCTCAGAGTCAGCAGGCACTACAGATTCTAGGGATGGAAATTCATGTAACAAAACAAACAGAACAGAACTCAGGGATGAGGCCTAAAGTAGAGGGAGGCTAGGCCATGAAGTTTAAAAAAAAAATGTGTGTACACACACACACACACAGAGCTGGCTGTTCTTAAACAAAAAATGTCTTGTTATAAGAAATAGGTAGAGCTGGGCGGTGGTGGCACACGCCTTTGATCCCAGCACTTGGGAGGCAGAGGCAGGTGGATTTCTGAGTTCGAGGCCAGCCTGGTCTACAGAGTGAGTTCCAGGACAGCCAAGATTACACAAAGAAATAGGTAGAATGGTGGAATAGAATTGACAATCTGGAAATAAAGACAAAGCTATGCTTACCTAATTTTTGACAAACATACATCGAATAAAAGGCAGCCTATGCAATACATGTGCTGGGTTTCTACTTGTAGAAGATGAAGTTAGATTTACATCTTTCACCTTGTACAAAAATCAGCTCAAAATGGATAATAGACATTAATTTAAAGCCTTTAACACTGAAATTTCTAGAAAGAAAACATAGGGAACAGCCTTCAGGATACTGGAAAGGCAAGAACCTTTTGAATAGAACACTGACACAGAGGAACTAACACAGCGTGGGAAGACAGAACTACATGAAAATAAAAGGCTTGGATAGCAAAGAAACATCAGTAGAATTAACAAGACAGCCCCCAGGATGGGAGAAAAGCTTTCACAGCTATACTTCGGACAAGGGGATAATACCCAGAATTTACAAAGAAATGCAGAAATTAAATGCCAAGGAAATACAACTGCCAGTCAACACAAAGGCACACAAATCTAATAGAGTTAAAAGACAGTTTTAAAAAAAGCCACAAATAGGCAGCAACTATTTTTAAAGTTGCTCAATATCCCTCGAATGAGGGAAATGCAAATTAAAGCTACTTTGAGGTATCACTTGACCCCGATCTTAATGGTTATCATCAACAAATGTGACAATGAATGTTGAAAAGGATATAGAGAGAAATGAAATCTTATTCACTGTTATTGAAGGCATAAATTAATACAGTCACTGTGGAAATCAGTTTGACAGGTTTTTTTTTTTGTTGTTGTTGTTCATTCTCTCTCTCTCTCTCTCTCTCTCTCTCTCTCTTTTTTTTTTTTTTAATTAAAAGTGTAACTTGCACGCAGCCCAGCTACTTCACTCCTGGGTATATAATATACCAAAGAACTGCAAACCTTATTGTCTTAGGGTTCCTATTGCCATGATGAATCATAACCAAAAACAACTTGGGGAGGAAAGGCTTTATTTGGCTTATATATCTTGAGTCACAATCCATTGAAGGAAGCTAGGGCAAGAACTCAAAAACAGGGAGAGACCCTAAGGTCAGAGCTGATGCAGAGACCGTTAAGGGTACTGCTTCCTCCCCATTGCTGTTCTGCTTGCTTTATTATAGAAGCCAGGACACCAGCCCATGGGTGGCACCACCCACAATTGATTTGGTCCTTCCAAATCAATCACTGATTAAGAAAATGCCCTACAGGCTTGCCTGTAGTAAGATTTTATGGAGGCGTTTCTCAATCGAGGTTGCCTCCTCTCAAATGATACTAGCTTTTGCCAAGCTGACATAAAAACTAGCCAGGACAATTGCTCCCTTGTTAAGCTGACATACCAGTACAACATTATTTAGCCATAATCTTTCCTTTTTTTGTTCAACCCCTAAGTCACACATAATAAACATCACACTATAAAACATTTCAACTTTTAAAAGTCCTACAGTCTTTAAAAATTCAAACACTTTAAAGTCCAAAGACTCTTTAAAATATTCACTCTCTAAAAACCCAAGGTATATTTAAAAGTTCAGAGTCTCATAACTATGGGCTCCCGTAAAATCAAAAATAAGTTAAATATTTTCTCATTTCAACAGGGAAGAGCTAAGGCATACACACAATCTGAACCTAGCAAAACCAACTCAAACAGTGTAAATAACACAGTGTCCAATGTTTGGGATTCACTCATAATCTGGGGTCTCCCAAAGGACCTGGGTCACATCTCCAGTTCTACTTTCTTCAGTCCACACAGAGTGTCTTCTCAGCTCAGACCAGCCTCACCCCATGGCTGCTGCTGTTCTTGATGATCTTCCCATGGTACTGGCATCTCCAAAATGTTGGGGTCTCCTTTTGCAATGGCTGCACTCTCTCCAATCACCTTTCCTGGGCTCTCCCCATGGCACCACACCTCAACTTCCCTCCATGACCCTTTCAAACCTGGGCCTTCAATTGCTACTGTAGTTCCAGAGGCTGTACTTTCATCAGAGGCCTTTATTGACCTCTTAGAGTGCCAACCTCAGCTGTTCTCCATGACCCCTTCATGCTTTCAAAACAAGTATTATCCGTGAGATGCTTACACATTACTAAGTTCAGCTGCCAGCTCAAGGTACAACCTTGAAACACAGCTTCTGAGTGTTTATCCTAACAAAATGCTTCTCAGAAGATTTCACCTCATGCTGGTTTCTTGTTAATCTATTAATCACTCAGCTCCAACTGACCAGCATCAAGCATTCTAGGAAAGGAAAGGTTTCACTTTAGTGATGCTGGTTTCCTGTTAATCACACTGATTCTTCAGCCCTAGCTGACCAGAATCATAGACTTTCAATTCATAATAGCAAACAGCCATGATAGAGTATTTAATCGTCTCTCTGAATTTCACAAGCCAGGACTCCATCTGCACCGTTCTCAGCACTATCTTCCAAGCTCCAACAGAAGAGTTCACAGAGATCTCAACACTTTTCTAGTCCTAAGTTCCAAAGTTGTTTCATAATCCTCCTCAAAACAACATGGTCAGGTCTGTCATAAGAATACCCTATAATGCTGGCACCAATTTCTATCTTAGGGTTACTATTACTATGATGAAACACTATAATCAAATGCAACTTGGGGAGGAAAAGGCTTACACATCTAGAGTCATAGTCCACTGAGGAAAGCTAAGGCAGGACTTGAACCTAGTGGGAACTTGGAGCCAAAAGCTGATGCAGAGACCATGGAGGAATGCTGCTTACTGGTTTGTTCCTCACGGCTTATTCAGCCTGCTGTCTTATAAAACCCAGAACTACTAATTAAGAAAATGTCTTACATGTCAGATATTATGGATGCATTTTCTCAAATGTGGTTGCTTCCTCTAAGATGCTATCAGCTTGTGTCAAGGTGACATAATACTAACCAGGACATTTACTATCAAGTTATTTCCACCATCGTCTTTATCACTGCTTTATTCACTATAACAAAGAATTGGACTCAATCTAGATGTCTGTCAACAGACAAGTGGATAATAGAAATGGATGAACTTAGAATGTATAATATTGAGCAAGATCATATAATCTTATCAAGAAAAAAACTGCATGGTAGCTCTCATATGTGCCAAGTCAATAATATGCACGTGTGGGTACAGTGTGACATGTGGAAAGGAGAAGAAAGGCTAAGTGCAAGAGGATAAGGAAGAACTTCATATTGGATTTTATACTTTCACTATCAAATATATTTTTATCAACGTATCCACCACCAAACAGACTCTCAGACATGGTACCACAGACACCTGTGAGGTCGAGACAGAAGTTGAATTCAAGGCCACCCTGGGCTATAGGACATGTTTCAAAGAAGAAACAACAAAACAACAACAAAGAAGAAGAAGAAGTTCAAAAGGAGTATAAAAAGCAATGTGGACCATCCACTCTGCCTAGGAGACATGGACTTTTGGCTTGTCAGTGGAGTAGGGATGCAGACCTGTTATACAACTTAACTCAAAATGTTAATAGGGCCAATGTTGAGAAATCCTACAACACACTGAGTATTCTAATCTTGGGAAGGAAAGAGAAAGATATAAAAAATAAAAGGTTCGACTGAGCAGCTCCTGGGCGGCAGCTCTGCCCCCAATCTCACAGAACCCAGAGGAAGCGGGCCTCCCAGGAGCTCTAACCCGGGCAGTATCTTAGAATTGTATATTGCAGAATATACAGCCTTGGTGAATCTACTCATCAAGCAAGCTGAGCAGACCTGTTCGAACCTCTGATGTCCTGGAATTTCAGCTGGATGCAGTGAAGACACAACATCAGAGGCTTATCAATTTACTCTTCCCCCTGCTCCTCTTCTAATATCTCAACGCCCATAATTAGCTTGAAGAAGTTAATGAAGAGTTGGTGCCTCTATTCCCTGGACTTGGGGACTGAAGTGGTTAATATTGGGCTGTCTTTTTAGAGCAAAGTAGGGGTTTTGTTGGAACAGTGAGGATTAGTTAGGATTCATTGCATAGCCATAACCTATTGGTAGAAATATGTATAATTGTTATTAAGATTAAGTTATAATTTCTTAAATGGTACAAAATTTACTTTGATTTCAAATTTAAGGTTTTCATTGATATGGGGTTCTTTTTGATATAAAAGTGAGATTAATATTGTTACTCTCATAGGCATTGTGCCTGTATAACACATTTAGGAATACAAGGCTTAGACCCAGTCCTTCTTTAACTTTTCTAACTGATTTGAGATGGTTAGCCTGTGAGTTAAGGGCCTATAGCAGATTCATGGCTCTGAGTTTATTGTTAGGGTGTTTTCTATATTTTATTTATAAATAGCTGAGAGGAGTTAACAGACAACAGTCCAGATTGCCTTAGATGGATAGTTGGTTTTCAAAACATCAGAAGTCCACAGAATTGACATTACAAACATTTCTGTATTGATGTTCATTTTGATTAGAGACCTGTCTGCTCCTGACAGCTTCCTATCTTGGATTCTAAGAAGAAATTGAACATCTTTAGAGTTACTCCAGTTGTGGTGAGACAGCCACTAGGCAAGAATTGCCTCTTTTCATCTACAGACAAATTACTGTTCAGAAAAGGACACACTTGCAGGCGGAATAGTCGACTGATTATATCTGCCAAGACAGAGTAATCAGCCCTTAATAATTCTGCATCACTAGGTCTGTCAGATGATCCTGGGCCAGAAGGCTGAAGATCGGATGCTCCAACATTTTATAGTATAGGGACTGTCCAGGTGTTCAGAGGTCTCTATAAATTGGCTAAGTTTTAGAAGCTATGCTTTGTGCTTCCCACAGTTTCAGTTAACTCAGTCATTCTGGATTCCTGACGTGGTTGAAAACTTATAGTCTCATAGCCAATCCCATCTATTTACTTTGAGAGAAAAGATTTGAGAGGATGGTTTTCAGCTGACATTCATTCTAAAGCCAAGAAAACAGCCAGGTTCAGAACTAAGTCTCTTAGGAGAGATGACAGAGGTTCTGGTTAGTAAACAAAATGATGGACTGGGTATTAGGTCTATCTTGTACCTTACTGACACAAATTGGTATAGTTATGCTCTAATTGTATTTTGAGGGAAAAGTTTTATTTTAACAGGAAGGGTGATATGTAGGAGGAGCTAAGGTGGGAGGAATAAGGAGAGGAAGAGGAAGAGTAAGGAGAGGAGGAGAAGGAGAGGAGGAGCTAGGTGATGGGGGGGGGAACACATGGAGGTGGATGTTTGAGTGCCTCCACCAGTCAGGTATTGGGTTACACTTCTGATTGTATGGGCATCTTGTTATTGAGCATTACCAAACTTATAAAGCCTTTGATTAACATAAAAAAATAAAAGTTCCAACCTGTTCACAAAAAGGCTTGAGATTGATCCGGAGGGGGAATGTATAACAGCTAGTATCCTTGTAGCGTTCACATTTCACAAAATCAAAATTAAATCTTAGTAATGAAATAGTAAGAAAAGGAGGCAGCTTACGCAATTTGGCAGACTGTTAAAAAGAAAAATTGACAAAGTTACATGAAAGAATAAATAATGCCATGTAAGGTAGTAAAAAAAATGACATATGACACAATTATAATATGCCCTTAAACCACAAGAACACATTCTGAATTCAATATAAAACCATTTACTTTATGGAACTAAGAATAGTATTGTGTGGTTATGCTTACAACAAGACATTTACAAGCCAGTTTTATGCTTTTCGGATTGTTATCCTAAATTACTATTTGAGGGGTGTGTCCTAACTGGGCGATCCCTCTCTCTCCTTGCTCATTTCTTATCTAGCCTTTGGCCTTTCACTTTGCTCCTTGGGTCTGAATTTCAATTAGCAAGCACATAGATCTTATTCAGTGAAGAAGCAGAACTCTGAATGATTAAAAAATGTATGTATATATACAGTTTTTCCTGGAGAAAGAAAGATTCATAGTTGTCATAAGACTATGAAAAAGGACTCTTGACTCCCTAGAGTTCAAGATCTACTGGGGGGGGGGGGGTTATTTGTTGTTTACCTGTTTCTTTGTTTAAGATTTATTTTTCTTTTGTGCATAGGTATGTTGCCTGTATATGTCTATGTACTCCATACATGCACAGTACACAAGGAGGTCAAAAGACATAGTTGGATACCTTGGGACTGGAGTTTCAAATAGTTATGAGCCACTCTGTGGGTACAGGGAATCTATTCTGGTGCTCTGGAAGACTAGCTGTGATCTTAAACACTGAGCTACCTCTTCAGTCCCTACCTGTGTTTCTTAAGTTCAAAAGCAGGCATCTTGTTGCTGTATTAACTCCTCAATTTAAAAAAAAAAAAAAAAACACTAATTAAGTTGTTTTTTAAGAGTCATCAGCTGTCCCCAATACTCTTTGCACTGGTGGCCTTAAGGGGAAAAATGCTCCCCTGTAGAAAACAATCAGTAATTCTATGTGTTTAACATTATTGAAAACATATTTAAAGTTACAATTTCATATATTCTATGGGTTAAAAAAGTGAAACAAGGCTAGGAATGGTGGCGTACTTTAATCCCAGGATTAAAGGGAGGATTCCTGAGAGTTTAAAGATAACCTGTGCTACTGAGAGTTCCTGGCCAACCTGGGTTACACAGCCAGACTGTCGCAAAACAACAAAAGAAAGTAAAGTATGCATTATAACATGAATGATTTCCAAACTCACTCCACAGATGCACCAAAGTAATCAGAGAGACTCAGCTCTGAGAATAAGTGCTGCACTGCTCACAGGTACACAAGGTGGTCAGTGGGGTGTAGCAAGTGGTACTAAGCCAGAGGAATGGGAAGTACATTAGCAACACACACACACACACACACACACACACACATCACCTCTAATAATAATTTTATATTAATATTAAAAAATTACTGATACTTAGCAAATTTGCTAACAATGACTTTTGTTGGGAATTAACCATGTAAAATACATTAAAAACCAATTTCATACAGAAATCACATATAGCTGTGAAAGGATGTTGAAAAAGAAATATTGTTGGTTACCAGAGGAAATAAAGGAGAGAAAAGTTTTTCCAAAATCTGTCTTCTGAAGACAGCACTCGTAAGTCAGACTCCTGGAGAATAAGTAGGTAAACTTAGGTAGGAAAGCATAGAACCCTTCCCTCAGCTGGAAGAGTGCACTAGTGTGTAGTCAGTTTCCAGCAATGCTGAAGTGCTTTGCTGTCTCAAAGCAAGGTAGCATCATAAAGGAACTTAGAGGTGATGTGCTCACATGAGTAACTATACACAGGACTGCAATGAAAACAATGGAACCTGACAGACCTGAGTTCTTGCAGCTCACTGAGTTCCCTTCTGCCTCAGCCCCTCTAATCCCGTCTCCCTTGCCTTGACATTCACAGTGCGGGAGGAAGCTGCTGAGCCCACACTTAGAAAGGTAAGCATCCCTGATGGTTACTAACAGGCATACTGAAGAAATCCTGAGGTTCAAACACACTCTTTCATGAAAAGTCATTGTTAGGTTAATAAAGCTTAACTTTCTTCTGTTCTAAAAATTGAAATACAGGTAGTGACACAAACATTTTACCAATCCTTAGTGTTCAAAGCAGTAAAGTGAGTCTTCCTGACTCCACACGGGTGGCTTCAGCAGGCACAACTTCCTGTCTCCAAGAATAAGGGTTGGAAGGCTTGGTTACCTTTGCTGCTTTAACCAGCCGGTCACAGGTTCCACAGTGGTACAAGTTATCATAGTCAAAAATTTCTTCCTCCACATACATGTTCCAGAGTGCCTCTTCTAAACCAGATACGTTTTTGACAGCTACTGTCAAATCCAAGAAGTCTTCCTGAAATGCCGAAGAATATTATATTAAAATAATAAATGATTTCACAGAGGTTTACAACTGAAATATTTTTGTTCTAAAATTTTGCATACAAGAAGATATACATGCTATGATTACATATTGTAATTTTTTTCCCCTTTCCGTCTCCCTCTTGTTCCACCCCAACTTGCTCCAGCCTCCTCCGAGCCCTGCTCACTCCAGCCCAAAGGTTTTTATTTATTCATCATATGAAAGTATACTGTAGCTGTCTTCAAACACTCATAAGAGGGCATCAGATCTCATTACAGATGGGTGTGAGCCACCATGTGGTTACTGGGATTTGAACTCATGACCTCCGGAAGAGCAGTCAGTGCTCTTAACCGTTGAGCCATCTCACCAGCCCCCACACATTGTAAATTTTTATCACTAAATTATTCTTCTTAAATCAAACTATAATTTGGCTTAAAGAACATTAGGCAAATAGTTTAAAAGAGAAAGGTTTATGAGTTTAGATGTAGATGCAATAAAAACTCATGTTTCCTCAGGAAATACATTGCAAAAATATACATACCCGAGTTTAAGAATCACACACACACACACACACACATACACACCCTACACACACACACCGATTGTTACATTGCTTTAATCTTTAAAATGATGCCCCCAAAGCAGAGTTGAATTTTCTAATGTAAACATCCTTATTTTCTTTTGGTAAAGTTGGTTTAAGATATGCTGAAAAAAATGACAAAAAAAAAGTTTTGATCCAGATTAAACAGGTATTTCTACTGCCAATCCACCAACCTGAGTTCAGTCTCCAAGACTCATGGGCTGGAAGGAGAACACAACAGATTTCACTGTGTAAATTATAATTTACAATAATTTGTTACCAAAGGAACTCCTATCTGCTTACCAGCCTTTCGCTGATGTTCTTACACTCTTTGCAAACAATCTGGTTCACAATGGTGCCATGGTATAGACGATGGATGAGGTCATGGCCAGAGGTCCCAACTAAAGAAGTTTCCAAAGCACTGAAGAGAATTCGGTTGAGTTCTTGCACATCATGCTGTCTCATTTCCTATAAAACGGGAAATAGTTTTTATTTTTGAGACAAGGTCTTTGGGTAGCCAAGGCTAGCCCTAAACTTATAATCTTCCTGCTTGAGTCTAAGTGCTTCCAATTATAGAAATAATGTCCAGCTAAAACAGCAGACTTTAAATATAACTTTTACTTCATAGTTTTTAAGAACAAATTTTAAACAATACTATCAATTAATAGAAACACATAAGAAAAGCTTTGAAGAAATGCATGAATGACTAAGCAGGTTAAAACGTCACCACCTATATTTATTTACAGTACAAAATAAAAATACGACCAGGCAGTGTTTAGTGTGTACACACAATTCAACTCACTCAGTGACTGTGAGGTGCACTCTGTATCATTAGAGAACACCCACTGCCCATGTCACAAGGAGGAGAGAAGGAAAGAACAGGACAAGTTCAGCTAAAGTAAGTGAGCCAGTAAGTAAGCCAGCTGTATGTACACAGGTAAAACTCACTTAGATCACAGCGGCTGGGGACACCAGAAACCAGAATTGACTACTGCATAAAGCAACAAAAGCAAGCGTAATGTAGTGTTGCTAAGAAGAATTCAGATTGGCTCTTGCTTTAATCCATTCTAAGTCACTGGCCATGTTTGAACGAGTCTTTCAGAACAATCTGTACCTCCAAGGTGTGCTCTATCCCAGGGAGGCAGAAAAAGGCAATGAAAAGGGAGATCCAGGAGCCAAGTCCTCTAGAGACTTAAACAGAACAGCAAATGCTATTGAGCCCATCCCACAGACATTAACAGTGTCACAGACATTGCTTAGTGTCTTTCAGCTTTGACATATTGATGCCACTGTCGCCTTCACCAAGGAAAGCCAAAAGGAAACAGAGAGACAATTTGGGGTGTAGAAAGAAAGACAGCCAGGGGAAACAATATAAAAAGAAGTTTATGCAACCTGTGGCAGGAAAAGAGGATGAAAGCTGAGGCCATGTTTGAGAGTCACTTTTTTCCCCTTGCCTTTTAAAATACAAAATACCAAGGAATGAAAATATGTCCTATATCACTGGTTTGAGTGGGAGGGAAAACTCCCGGGGCTATTTCTGAATAACCATTTATTTGGCAAAAGAACCTCAAAGACTTTCTACTATCCAGGTTCAGGCCTTTATTCACAAAAATAAAAAAGAATTAAGAAAAGCATTTCAGGCCTTTTAAGAATTATGAAGCCAGCAACTTAGTGGCAACTCAAATACAAAGAAAAGCCTCCATTGAGATGTGGCATATCCATGCAGCAGAGGCTCACTGGGTAGTAAGAAGGAATGAACCTTGGCATTAAGTGAAACATGTCAGCTAAAAAAAGATCACGTAGTGTCTAGCTCTATTCCTATGACATATACAGGACATGCAGATCTCTAAGTGGGAAGTAGGCTACAGACTAACCAAGAGCTGGAGGAGGAGGTAGGTGGGGAGTGACTGCAAATGCATGGGGGTTCTTTTCAGAACAGTGAAAACCATATAAAATGAACTGTGGTGATGGCTGGCTAATTATGTGAAAATACTAAAAGCCACTGAACTACAGGTTTTGATAGAGTGAAGTTTATGGCATGTAAACGTCATGAAGCAGTTATGATGTAAAGGCAAGGTAAAGGATACAGCCCCAGCAATAGTCCTATATCTGGAGCCTGACTTGCCTGTTAAGGGGATGTGCTGTCACCTGCTACAAAGCCCAATTCCTGCTTTAATACCACAGGGCAGTACCACTGGATTAAGGCATGTTCCTGTCAGAAGGCCACAGATGAGAGCTTTGCAGGGATGGACCACACCGATACAGTCATCAGCTGTCTGAACTGATGTAGTGACAAGACCCTCATCTGTTACCACAGATGTTTGTTTGCACAGCTGGAACACCTTTTAGGAATACAATCTGAACAGTAAGTCAGATACAGGGTTCAGGGTGGAAAAATTAAAAGTCAGGGTTCGAGAATGGAAATGAAAAGATCTGGGAAAGCGCTGATCTGATGGCAGCTTGCTCTCATCAGAGTCAGACAAGAAGCACACCACCAAGGTGGGCAGCCTTCTAAAAATCCACTGGCATATTGATAAAGACTGAAAACTTGATGAGCAGTTTGACATCTAAACAGTAAATAACATGAATGTTAGCTCAACTAAATGAAAAAAAATTGTTCAGTACAAATTTCAAAAATCAGCTCCTGAATTTCTCCTTATATTAACAACATTCTTCCTGGTCCCAAGTCATAGCTAGTTGAAACAGCCTGTGTTTAGTATTCCTCTAAATAGTCACCTGTGAAGACATTCCAATGTGCTGAGGCCCTGAGACAAAATTAAAGAACATTAGACAAAATGTGAGGCCGGTCAACGTTTCCCTCCCTGCTAGCACCTTCCTACCTCATTGTTGGTCCACCCGAAGCTGTCAGTGAGATCTATGGTGGATGCAGCCTCCTGATCCAGGAGCAGAAGCTGAGCAAACAGGCGCTGCAGCTGCAAAGGTATGACGCGAACCTGAGGAGAGAGGGGCGTGTCCAGACAAATGCTCACCAGTGCAGTGAGGATGTCAAAAGCTCTAGACTGGTTTTCTCCTGTCTTCTGGCTCACTGAGCAGAAAGGGCATGAGTCTCTCATTACAGAGGAAGAACTAATTAGGATTCAGTCCTCTGAACATTCTAATCCAAAAGTTTTTAATGATCTGGAGAGTTTTTTCCCTTGATATAGTTCAGATCAATATTAAAAATTCAAATGGGTCCCAGCAAACCACACAAATGCTCAGACATACAATTCCCATACTTCATTCTTTCCTCTAAAATATCTACAAACACACACACACACACATAACACACACACACACATAACACACACACACACACACACACACACACACACACACACACACACACACACACCTGGTTGATGTAGCCAAGTTTCAGGCACTCAGATCTCAGTCTGGAGCTCTCAAGTTTCAGAAGCTAGCCTATACCTGCTTCTCTTTCTTTTAGCTCTAGGCCAGAGAGCAGAGCCTCTCACAGCCCAGTGTGCAGGCCAATTCTAATGACTCAGAGGGATGATAAGCATTCAGGAACACCTGTGACAATTCTATATTCCCGTGACATTAAAAATACATACTACAAAAGCACTGATCTACAACAGACTGGAAAGAAACTGACATCCACTAATGTCATTTCTTGCCACACAGCTCTTTTTGAAGCATGTGTCTGTATCACAAATCACCAGTGTTCCACAGACCTGAGCCCAAGTTCCATGAAAGGCCTCTGAATAAGATTCCAGGAGGAAGAGCATGCTTAGAGTTATGCTTTAGACAATTTCATCACAGCAATATACAACACAATGTCCTATATTTCTCCTCAATGCATTCCAGAACACTAAATTGAGAAAATACTGGTTCCTAGGGTTTCCCCCATGTATTTAGTGCATAGCAAGTAAGTGCACTGAATGAATGTTCTGGTCAGCTGGCATGGATTATTTCCAAGTCTCTCCTTTGCCTTGAAAATCAGCACAGCAAAGCAAGGCATATTTATAATAGCAGCAACAGCAGCATGGTAGTTGGAAAAGCTATACTTTTGTGGAGAAAATTTCATTGCTAATTAAGTATGAGGCAAGTCACTGTCAATGAAGATGATACTTTGTAGTAAATAAATGTTTTCTATGAATAAGGCACTTAATTCTTTCCTTAAAAAACATTTCCTGGGCTAGGGAGATGCTGCAGTGGTAATGTGCATGCTACGTAAGAATGAGCACTGGAGTTCAAATCCCTAGCACCCACTTAAATGCTAGGTGGGTGTGGTGGTCTGCCTTAACTTCAGCTCTCAGGAGGCAGTCAGGATCGCAGAGACAATTGGGTTAAGGAGAGAGCTAAAACAGTACAAGAGAGAGATCCTGCCTCAATGAATAAGGTGGAGCGTGAAGGAGGGTATCAACCCCTGGCCTCTACATGCACATATACACACTTGTATGCTCACATGCATACACATGTACACTCTCCCCCAACCACCCCCTCACAAACATGCATATGCACAGGCATGCACATAACACACATACACATGCAAAAAACCCCAAACCATTCCTGAATATTCTAAGAGACTCAATAAATTATACATTTAGTACCTTTGCATCAGGTTTATCCTTATCCTCTAAAGAACCAAGCTCTTCCGGACCAAGAGAAAATAAAGCTTCTAAACAAAAAAAGTAGAGTTAGATATGTAAGTGATATGGCTTCTTCTTAGAAAATTGTTTAAGAAGCCAAGACCCCCATTAGGCAATATCAGCAAAAGATTTAGAAATGACTAAGGCTACATTTGTCCCCTTTATCTATACATTTTGAATTCTTTTAAGGTTCTTCCCCACCAGATCTAAGAACAGACATCAAGTGACACTTTATTATGAAAGATACATAGAACATAAAAACATAAGCAGGCAGAGCACTATGGGACATCCTACATTCCTGAGGCAGAGGCAGGAGGATCTTGAGATCAAGGCCAACTTGGTCTGTATAAGAAGACTTTGCCTCAAAAAATCCAAAGACTAAGCATGTAGTTTAAGGGTAGAATCCATACCTAACGTGCTAAGATCAGGCACTGTGCCAACCCCTCAAACAAAAATTCCTATAAGCACTAAAAAAAAAAAAAAAAAAAAAAAAAAAAAAAAAAAAAAAAAAAAAAAAAAAAAAAAGATTGGTTGTCACAGCCTTTGGCAATGGGACTTAAAAGCTATTAGGAGTCTCAGAAAATAGAAAAATGTCAGAGGTGTGTGTGTTCACATGTGAGGCTGCTAACCATCCATTCAAGTCATGGACCAGGCTGGATGTCTTTTACCTTGAGATCCTCCCGCCTCCCTTTTTTTGGTGTGTAAATGTCTTTTCTATGCAAGTAATAAGACACAGAAATGACCTTACTTGAAAATGAAGTTGTCAGTCCCTGCACTGACCTCCAGTGTCTTTTGAAACTTTCCGTTGAGGTAAGTGATAAGTGTAGTGAATATCTCTCTACTGAAAAACACATGCCTAGTGACTACTCTTAAGAATGTTTTGTTTCACCGGGCAGTGGTTGCGCACGCCTTTAATCCCAGCACTTGGGAGGCAGAGGCAGGCAGATTTCTGAGTTTGAGGCCAGCCTGGTCTACAGAGTGAGTTCTAGGACAGCCAGGGTTACACAGAGAAACCCTGTCTCGAAAAACCAAAAAAAAAAAAAAAAAAAAAAAAAAAATGTTTTGTTTCCAAGTGCTGGGACTGGGCAAAAATAAACTCAAAGCCTACAGGTTAAGGAACAAAAGCACTCATGGGCTTTCTAGACTAGTGTCCCATTGTTCTCACTGCAATGTACTGGAAATATAATGGAACTCAATTTAGCCTTACTTTAAAACACCATGCCCCACAGAAGACACATACACAGAAAAGTCCCTGGCTTCTTCCTTCTGTCCTCTGCTCCTCCTTACCCTTCCCAGATTATAACTCAGCAGCAGGAGCATGCTGAACCATGCAGAGTACACAGTGCACACTAGGGCCAAACTACACGCTTGGAGAGACAAGAGAAGCTAATTACTCTTGCTCTCTTCTCTTCTCTGCTTGCTCTTCCTCCCTTACCCTCTTCCCCCTCTCCCATTCCCCTCCTCTCTCTCCACATGTTCAAGGCTGGTCTCTACTCTTCCACACACATTCTCTCTCTGCCTTTATCTGTCTCCCTCAACTCTCCTCCACCCCGTCCCCTAAATAAACTCTATTTTACACTGAGAGAGAGAGAGAGAGAGAGAGAGAGAGAGAGAGAGAGAGAGAGAGAGAGAAACTGACTGACTTATGTACTCCTCTCTCTCAAGCTCCTGGTATTCACCATGATCTACTTTGGCCCTCACCTTCTCTTTCTCTTCTTCTTCTTCTTCTTTTTTTTTTTTTTTTTTTTTGGCATTTGAAAAAGTCTCACTAGACAGCCCCGGCCGGTCTTAAACTTTTAATCTTCCTGCCTTAATCTCCTGAGTGTGGGACGACAGGTATGTGCCATATAGCTAGTATTCAGTTTCTTTTTCTTGATTTTGTTTTCAGAGAGGGTTGGTCTTGTGTGGTCTTGAACTTGTGACCCTTCTCTTGCTCTACCTTCCAAGTGCTCTCAAGTCTGTCTTTTTTTACTATTTTTACTTCAAGTTGCCTTTTGACTTCAACCATATTAAAACCTGGAAGGTCTTTTTCGTTCTTCATTACTGCTTAGTAATGCTGAAAATTCCAAAGAATAGAATTACTGACTATCAGGAGGTTAACTTTATGTAGAGGCTGAAGTCAAGGTCACAAGATACCACTCTGAAATCTGTCAGTTCACGACATTAGAATGACACACTAGACGTGGATAACAGTAAATATATCCTAAATCTCTGGAAAAATAAGTCTAAGCTCAGAGAAACGGAACAGTCCAGAGAGCTGATAAACTGTGTGGTAGTGAGAACTTGGCATTCAAGTACAAAACAAACCAAACTGTCCTCGGAACAGAGACATGAACAGCATATTCCTGAACACTGGGCTCCCCAATCAGGATCATCAACAGGCCAAACAAGGCTCATGCTGGAATGAAAGGACACAGATGCCAAGGAAGGAAGCTGGAGCATAGAGATGGGAATGGGACAAACATGTTGAAAAACAGGGCCAAGAAATAAAGGCTCTGGTGAAGACTGCCTGGCTTCCAGCATGTGGTTTCTGGAGAATAGTCTGCCATCCCAGTAACTCTCCACAGACATCTAATACAGTTAATCTGAGTAGGTTTCTGTTTCTTTTATAAAGCTCCTTACTTCAATTCCTTTGGGTCTTTGAAATTCATAATTTCAATGATGAATTTCGAATGATGAAGGAGGTATCTGTATACTATTTTTCATTCCCACCAAGGTCTGGGGCAGACAATGCTGATTAGATTAACATTCCTGTCGTGAATATATTAATATCCGTCCTCCTGAGAGAACAAAACTCTCAAGAAACCTCATCCAGGTCAGGTTCTGAGGCCAAACAAGTTCAGGACAGAGCAGCTCAGAATCAGAGTTCTCTGAATTTCAGAAATGCAAATTTGTAACTATGGATGTGTATAAATGTGACAACTTTTCCCATTGCAGAAGTTAAGCTGCCTGTGTAACCCTGACTTAAATAACTGTTACTCTAGAGAAAGATGAAAGAATTCTCTTTATGTTGTATTTTAAATTATGGGAAATAGAAACATCTTGGCTTATTTTTGTTGCTGTTGTTGTTATGAAACACTGTATCATTACACAGAACAGATTTTTTTAAATGGTAAGTTTCACAGTTCTCTTCACAGAACTGCTAACACATGTTTTCCTTTGAGACAATGAACACATTATTGAATCCACCTTTAAAATTTGTTTTATGATTTTTGCATAACTAATTACATATAAAACCCATGGTACATATTATTATTCAAATGCATGTCACATAGCATACCTCTGAATTCAGGTGTGAAATGAAGAGTCTGAAGAAGGGAACTGAGGTAACAGGTTCCACCCTGATTTCTGATTCCACTTAAATTAGTGAATTCTCTAGGGGCAGGCGGCTCCAGACCTTTAGTCTTAAATTTCTTCCCTCTTCCATACTGACTACTTGACACACTGGAATCCTCTTCAAATAGGTTTCCAAACATTGTGGAACTAAACGCTATCCTTTAAAGAAGAATGATGTTACATAAATGTTTTTATTCTTGAAATGAACCTCCACCCCCAATTTTTTCTTATTATTTGAGTGTAGTTGGTTTGTTAAATTGTTCTTCAGGAAATACAGTAGTTTGTATTTGGAGATAAGGAGACCTGACTTGCCTTTCCTACCTACCTGATTAACCTGTGTGATCCTGGACAAGTTATTGAACTAACATTTACATCTATGTAAAATACAGCTGCACATGTTTAATAGGGTAATTTAACCAGTCACATGACAAAAGAAAGGTTACTGAGTACAAAGGGCTTGGCCACAAGAACCGATAACTATTCTTGGATTTCACATCACTAAATGAGGGGGGCGGGGAGGGAGATGACAGCACCTTCATCAACTATGAAATCTCAGCTTCGCCCATCCCTTCATATACTGTACCAGATCACAGCGTTTCAGTGACTTAGACCTATCACATTAATCTTCTTGACAGTAGTTTCAGCACTTTGGCCCCAAACTAGAGAGCCTGGAGTAAAGTACCTTGAGGAAGAAAAACTATGGTCATTAGAGCTATGAAGTCCAATGGCCTTCCAACACATACTCAGGAATCCAACCCAAAAACTGGGGACCTGCGGGAATCTGCTCTGTCTCTTGTGTGGTGAAGGGGCATTTGAGGTAAAACTCTTAGGACACTCTCTTAAGTGACAGGGACGGCCAAAATGCAGTTCTTTTCCTTTCCAACACAATCCTCTCAACACAAGCTCAAGAGATGGAACCCGCGAGTCAGGCCTCGAGCTCGCGGGCTGGATTCCCGTCATGCCACTCCAGAGGCCGTGGCCTTCCCGCCCACCAAGCCGCCAGCGCCCAGGAACGCGACCAGGCGCGTGTCCCCGCGGTCCGGCCCCTGACGCGCCGCCTGCAGAGGCCCGGCGGCTCACCCTAGGCCGCCAGGGTGGTCCCTACGCTGCCCTCGTCCCTCCCTGCGCCCAGTTCCCCAGCCCCACTTACTGCCTATAGCCCAGACCCCCGCCCCGGCCACAGCACAGAGTAAACGAACTCGCTCCGAACGGGCACCGCCATGCCGGCGAAGACGGGTCTCAGGAAAGTGATTTCTTTTCCCTCTAGATGCAGACTACACTTCCCAGGGTGCGTCGCGCCACGCAGAGATTTATGGGTAGTTATGTTGCTGAAGAGCTTGTGAGTCCTGTAGAGAGACTGCTCTCCAGCCCCCACACCAGACAGCTTGCATGTTAAAATTTGTAGTTACTGCTGCCTGCAAAAAGCGTTGGAGCCACATTCTGTTAGAGCTTCCACCAATTAAGTGGACTATGTATTTATATAGTCTCTGCTCTAGGATATACAAAAGAGCCTTAAAACCGTTTTTCTCCCTCAAAGTATATCTTTAATACAAAACTTGTGAAAATGCTCTACGTTCTGTTAACCTTCTCAGATCGTCTTCAATCCACCTTAAGTAGTTCTAACCAAGCAAGCATGTATGCA
This sequence comes from Arvicanthis niloticus, assembly GCF_011762505.2. Taxonomy (NCBI): domain Eukaryota; kingdom Metazoa; phylum Chordata; class Mammalia; order Rodentia; family Muridae; genus Arvicanthis; species Arvicanthis niloticus. The sequence continues at coordinate 17,116,577 of NC_047674.1, read as the reverse complement.
CACATATTCCCTTCAAAACTGTCTATCCTACTGGAGCTCTTTGAATGGGCTACTTCCCATCCTCGGCACAGACCCCATTTGTATCTCCCTCGTCTCCTCCAACCTCTTCATTCAGGACGTGAATGAAGGAAACAGGTAAAAACTAATTTTTATTTCAGCTGAGAGTTTGAGATTTGGAGAATAAAGATGGAGGGAGCTGTGGGGTGGGGTTGGGAGAGTCAAAGTAAACATCAACCCGAGGGATTTGTATTTGGAACATTTGAGGGAGACTGGCGTGGCTAGAAAGCTAAGGAAGCGTTGGAGGGAAAGGACAGGAGATGAAGATTGGCTAGGAGCAAGGGGTCTGAGGCACAAAATGGACAGGAGAGTACACCACTCTCAGTACTCCAGTCTGAGGACCACTTTGCTTTTTAGCAACCTCCTCTTCACTTTGCTTTCCCGGCTGCATCTCTTTCTGTCGACTTATGGTACTTCATCCTTCTATTTAAAATCACAGATATACCTTACACTTTTATTCCCTAGCCAAAAACCAAGCACTGTAAGGCAAGATCCACAGACATAGGAGGCCTTCCCTTCTAGGCAGCTATATCCCCTTATACCCATGTGCTTGTTAGTTAGGTTTTGATAGTTTTTTGTAGGTTGTTTGTTTTTGTATTTTATTTTGTTTTGTTTGTAAACTGGACACAAGTTAGGGCCATATGGAAAGAGGGAACCAATACTGAGAAACTACCTCTATAAGATTGGCCTGGAGGCAATTGTGAGGTCATTTTCTTGATTAATGATTAATTTGCGAGGACCCAGCTCACTATGGGTAGTGCCAACCTTGGGAAGGTGGTCCTGGGTTGTATAAAAAAAACAAACTGAGGGAGCCAGAGGAAATTCGCCAGAACGCAGGGTTTCTCCACGGCTTCTGCTTCAGGGTCTGCATCTAGTCCCTGTCTTGAGTTTTTGCCCTGACTTCCCTTCATGGTGAGCTGTCTGAAATAAACCCTTTCCTCCCCGTGTTGCTTTTAGTGATGGTGTTTATCACAGCAATAGAAAGCAAACTCGGACACCCTAGCCAGCTTTCCAGTGCCTGGCTTATTGTAAGATCTTAATATTAACTGAATAAAGGAATCGGCCATACTAGTAACGAATAGAAGGCAGTGATGCTGAGAGAAATGGAGACGATGATGACCTTGCTTTCAGGTTCTTGTCTCCAGCCACTTCCAGAGGCTTTCCAATTGTGTGTCCACTAGTCACAGCAACAGCGCCATTCTTGATACCTGTTGTGGATTAGTTATTTTTATCATCGTTGTCTTAAATACTTAATACCGTTTAAGGAAAGTAGTTTCTTTTATGCTTCTAGCTGGAGGGCTAGTCCACCATGATGGAGAAGACAAGGTGGTGAATGTGACTCTAGTTGTGGTGGCAGGAATGTGGGACAGCTTGCTCACAGTGTCTGCAATCAGTATGGGGGGTGGGGAGAAGAAGGGGAAAAGGTAGAGGGAGAGAGAGAGAATATGAAGGAAGAAATGTCCACAAGCCTCTTCATTATGTTCTGACTCATAGTCCCATTCCACCACCTGTCCACATATTCCTTCTCTCTCTGGGGTCAACTTACTGCAAGTGGCCATACCCCCAAAGCTATCTTATCCCTTAGATTGGCTTACTTTCTGTGCTTTTTCTCCAATTCTGGGCACTCAACTGAACAGTTCTCCGCCACCCCCATCCCCACCCCCCACCCCCATCACATTTTAGGTCTCTCTACAGACAGTCTCTTCTACGTTTGTCTGACCCACTTTATTTTCTGTTCTTTCACGGCTAAAACTCTGTAGTTTGTCCCAACCTTTCGACTTCTCTCACACAATGAGGCAATATCCACCAATTGAGGTACATTCATTCCCATAGCCCCTTCTAACTTTTAGATTTTCTCACAAATTACAGAAACCTATTGTCCTACAAAAGTCATGGAAACCATTCTCATATTTTCTAGGGTCTTTGATCAATATCCAAGTATTTTTTGATATTCTACAAAAATCCTTTTAAAATTCTTGGGATTCTTGTTTGGATTTTAATGGACTTTCATATTTTATTTAAATTTCTCTGCCTGGGAAACTCTTCACCTGTTTCTTTCAAAGTGCACTGTCTGTACCTATCCAATTTACCCTTCTTGCACTGTTTGACTTCCAGCTAGGTTCAGTTGTTTTGAACAGCTTCCGAATGGGCTATTCTTGATGGACACACTGAGATTCCTTAGCAGCCTTGCCTACTATCTCTATTTGGATAATCAAACATTTAAAAACAGCATTAATGTCTGATCAGTTGGATTAGTGAGTTGAAAAAAAAAAAAAAGACTCTCAAGCCCAGTGTCCTAGACACATCCACAGAAAGTAATTTAAAATAGATGATAGTCATATACCATTGGATTCCTGGGATAGTCTATGTCGGTGAATTTTCAATTTTAACTTAGCCACAGAGAAAGGATTGTGTCTAGAAAGGGAAGAAGAATCCTGCTGCAAACAGAGCAGGACAAACAGCAGTGCCTATTCGTGGCAGAATTGCTTATGACAGACACCCACTGCCAAACAAGAGATCAGGAAAAACAATCCTCTCAGGGCTTGCTTCCTTGGAAGCTGGTTGCTGGCTTGTTTCTGAGGAGAAAGTTTTCATTAATCTGAGCACACATCCCAATAATTGTTTCTGAAAAAAACTCCCAAAAGTCAATGTGTCTTCAAATTTCCTCTCACTTTAATCTTTCTGAGGTTTCAAAGTCTAAGATCACTGATTAAAATTCTGTCTCGATACTTACATTGCAGAACACAATTCTCTCTATAGCTAAGAGCATATGCCATTCTTTTTAGGAAAACTAAGTGTCTTGGCAATTGCTATGCATTAATTGTTGATCTTCTGAATTCAGTCATTGGTGGTGGGCATAATATTTTATCAATATGTAAATATGAAAACACACCTGTGGGACATTTGTGCTTGCATTTCTCCACTCGTGTTATAAGAGCACAGGGTCAAATCAACTGGATCCCCCATGGCTGTACATCTCTCATGGCTCCTGCAGACTTTCCAGCCTCCCTTCCTCTCTGGGTGTGTCTGCTACTGGACTCTGGATGATCACTGGAAAACTCAGGACAGTAGCATATTCTCTCTATCACAACATCCAGCCAGCAGTTTCTTTGAACTAATATTTTCACACTGTAGGAGTTTGTTTAACAACAAGAAGTTAGTGGAGTACTTGAAGCAGAGATTTTTTTTTTTTTTTTTTTTTTTTTTTGAGACAGGGTTTCTCTGTGTAGTCCTAGCTGTCCTGGAACTCACTCTGTAGACCAGGCTGGCCTCGAACTCAGAAATCTGCCTGCCTCTGCCTCCCAAGTGCTGGGATTAAAGGCGTGCACCACCACCGCCCGGCGAAGCAGAGATTTTTTTTTTTTTAATGCAGTGTTTCTGGATCCTTTCAATGTGTGTGGATTAACTAACTGTTGCCAAGTGCTTTTCTCTTCCCTCTGTGGTCTTCAGCAGGGGAATATTTTGCCACTACCTTGAAGAGGGTGCCCGGTGCCCCATTCCCATCTTATGTTCCTAGACTTTTCTCAAAATTCACAGACACCATGACTTTCAAGGAGAGAGTGTGGAACCATCTTACCTACATTGAAGAACATGCATTTTGTTCCTATTATTTCAAAATTGCTGTAGAAATTGCCTCTGAAATTCTTCAGACCCTGGTGACTATGAGAGAACTCTTGATCCCAGTGTCCATTTGGATGTTTTATACTGACTTTGTGCTGGAGTTCCCCAGACCTGTGGTGCCCAACATGGTTTACATTGGTGGGATCAACTGCCTCCAGGGGAAGCCACTTTCCAAGGTATGTTATTTCTCCTTTAGCACATGAAGTGTGTCCTTGCTTTGGACAATAAAATTTCCTTATAAATCCATGATTTGTTGTTATATTAGTTACATCTTAGATTTCTTCCTGGATTAGAGAATTATTTTGTGCCAGGTCCTTATAAATCCATGATTTGTTGTTATATTAGTTACATCTTAGATTTCTTCCTGGATTAGAGAATTATTTTGTGCCAGGTCATTAATAGAGCAAAAATGTATGTATCACTTCCTTGTTGACATGTTTGTGTATATTCATGGTATAATTAGATAGAACTTGGAAACATAATCCAGATTTAAGTGTGTATGTGTGTGTATGCATGTAATGAAAGTTGAAAGGAGAAGAAGAGGCCTTATGTGAGGCAGGGAGGGGAAAAAGAGAATGCTGGGATATATAATACATAAAAGTATGAAGGGAACTCATTGAACTAAAGGAGGAGATCAGTAAAAGAGGCCAGAGGAAGGGTGTAAGGTCTCACTGGGCAGGTTTTAGCCTCTGAGCTCTCATCATGATTAGGGGGAACCAAGATATCCTTGATGTGGTTGCCAAAGCTCTGATAATCCAGAGCTACCTGAATCTCTTGCTTGGGGCGCTGTCTGTCTATGTTCCAACCATCCAACCTGTTTTCTGTCTCTCAAACCATCACATTTGACTCTTTTTGGGGGCCTTCATGGCTATTGCCTTCTCTGAAATCCTGCTTCTCCCACAAGTATCTGTGCAGAACATACCTGTTTGAGTTTGGTCTCAGTGATATCTTTTAGGAAACTTCCCATGATCCCTGTAAACAGCTCAAGTTCAGTTTCATGGTGGTTGGGGGCATTTTTCTCCTAGGATGACTTATCACAATGCCGACTGGTAAATTATTTTCAAATCTCTCTGTCTGGTCTGTCATGCTTCCCTGTGCATCAACATCCCCAGAGCAGAAATCAGAGTTGACTCTATGTATCTGTCCAGCCTGGTGTCAGGAGATCTTCTGTTGGACATATAAAAACAGGGCTGGAATTTAGGGCTGTGTGAAGGATTTTTTCCTCTTGCTTTATGTCATATTTTATGACTGGCAAATTGTGCCATTTCCAAGTCCAAAGGGACCTGTGAAACATGATGCTGGAAATGGTGGCTGATGTCCAGTCTTTCAGTCATTAACCCAAGTGTACCCCAAAACACACATACACATGAATGTGCCTCTTCCACCCCAAACTTCCAAATAGGTACACACACAAAGACCCTTTGGTACATAGCATGGAGATAACATAACTACAAATCTGATTTTTTAATAAATAAAATTCCTGGTCCCCAATAAGTTATTCGAGTGCCTAAAGACAGTTCTTTTGATGCTGTGTTTCTGGACCCTTTCAATGTGTGTTGCCAAGTACTTTTCTCTCCCACCCGTCGTCTTTCACCAGAGTTTTTGTCACTATGTTGACGATCATACTCAGTGCTCCCATCCTCTCTCTTACATTCTCAGATCTCATATCTATCCTGCAAAGAACCTAGTGTGAGGAACAGGAGCAGTGGTGTCTCCACAGTTAATAGGTATGCCAAGGTGGGAAGTGTCATTCCTCCTGGTCTATAAAAGATAACAGTCACACTTTGATGCTTATGTCCTGGTTAGAGATGGGGCAGAATCAGGGATGTCTCAAGCAGAACAATGCCTGCAGGAAGAATTCTATGTTCTCCTCTTCCTCACAATTGGAGAACCAAGGTGGGGAAAAAATGGTATTATAAGCCTATTGGTAAGAGAACATAAAGACCAATGCTGGTAGAGATGGGAGCTCCAGTGGGTCATTAATGTTTGAAGAAGGAAGAAGGGGAATGGGAGATGAGTGTGGTTGAGTATGTTTATCACAAGGAGGGATGGGGCTGAGGGACTTCTTTTCAAAAACCGTTTTGGTCTGCCTGATGATCACACAATAGAAGAATTGGGGTCACCATGAAGGAGTACCTGCCTCATCACATTTCAGTCTTTAGCTGGGATGACAATACCAAATGCCCACTGGGAATGTGCTGAGACCCAGTTGTAAACTGCCAGACTAGAACCTACCTATGATGGGCTGTGTGCAGGCACCCCTCTCCTGTGATGTCAGATAGATCCACATTGGGGTTTGGGATCAGTTGGGAAGGAGGATGTTATCATCAGGAAACTTAGAAGAGAATTCAGACTAGATAATCCTTGAAAGGACTCTAGCCAGGCACAGCATTTCATCTGTTAACACATCCCATAATAGCATAATAAAGAGGTTCTTGATAGCCAGTGCTTTACAGCAGTGCTTCTTAAACTATCTGGTTAAAGAAAAAGAAAGAACAACTCAAATTGATTATTACTTTATCATAGATGATAGAGATTGTATAAAAGAGAAAATATAAGACCCTGCATATTGGTGATGGACTTGGTTGATGAAGCAATACCCTTTGCTATGAGAGTCTCAGCTCGGTGCTGTGGTACCTCCCTGGTGCCTGAACCTGCGCTGTGTGCTGGAAATAGACCCAGAACAGCGCTATTTTGGACTTAAGCAAAAAGAGTTTGCATGACTGCTGTTCAGTCAGAGATAAAACAAGGTTAGAGTTCTAGTTAAACATGCTAATACATTGCCAAGTGTCCTAATGACTCAACTCGAGGACTAAGTCCAATGTCATCCCTTAGTGTTCTTGTTGCCTGTTTGGGAACCTGGCAATGTTTTTGTTCTTAATCTGTGATGACATCTAGAAGTCTTAAGTCCGATGACACTTCAAAGTCTTTAGCAAAGATGAACCCTTGGTTATTTTACCTGGAGCTAATAAACATGGCCATCAGAATTGGAGGGCTCGGACCTTGACAGGCTTCAGAGGCTCAACACTCTTCTTCTGTCTTCTGTCTAGATGTCTGTTGAGAAGCCAGGCTCAGAAATAGTCATCCTTTCCTGGAAGGAAAAAAAGGAACCTTTCCATTGACTATCAAGCAGGCAATATTTCAGAGATACTGCTTTTATCATGGATGGTTCATGGATTAGTGATGTACAAGGGTTCTGTAGGAGGATAGAATTTCTAGTCTCAGTGCTTGTCAACAAAGTCTCAGATCTGTGAAGTTGTCACACCAAGAGCAATGTAAAGTTGTTTTGGCTCTGTCTCAGCCCTTCCTAATACAATGTGTCCTTTAGTGAGGGACTAGCTTTGCTGTGACCTCCTCTAGCATTCTGTGCCTCTTCCTCTTGACTAACTCATTCTTCACTGCCTACCCTTCTTAGCCTACCTTCTTATGATGTACAAACAACACATGATGCATACTGAGACTCCATATAGGTCATGAATTCTGAATTCTAAAAAATCAAAATACATTGTTCCATTACTCTTTCAAAACTAGTATTACATTAGAGGACATAATCTTTCCAAAGAAAAGATCACACTTTTTTTTTTTTTTAAATTTGGAAAATACACAGGTAGATATTTCAGGTAGTGAAGTTCCTTAATTTTTATTCTTGTGGCTGAATCACTACCACTGAATTGAATTTTCCTCATGCATATAAAAACTGTCTTTGCTGCCTGTGCTTTGTTGTCTGTTTTCTCCTCCTGTGTTATAAGAGCACAGAATCTCAACCCCATCATTATATGGAGACTTTGATAGGATTGCCACCCTATTTTAGGAAGTTTCAACTGTACTAGGTTTCTACATGGCCACTTAAATACTATTCAATTCTAGCTGGTTCTCCTCCTTATGGTCTCACTCAGTATCATCTCTCTCCAAGTTTTGCCTCCTCTGCATCCTCCAGTCCACCAAAAAAAATATATTGTTTTCCTTTCCTAGGAAGATCCATGTGCCCCTCCTAGTCCCTGATATTGGGAGATGGGTTTGTGCACTAAGAATTCAGATGCTGATTTCTCTACCCAAGGATCTGAAAGCAGTCTGGACATTGTCACTGTCATTATTATTGGGGCATCTCAAAAGCCAAAGCATTGTTTCATAACTCATTCAAAACTGTTTCTGCAATAGAGGGCGTGATCTTTCCTAAGCAAACATCATGACGCTTTCTTATGTGGACAGCACACAAAAGATATTTCAGCCAGAGCAGTTAATTATTGCTTTTTTGAGTAAATCATTAACACTGAATTTAACCCCACTTAAAAACATACAAATACATGTGTCCACTGCAGTAGGTCTCATGCCTTTACTTTTTAACCAGCTCTATTAGAAAAGCCTATGGTCATAGCAACAAAATTGTTCTGGGCTGTGTGGTTTTACTATGGCTTCTGCAGGCTTTCCATCCTCCCTTCCTCTCTATGTGTGCCTGCTGATGGCCTCTGGCTTGGTCCAGGCAGGCAGGCTGCTGGTGGTGCCCATGGATGGGAGCCACTGGTTCACCATGCAGATGGTTGTGGAGAAACTCATTCACAAAGGCCATGAGGTGGTGGTAGTCATCCCAGAGGTGAGTTGGCAGCTTGGGAAATCACTGAATTGTACAGTGAAGACATACTCGATTTCCCACACTCTGGAGGATCTGGACCGTGAGTTCAAGTATTTTTCTCATACTCAGTGGAAAACTCCAGAATACAGTACACGTTCTTTACTGACAGGCTCAGCCAAAGGTTTCTTTGAACTAATATTTTCACACTGCAGGAGTTTGTTTAACGACAAGAAGTTAGTGGAGTACTTGAAGCAGACTTCATTTGATGCTGTGTTTCTGGATCCTTTCAATGTGTGTGGATTAACTGTTGCCAAATATTTGTCCCTCCCATCAGTGATCTTTGCAAGAGGTGTATTTTGCCACTATCTTGAAGAGGGTACCCAGTGCCCAAGTCTTCCTTCTTATGTTCCTAGAATTTTCTCAGCATTCACAGACACCATGACTTTCAAGGAGAGAGTGTGGAATCATCTCTCCTATTTTGAGGAACGTGCATTTTGCTCCTATTATTTCAAAACCGCTTTAGAAATTGCCTCTGAGGTTCTGCAGACCCCGGTGACTATGACAGACCTCTACAGACCAGTGTCCATTTGGTTGTTACGCACTGACTTTGTGCTGGAATTCCCCAAACCTGTGATGCCCAATGTTGTCTTTGTTGGTGGGATCAACTGCCTCCAGGGGAAGCCACTTTCCAAGGTATGTTATACATTCTTTAGCACATGAAGAGAGCTCTAGGTTTGAAAAACATAAAAAGAAATTCTTTACTGAGCTGTGATTTTTTTTAATATTACTGAATATGTAATTTCTTTTGAGTAGGAGAATTGTTTTGTGCCTACTTACTAATTAGAAAAATAATTCTATATAGGTATCTCATTGATGTGGATATGTACTCCTGTGACATATATTGTATGTAAATTCCAAGGTACAACCTAATTTTCAGTATATATATATATGTGTGTTCATATTTGTGTGTGTGTGTGTGTGTGTGTGTGTAGGTCATGAAATTACAAAGGGGGTGGGGTAAAGAAAACATGGATGAGTAAGAACAAAGACAGCAATGATAGACATGTTATATCAAAGCAGAAGATTTATTATTCAGGGACAAGAAGAGAACATAAGGAGCTGAGGCTGGGTACCAGGGGAGTGGAGTAACCAGAGAAAAGCACCGCACATCTGAAAAATGCCATGATGCCACCAGATAATTTTTATTCTCACCTAGAAAAGTAATTTGAAAAGACAACAACAACAAAAACAATAATAACACCCCTTCAAGCAACATTTTAATGTTTTTGGAAACAATGATAAAACACATCAAGCCTCAGAGCAGCTCTCCCTATTTGTAGGTTGTTCTCTATAGGAGTATGCATACAGTTTGCCAAAATTTCAAAAGTTATTGATATGTTACATAGGATGGAATGTGTGTGATTTTCTTTTTTTTTTTTTTAAAGAAAATACAATAATAAGATAAAACAGAAACCATCGTATCAAAGTTGAACAAGTCAACAGAAAAATAAATGTGCCTCAAGACAAGTCACAAGAACCATACTATTCTCATAGACAAGAATGTGGAAACAGCTTGTTGACACATTCAAGAGTTCCATAAAAGTACTAAACTGAAAACTATTGTACATCTGCAGAAGACCTGGTGCAAACCCATGTTGGCCCTGTGCATACTGTTTCAGTGTTTGTGAGTTCATATGAGCTTTTCTGAGTTGTTTTAGAGGGCTTTGTTCTCCTGGTGCCCTCTGTCTGTTCCTTCTCCCCAATGCTTGCTGCCTCCTCCTCCTTGGCGTTCCCTGAGGTCTGAGGGAAGGGATTTGATGGAGACATCTCCTTTAGAGCTGTGTACTCCAGGGTCTGTCTCTCTGAAATGTCTTGCTGTGGTCTCTGTGCTTGTTCCCATCTGCTGTAAGAGGAAGTAGCTATGCTGATGGCTGAAGAAGACATCAACTATGAGTGCAGCAGAAAACCAGTGGGAGTCATTTTATTGTTACCTCTTTCTTAAACAGTTCAGAAGTATTTGGTTTTCTCTGAGCTCTTGAGGCTGTCTAGACCCAAGCAGTGTCAGGTGTGAGTTCCATCTCATAGGATAGGCCTTAAGTCAGATCAGACACTGGTTGGTTAATCTCACAAGGTTGGTACCTCCATTGCTCTAGCATATTTACAGTCAAGACAGATTGTAGGTCAAACCTTTTGTGGTGGGCTTGATGATTCCTTTCCCTTTGGTATCCTGCAGCATACCTTTCCATGTAATAGAATCTAGAGCATGGGGTTGAAGGTTCTATGCAGCCAGCAGCTCAATCTCTCCATGTTCAGTGAGTTGTGTGTGTGTTGTCTTCAACACTGGGACCTTGCTGTCATTGTGTGGAGAGCAACCTATTATCTTGGCACGGCCTGGGTTGTTTGTGGATTTCCATGGGGTCCTTTTGACCCACAACTGAATTACATGAACCTGAGTCCCAGTACTGGGGGCTTCATTTGGAGAGAAGATATGGCAAGCAGTGTTTTTGTCTCCTTTACGACATGTAGACCTTGCTAGCATTGCCTTCCCGTTACAAAAAGTTTCTACTGCACTGGGCTTCCACACTGCCACTCAAATGGTCGTCAGTTCTACCTGGCTCTTCCAACAACCTTTCCTTAGCCTCTGCTCCCCTTCCCCATCCTACCTGATTCTTCCGTTCTTGTTTCTTCTCTTGGCTCTAGTCTACTCATAAAAGCTATTCTACGTTCCACTCCCAAGGAGATCCATTTTTCCCTTCTAGTCCCTACCTTTATGCCTAACCTCTCTGGGTCTATGGATTGTAGCTTGGTTATCACTTATTTAAAGGATAATATCCAAATATAAGTGAACACATACAATGCTTATCCTTCTGCGTCTGGGTTTCCTTACCAAGGATGATTTTTTTTTTTTTTTTATAGTGCCATACATTTGCCTACAAATTTCATGATGACGTTTTTGGATTTTTGAGATCAGGTTTTTCTATGTTGCCCTGGCTATCCTGAAACTCACTTTATAAATCAGGCTGGCCTTGAATTGTGAGATGCACCTGCCTCTGACTCATGAGCGCTGGGATTAAAGGTTTGTATCATGATTACCTGGCTCAACTTCCTGCAACCTCTAAGGATTCAGGTCTGTTATTATTCATGATCATTTTAGCTAACTTGGTCTTTTTGGTTTCCATATGAAGTTGAAAATTGCCCCTTTTTTGTCTGTGAAGAATTGTGTTGAAATTTTGATGAGGATTACATTAAATCTGTTGATTGTTTCAGGGAGGCGGATCATTTTGAACTATGATAATCCTACAGATCCATGAGCATGGGAGAGCTTTCCATCTTCTGATATATATTTCCATATCTTTCTTCAAAGACTTGGCTAGAGTTCCAAAGATATTTTTTATTGTTTAAGGACATTGTGACAGGTGGTGTTTTTCTGATTGCTTTCTCAGTCTGTAATTTGAGTATAAGAGGGCTATTGATTTTCTGAGTTAATTTTGCTGAAAGTGTTCATTAGCTATTCAAGTTTCTGGTGGAATTTTTAGGGACACACACACAAATATATATAATATTTTCTGCAAATAAAAGGAATTTGACATCTTCCTTTTCAATTTGTATACCCCGATCTGTTTCAGTTGCCTTATTGCTCTAGCTAAGACTTCAAGTATTGTATTGAATGGGTGTTCAAAGAGTGGACCATCTTAGGCCACGTGGTGGTGGCCCAAGCCTTTAATCCCAGCACTTGGGAGGCAGAGGCAGGTGGATTTCTGAGTTCAAGGTCAGCCTGGTCTACAGAGTGAGTTCCAGGACAGCCAGGACTACACAGAGAAACCCTGTCTCAAAAAAACAAAAACAAAAACAAAAAACAAAAAAAGATACTTGATGTTCTTTTTCATGCATTTTGCTTGCCAATATATTAGAGACACAAGCCAAAGCTTAACTGTCCTTTAGTGGTCACATTACAATCTTTTCATAGAATGACCTTATTTTGTAAGTGATGCTTAAGTGATATTTACTTCCTTTCTCTGGATTTTGTGAAGAAGTCTGTGTTGACTGTTCTTCAATACATACTTTACATCCACATGTTTCCATAGTATATTCTGATGTCTCATGAAGCAAGAGGTAGGGTTAGTGGGTAATACATCTGTGCATGTGCCACACTTCAGCACACCCCACACAGTTAGTTACACACACCACCCTCACCGTCACCCTCACCACCATTACAAACTTTAGTGTCACTCACACACACAATGCTCAGCCACATGCAATCACATATATGTGCATATGTGGAGGTTCTTGATAAAGAGGTTGTATACAGTACAACCACAGACCTAAATAAATGAACAAACAAACAAAAACAACCCTGGGAACATATATGTGTCTTATTATTTTATATGGCTGCCATGTTTCACAGTTACTCTTTGTGTTGCTGGGGAACAGAAGTTATGGATGGATTTATATGTGTGTGTTAAGATAGAACCTGTGTGACTATATGTGTCTAGACATGTATTTGTGTTCGGTATGCTAGGGGATTTGATGATGGTCTTATAACACAAACCCCATAAATCTCTCTGGAGAATTCTTTATAGAGGTGTAATTACATCTCACAGCAATGGTGACTGTATGGAGTTGTCATGTACACAAGAGGAACAGCATTGGTTTGGCCTGCACCAGTCTTCCCCTCACAGGGTGTCCTCTGGTGTGGCCTTCTCTGACAATCTTTCCTTCTTCCTGAAAACTGAATGTCATATCTTACCTTCTTCCATTCCTAGCCCCTGTTATGAGGTTCAGCCAAGCAAGCACACTGTAAAAGCAGAGACTCTTAGTGGGGTTCATAAATTTTCTGAATTCTCACAATCCAATTATCATTTCGTAACTGTCTTTAAAAACCTGGCATTGCCATAGAGGGCATGATCTTCCAAGGCAAAGATCACAAGCTTTTCTTTTTGGAAAACATGTAAATATCTAGTCAGCAAAAACAGCTCATTAGTTATTCTTCTGGATAAATCATTGGCAGTGAGTTTAACTGCCCTTGAAGATGAAAATACACGTCTTCACTGAGGAAGGTTTGTTCCTTGTGCCTTTTCCTGCTACTGTGCTAGAGATGGAGATAGAGTCTCACTGGCTAGATTGCTCTGGGATATGCTTCTTTCATGGCTCCTGCAAAGTTTGTCAGCCTCTCATTCCTCTGTGTGTGTGTCTGCTGCTGGTCTCTGGCTTCATCCAGGCAGGCAGGCAGGCAGGCAGGCAGGCAGGCAGGCAGGCAGGCAGGCAGGCAGGCTGCTGGTTGTGCCCTTGGATAGGAGCCACACTTTTACCATGAAATCTCTTTTGGGTAAAATGTCCCACAGAGGGCATGAGTTGGTGGTTAATGGTTCCAGAAGTGAGTTGGCAATGGGGAACACCCCTGAGTTCTCCAGGGAACACTTATTTGGCTTCTCACACTCTGATGGATTAGTGTTTTGCTGACACTCAATGAAAAACTCAGGAGATTGAGTATGTTTTCTGTAACAGTGACCTCACCTGAAGGTGCTTATGTCATCACCTTTTCACTATGTAGAAGTCTGTTTAGTAAAAAGCAATTAATAAGTTACCCACCACACAGTTTTCTGATATATTCCTTGACCCTTTTGATTCCTGATGTGTGCAACTTAGTGGTTGCAACTTATGGTCTTTCCTTTCAACCTATGTTGGTCATCAGGGTAATATTTATTCTAACGTTCAAGGAAGTACTCAATGCACCAGTCCATTTCCTGTTGCTGGACTTTTCAATCTTATTAAACCCACATAAAACACACAGTTCTGATACATCATTTATAATCTATATGCTTAATTGGGCATATTTAGGGCTATACTATCTTAGTCCCCAGCTATAAGACCCCTTGTTACTTGCTGTTTCTCCTGGCCAGTAGGTTCTAGTCCATGGTGGCTTCCTCTTCCTCTGTCTTCTCTGTCTCTCTTCCTCTCTGCCTGCAACTCCCTCTCAAGCCTCCAATCCCACATTTCCCTTCCACTGCCCAATCATAGTTGACCAGTTAAATTGGGTGAAAGTTCACATGGCATCACATGAGTTAGTGATGGCAACCACCTCTTGAGGAACCAGTATTAGCATTAGAATACAAGCAGCATCAGGCCAACCCACTACAATTTCCCATGTTTGTAAGCTTCCCACCTACCTCCCAGATACAAGGGCTTTCTCTCTTCAAAGAGGGAGTGTGGAATTATTTTTGCGTTTTGCTTGAACAATTATTTATCATAGAAATCACATCTAACATTCTCCAACCCCCTGAGACAGTGATCTCTACAAAGGCACATTTTGTGTACAGACTTTCCTTTTGACTATTCCAGGCCTGTGGTGGTCAACATGGTCTTCATGGTGGGATCAGCTACTACCAGAGAAAGTCACAGTCTCAAGTGTGTTATCTGTCCCTTATCATAGGACAGATGGCCTGGCTTCGGACACTAGGAGGGAAACATTTCTCATTATACTGTGGTTTGTCATTTATTTTTTCATGTAGACAGTTTCTTGCTCAATGAGTTACTTTTTGCCAAGTTACACAATTCTAGTTACCCAATCTTATTAACTTGCCTCTATTGGTATATATATATATATATATATATATATATATATATATATATATCTACAGTTGAATTAGTTCTTTATAAATTTCAGATTGTTTAAAAAAATATCCTGGTTCAATTTCAGTCTCTTCATATCAGTCTTATATTCCATCTCTGGGTTTCACACTTAGATGATGAGTATGCTGTTTTAAAAATTATTTGAAATAATTTTGAAATGTGTGTATACATAGGATGTATCAGTTTATATTCCTTTTATTAAAATTACATATAGTAATTGGTTGGGAATAGTGTACCTTACTTTGTGCTTTTTAAGATAATAGATCAGAGATATCTTCATAAGCAGGGCTTAAAGATTTGCCTTAGTCATTTAAGTGCCTTAAAATGTTCCTATTTTCATCCAATCAGTAACAATAGACACTTGAGCTTTTGCTTCATCTTTCATGATGGACAGAAGTGTGCCAAGCATCCTGAAATACCTGTTTTCTGTTTAACTCTTTCCTTTTTTGTTGTCATTTTTATTTCAGCCTGGTGTCCTACATACAGAATGGCCATGTCTACTTGTATACATGTTATTGTATGTGTATCACATAGCACATCATAATTTGAGAAATAGATTTGAAGCTACAAATAATGTGACAGTAAGATCAGTGCTGGATGACAGTGGTAACTTTCCCACTGCCTGACTCTTCCAGATGTTGTCTAATTAATAAAGTTATATATTAACTTCTCTTGAGCAATAACATTGTTTATAGCTACTTTTTTCTTGATAATACTAGAAATTGAACCCCATTTCTTATACATGCCATGCAAACAAGCTACTACCGAGCATATCCTCAGCCCTCCTTTTATTTTTTGTTTTGAGATGTGTCTGACTGAGTTGACCAGGCTGCCTTTGAACTCACTCTGCAGCCCAGGCAGCCCCAATTCAGTATCCAGTGAGTAAACCCAAGGCCATCCCTAAAGATTACTTATCTTGGTTTTTAATCAAAATCTTCAGATTCATACAAGGGACCCTCTATAGTGCAACGGATATCTTTCTTACACCCCTCAATCTATCTTTTAAAAAGAATACAGTGTGTGATGAGTGGTAGTGTCTGTCAGGTGTGTGAGTCTGTGGACCCCAGAGTGGGACAAGGATGAGTAGTGATAAGCAGGGACATATCTCCAACAAGGTATGACACTTATTTGTTTTTCCCTAGTTCACCATGGCCAGTGCTGCACACTCGTGCTTTTTAAACTGTCTGACAGTGAGGAGAAAGAAAAGAAAATATGCGATTTATTATGGGTTCATGATTTCATGAGTGGTACTTGAGATCTAGACAATGGGAAACCCCAGGGATATCCAATGTAAGTCCTTGGTGATGGGATTGCATAACCAGACAAATTCTGGTGCACTGAGAGTCTCTCCACAGGTGTCCCATGTGTGTCTGTTCTGCTGTCTCCAGGATGGAAGGGAACACTGCACCTGCACTGTGTGCTGGGGACAGATCTGGGACAGCACTGCTTTAGATCTAAGCAAAGGCTTAACATGACCATGGTTTAGAGGGAAGAAAAAGTGATTAGAGTCCTTCTGTAAACAATACCGGCCTGCTGCCATGTGCCCCGATCGATTGATTACTCCATATCACCTGTCAGATGGCATCTGGGCCCATTTTTTCCCTGCTACCTGTGCTTCATTTTCCTTCAGAAGTGTGAACAAGGTGTGCACGTTGATCACTATGAACTCTCTCTCCTGCTTTCTGTCTATTAGATCTTGAATGGGTGTTTCTGTGTCATTTCCAAAAGAAAAGAATGCTGTTAGTGTTTCCAAATGGCCCATTGAAGAAAATCAGAAATGCACAGCTACCTGACATCAAGTTACTCTAGGTTGGGAAAGATTTGGAAGAGGTAAGTGGTGTGACAAGGAGCTCATCAGGTGCAGGGGCAGTTGGGGCTGCTTGAAATCCTGGGCTTAGAACCTGGCTCTGGTGTCAAGACACAGCTTGAGCATAGTGCTAGGGTGTCTGGTTTGCCCTTCTCATGCACTTTTCTTTACCTGAGAACTACTGTGCTTATTTATTTCATTAAATAGTTGTGGGTCACTTAGAAGCAAAAGTAAGGAGGGCAAATACTTGACAGACGGCCAATGTCCCCAAAGCGACCTTAGCTGCTCAATGCAGATGAGCTGGTGGGCAATGGGCCAACCCTTGTGACCAGCTGCCCTTTATTCCTCATCTCTGCAGTTCTGAGTGCTGCCCTGCTGGATAGAGGAATTATGTCTTTCAGTGTCGATAGCTGTGGGCAAGCTCAGTAGGTTAGAGACCTGGAGTCTGGTCCCATACGGACTGGATACATGTTTTCCTGGCTTTTTCTTGTTGTTTTATTTTTGTTTGTTGACACAGCATTTTTCTGTGTAGTCCTGACTATACTAGAACTCACTCCACGGTCCAGGCCAATCTCAAACTCACAGGGATCTGCCTTCCTCTCTTCCTCCTGAGTATTGGGGTTAAAGGTGTTTGCCACCACCCACCTGGAGCATCCTGTGTCTTTATTGGAGTGTGACTTTTCTTTTTGTACTGAATAACAGAGTCCTTGTGTGGCTGTGGGCTGTGAGAGAGTACTCTGCTTTCTCATCTTTCCTTTGCCTCTCAGACCTGCTTGAATCCACTGGCATTCAAAGGAGTCCATGTATGTGATGTCTATGAGCAAGTAGGGTATTCACATATGCCTAAGTATTTCCATAGTTGGCTTCTCTTCATTCCCAGTTCTAGTGCTAGGACCAGGGAGTCAGACCCATGCCCAAGGGCAAAGGCTCCAGTGCCTGTTCTGTCCTAGAGATGCTGAGACCCCCTTTTATTTATTGTGCCAGTGCTATGCTATTTAATGGCAGTAACCTTGAAGTATACTTTGAAAACAGGTATGTGACACACCACAGCTTTGTTCTTTTGCCTTGACTAAGTAGATTCCTTTGTGGCTCCCTATGAACTTTAGGATATTTCTCCTGTGTGAAGGCTGTTCTTTTGTATTGTAGTAGGGATTACACTAAGTCTGTAGACCTCTGTGGGGATGTCCTTGTTAGTTAGGTTTCTGTTGTTTGGAAAAGTACCGTGACCAAAAGCACCTCAGGGATGAAAGGAATTATTTCACCTTCAGATTGCAGTCTATCATGAAGGGAAGTCAGGGCAGGAAGTCAAGCAGGGTAGGAACTCTAGAGGCAGGAACTGAAGCAAGGCCATGGAGGAACACTGTGTAGGTTTGCTTGCTTTTTCCCCCGGCTTGCTCGACCTGCTATTTTACATAACCCAGGACCATGTGCCCATAGGTGATACTGCACAGAGTGGACTAGGCCCTCCTGCATCTGTCATGAATCACAAACATGACCCATGGGCTACAGGTCAGTATCAAAGGGGCAATTTCTCAGTTGAGGTTCCCTCTTTCCAAGTAACTCAGTTTGTGTCAATATTGTGTGATATTTTAACAGTACTAATTGATCTTACCAGTGAGCATAGGATGTCATGCATTATTTTTTCTTCCTTATTTGTATTGATATTTTATAGTTTTCATGACACGAGGCTGAAAAATCTGTTCTAAGTCATTGGGGATATCCTTTGTGTATGATATGTTTCTTCTTTCTTTTAGCTTTGGGGGGATTATTGTCATGTGGTCAGAGGTTGGGTGGGGAGAATGACCACACTGGGACAAAAGCTAGGTTGATCTTTCCTCTTGTGATTTTCTGAAATTGACAGACATCTTGGCAGGCACTACAGAGGCAGGGCCACTGATGTCTGGCTGAGGGGTGGATGCTGCCCACTGTGAACACCTTGTCTTTCTTCTTTCTATTAGAGGCACAGATGCAGTGTTTAATCTGTGTTCCCTGTGCAGTGTGACAAGAGAGAGCTCCCTGGAAGCACCTCAGAATGCTGGGGAGATAACCTCCAGCCAGAGAGTTTCCCCCACTACTGATATGCTCTGGGGAAGGGAGTGGATTGATGGGACTGAGGTGGTCTTCTTATGGTTCTCAATTGGATTTCATTCACGGCTGTGGACCATGAAGCAAGGTGCTTCTCTCTAGGCATTCAAGGACCAACAGTCTCCTGATTTGTGGGTAATTGCTAATGAAAATTTCTGTGAGCAGAAGGAATTTGAGAATTCAGATTGTGCCAATTGCTGATTCACTGTCCTCAGTTTTGTCAAACACAATGATCAGAAAGTGCCACGGTCACTGAGTCACATGGTGACTTGGAAAATGTTCAGTTTTGCTTAGGTTCCTCAAATGATCTGTGTTGTCTTCCTAAGGAAGATCATATAACAATATTGGCTGCAGAACCCCTCACCTACTCCTCCTCGGATCACCTGACATATTTCCCATGGAGGGAATCTGTAAACCTGTGTAATATCATGGAACTACATGCAATAATACAGATGTTTTGTGTGCTTGCTCTATGCAGGCCCACTATAGCTTCTTCCTATACTTGTGGCCTTGCATTGGTTTCCATGTGCTTGAGGATTCTGCTTCATCTTCTGGTCTTTCTCAAGTAATTTTTCTCCTCCTCTTTCTCATTCTTCTTTTCCTTCTTCTCTTTCTCCTTCTTGTTATTTTTGTAAAGATACACATTTGTATTCTAGACTATAATTCTAGAAGTATCAAATAGTGACAGTCTTCGAGAGCCAGAGCTCATGTTGAATTTTGTAGTTGGATGGACTATTGCCTTTGCTTGATTGGATAGCTGGTCTTACTGTTGTTAATACACTGTCAGGGTAGATGTTGGGGTTTTATAGTATTTCTTATCAAGTTAATCATAAGCTATTTTCACTGGCCAGGCAAATTTTCAATTTGTATCTGACACTAATCAAAGCTGCAAACTACTCTCTGAGTTTAGGGGACCAGATCTGCACAGAACCCAATGTTGAACAGAGTTGATTGTGTATCTTCTGGGGCAGAGAGCTATGTAATATGTTTTTCGATAAAATGAGTGGTTATCTGGTTTACCAAGTAGGTCAAGCCTGGTTGATTTGAGACCTGGCATGTCCATTCCAAGAAAATGTGTCCTTTAGGGAGGGAGCTGCTTCTGTGGGACCTCTAGCACTCTAAACTGTTCTTGGGTGACCTTCACTGTCCGTCTTGCTTAGCTTCACTTCTAATGATGTACAAATGACCATGTGGTGGTTGTAGAGGCCCCTTTAAGGCAGCATCTTAATTTTTCTGAGTTGTCAACATCCAAATCACTGTTTCACAACTCTTTCAAAACTGTTTCTGCAATAGGTGACATGATCTTTTGTAAGCAAAGATCATAACCCTCTTTTATCTGGAGAGCACCTAAAGGATATTTCAGCAAGTGCACTTAATTAATTATTGCTCTTTTCAGTAAATCATTATCACTGAATTTAACCTGACTTGCAAACAGGCAAATACACGTGTCCACTGAAGTAGGTCATGTGCCTCTACTTTTTAACCAGCTCTATTAGAAAAGCCTACGGTCATAGCGACAAGATTGCTCTCGGCTGTGATTTTACCATGGCTCCTGCAGGCTTTCCATCCTTCCTTCCTCTCTGTGTGTTCCTGCTGCTGGCCTCTGGCTTTTCCCAGGCAGGCAGGCTGTTGGTGATGCCCATGGATGGGAGCCACTGGTTCACCATGCAGATGGTTGTGGAGAAACTTATTCACAAAGGCCATGAGGTGGTGGTAGTCATCCCAGAGGTGAGTTGGCAGCTTGGGAAATCACTGAATTGTACAGTGAAGACATACTCGATTTCCCACACTCTGGAGGATCTGGACCATGTGTTCAAGTATTTTTCTTACACTCAATGGAAAACTCCAGAAAAAAGTATGCGTTCTTTAATGACAGGCTCAGCCAAAGGTTTCTTTGAACTAATATTTTCACACTGCAGGAGTTTGTTTAACGACAAGAAGTTAGTGGAATACTTGAAGCAGACTTCATTTGATGCTGTGTTTCTGGATCCTTTCCATGTGTGTGGATTAACTGTTGCCAAATATTTGTCCCTCCCATCAGTGATCTTTGCAAGATATATATTTTGCCACTATCTTGAAGAGGGTACCCAGTGCCCAAGTCTTCCTTCTTATGTTCCTAGACTTTTCTCAGCATTCACAGACACCATGACTTTCAAGGAGAGAGTGTGGAACCATCTCTCCTACTTTGAGGAACGTGCATTTTGCTCCTATTATTTCAAAACTGTTGTAGAAATTGCCTCTGAAGTTCTGCAGACCCCAGTGACTATGACAGACCTCTACAGCCCAGTGTCCATTTGGATGTTACGCACTGACTTTGTGCTGGAATTCCCCAGACCTGTGATGCCCAATGTTGTCTTTGTTGGTGGGATCAACTGCCTCCAGGGGAAGCCACTTTCCAAGGTATGTTATATATTCTTTAGCACATAAAGGAACCCTAGCTTTGGATAATATAAAAAGAAATTCTTTACTGAGCTGTGATTTATTGTTTCTCCTATTGCATATGGAATTTCTTTTGTTAGACAATTGTTTTGTGTCTGCTTACTAATTAGCAGAATAATTCTACATAGGTGCCTTAATGATATGTATATACACACCTGTGGCATTATTGTATATAAATTCCAAGGTAGAATCTAATTTTAAAAATATACATATGCCTTCATATTGGGTGTGTGTGTGTAGGTCATGAAATTACAATGGGGAGAGGAAAGAAACCTTTCATGGGTAAGAATAAAGACAGCAATGATAGACATGTTACATCAAAGTAGAAAGAGGATTATTCAGGGGCAAGAAGAGAACATGGAGCTAAGGCTGGGTAGTAGGAATAATCAGAGAAAAGCACCACACATCTGAAAAATGCCATGATGCCACCAGATAATTTTTATTCTCACCTAGAAAAGTAATTTGAAAAGACAACAACAACAAAAACAATAATAACACCCCTTCAAGATGCATTTTAGTGTTTTTGGAAACAATGACAAAACACATCAAGCCTCAGAGCAGCTCTCACTATGTGTAGGTTGTTCTCTATAGGAGTATGCATACAGTTTGCCAAAATTTCAAAAGTTATTGATGTGATACTTAGGATGGAATGTGTATGATTTTCTTCTTTTAAAGAAAATACAATAAGATAAAACAGAAACCATCGTATCAAAGTTGAACAAGTCAACAGAAAAATAAATGTGCCTCAAGACAAGTCACAAGAACCATACTATTCTCATAGACAAGAATGTGGAAACAGCTTGTTGACACATTCAAGAGTTCCATAAAAGTACTAAACTGAAAACTATTGTACATCTGCAGAAGACCTGGTGCAAACCCATGTTGGCCCTGTGCATACTGTTTCAGTGTTTGTGAGTTCATATGAGCTTTTCTGAGTTGTTTTAGAGGGCTTTGTTCTCCTGGTGCCCTCTGTCTGTTCCTTCTCCCCAATGCTTGCTGCCTCCTCCTCCTTGGCGTTCCCTGAGGTCTGAGGGAAGGGATTTGATGGAGACATCTCCTTTAGAGCTGTGTACTCCAGGGTCTGTCTCTCTGAAATGTCTTGCTGTGGTCTCTGTGCTTGTTCCCATCTGCTGTAAGAGGAAGTAGCTATGCTGATGGCTGAAGAAGACATCAACTATGAGTGCAGCAGAAAACCAGTGGGAGTCATTTTATTGCTACCTTTTTCTTAAACAGTTCAGAAGTATGTGGCTTTCTCTGAGCTCTTGAGGCTGTCTAGACCCAAGCAGTGTCAGGTGTGAGTTCCATCTCATAGGATAGGCCTTAAGTCAGATCAGACACTGGTTGGTTAATCTCACAAGGTTGGTACCTCCATTGCTCTAGCATATTTACAGTCAAGACAGATTGTAGGTCAAACCTTTTGTGGTGGGCTTGATGATTCCTTTCCCTTTGGTATCCTGCAGCATACCTTTCCATGTAATAGAATCTAGAGCATGGGGTTGAAGGTTCTATGCAGCCAGCAGCTCAATCTCTCCATGTTCAGTGAGTTGTGTGTGTGTTGTCTTCAACACTGGGACCTTGCTGTCATTGTGTGGAGAGCAACCTATTATCTTGGCACAGCCTGGGTTGTTTGTGGATTTCCATGGGGTCCTTTTGACCCACAACTGAATTACATGAACCTGAGTCCCAGTACTGGGGGCTTCATTTGGAGAGAAGATATGGCAAGCAGTGTTTTTGTCTCCTTTACGACATGTAGACCTTGCTAGCATTGCCTTCCCGTTACAGGAAGTTTCTACTGCACTGGGTTTCCACACTGCCACTCAAATGGTCTTCAGTTCTACCTGGCTCTTCCAACAATCTCTCCCTCAGTCCCATCTCCACCACCTCCTTCTCACCTGACTCTCCTAATCTTTTCTCCTCTCTTGGCTTCAGTCCACTCACAAAATGTATGTTCCACTCCCAAGGAGATTGATATGATCCTCCTACTTGCTTCCTCTATTCCTAACCTTTCTGGGTCTATGGACTGAAAGTTGTTTATCACTTATTTAATGACTACTATCCAAATATAAGTGGACACATACAATGTTTATCTTTCTGCGTCTGGGTTTCCTTACCAAGGATGATTTTTTTTTATAGTGCCATACATTTGCCTACAAATTTCATGATGTCGTTTTTGGGTTTTTGAGATCAGGTTTTTCTATGTTGCCCTGACTGTCCTGGAACTCACTGTGTAGACCAAGCTGGCCTTGAATTGTGAGATGCACCTACCTCTGACTCATGAGCGCTGGGATTAAAGGTTTGTATCATGATTACCTGGCTTAACTTCCTGTAATCTCTAGGGATTTAGGTCTCTGTTGTTCATGATCGATTTAGCTAACCTGTGCTTTTTGGTTTTCATATGAAGTTGAAAATTGTCCATTTTATGTCTGTGAAAAATTGTGTTGAAATTTTGATGAAATTTATTGCTTCAGATATGGGGGATATTTTTAACTATGATAATCCTATAGGATCCATGAGCATGAGAGATCTTTCCATGTTCTGATATCTTCTTCTATTTCTTTCTTCAAAGACTTGGCTAGAGTTATGAAGATATTTTATATTGTTTAAGGATATTATGATAGATGTTGTTTATCTGATTTCTTCCTCAGTCTTTCATTGTAAATAGGAGGGTGTCTGATTTTCTCAATTAAATTTGTCAAACATGTTCATCAGTTTTTGGAGTTTCCTGGTGGAAGTTTTAGGAACACTTATATACTCTATTGTATCATCTGCAAAATAAAGGCAATTTGACTTCTTTCTTTTCTGTTTGTATCCCCTGATCTCTGTCAGTTGCCTTGTTGTTCTAGTTAAGACTTCAAGTACTACATTGAATGGGTGTTCAAAGATTGGACCACCTTAACAAAGTCAGAAAGATAGTTGATGTTCTTTTCCATGGATTTAACTTGCCAATACATTAGAGACACAAGCCAAAGCTTGGCAGACTTGTCGATGCTCTTTAGTGATCACATTACAATCGTTTCATTGAATGACCTTATTTTGTAAGTGATAATTAGTGATATTTACTAACTTTCTGTCTTTGGATTTTGTGAAGACAACTGTGCTAACTGTTCTTCAATACTTTCTTTACATCCACAAGTTTCCATATAATGTTCTGATGTCTCATGAAGTTAGAGGTAGGGTTTGTGGGTAATACTCTGTGTATGTGTCACACTCATGCACACCCCAAACACTTAGTCACAAACACATACACCAACCACCACCACCACCATCACCCTCACCACCACTAAAACCCTCAGTTTCACTAATTCACACACACAGTGCTCAGCCACACACAATCATATATATGTGCACATGTGGAGGTTCTTGATAAATAGCTTTACAGGTGTGAATTAGGGTTTTGCTGACACTCAGTGAAAAACTGAGTGGATCAGTATGTCTTCTCTAACAGTGGCCTTAGGTGAAGATTCTAATGACATCATCTTTTCACTATGTAGGAGTCTGTTTAGCCAAAAGCAATTAGTAATTGTGTTGGTTTGAGTAAGTTTGACTCCCATAGACTCATATGTTTGCATGCTTGGCCCATCAGCAGTGGTATTATTAGTAGGTGTGGTCTGTTTGGAGTAGATGTGGGCTTGTTGGAGGATGTATGTCACTCCGGAGTGAGCTTTGAGGTGTCCTTGTGCTAAAGGTCTGTCCAGTGTAGAAAGAGTTTCCTCCTGGCTGCCTGTGGAATCCAGTCCCCTTCTGCTGCCTACCTTTGTGTCAATATGTCGAACTCTTGAGTCTTCCAGTACCTTGTCTGCCTGGAGACTGCCATGCTTCCCACTATGATGATAATGGACTGAATCTCTGAAACTGTAAGCCAGACCCAATTAAATGTTTTCCTTTATAAGAGTTGGTCACGGCTTCTTTTCACAGCAATGAAACCCTAACTTAGACAGTAAGTTACCCACAGCCGAGGTTTTCTGATGTATTTCTGATGTACTTTTGATGTGTACAACTTAGTGGTTGACAAATATCTTTCCCTTCTATCAGTGATGGTCAGCAGAATAGCATTTGCTGTAATGTAGAAGGAAGTATCCAGTGCACTAGTCTCTTTTCCATGTTTCTAAGCTTCTCTCGCTCTCCTGCTTCCCAGATAATATGACTTTCTCTCTTTAAAGAGAGAGTGTGGAATTATTTTCCTTTTTTGCTTGTACAATTATTCATCATGGAAATCAACTCTGAAATTCTCTAAACTCCTGAGACAATGATTTCCACAGCCACGTGTCAATTTGGTTGTTGTGTACAGACTTTCATTTTGACTATTTCAGGCCTATATGATGCTGAACATGCTCTTCATTGTGGGATCAGCTGCTACCAGAGAAAGTCACTGTCTCAAGTGTGCTACCTGTCCTGTAGCATAGGTCAGGTTGCCTGGCATTGGGCACTAGGGGGAAAGATTTCTTACTAAACTGTGGTTTGTCATTTATGTTTACCACTTCGACAGTTTCTGGCTCAATGAATTACTTTTTGCCAAGTTACATAATTTAAGTTACTAAATCTTATAAAATTGCTCTCACTGGTATATGTGTATTTACAGTTGAATTAGTTATTTATAATTTTCAGGTTGTTTAAAAATACTGGCTTTATTTCAATTTTGTCTTAGGGTTTCATTGCTGTGAAGAAACACTATGACTAAGGCAACTTTTATGATTTTTCTCTCATTTATAATTTTTTATAATTTGGTTGGGGCTGACTTACAGTTTCAGAAGTTCTGTTCATTATCATCCTGGCAAGAAATGTGGTAGTGTCCAGGCAGATATGGTGCCGAGAGACAAGGAACTGAGAGTTCTACATCTTGAACCAAAGAGAGTCAGGAGAGTACTGTGTTTTCCTCAGGCACCCAGGAGGAGAGTCTCTTCCACACTGGGTGCTGGCCTGCTCATAGGATCTCAAAGCTTACCCCTGACAGTGACTCACTTCCCCCATCAAGGCCACATGTCTTAATAGAACCACATCCCATGTACTAAGTACATCCAAGCCTCCACAATTCCCTTCTAATCACTGTTTTAATCTGTCTCTGGGTTCTTCACTTACAAAGGTGCTTAGGCGATAAGTATGCTACTTTAAAATTTTTTTCTTGAAATTATTTTGAAATGTGTGTATACATGGGATTCATCAGCTTATATTTATTTTATTAAAATAACATATAGTAGTTGGTGGGGAATAGTGCTCTTTTCTTTGTACTTTTATTTTTAGACAACAGATCACTGATATCTTCATAAGTAGAGCTTACAGATTTGCTTAAAGATTTAAGTGCCTTAAAATCTTCATGTTTTCAATCAATCAGTAATGCTAGACATGTAAGCACTTGCTTCATTTTTTGATATGGACAAAAATGTGCCAAGCATCCTGAAATACCTGTTTTCTGTTGAACTCTTTCTATTTTTGTTGTTTTGATTCTTCTCTTCCTCTTCTTTCTCTTCTCCCCTTCTTCCTCTTTCTTCTTCTTATCTCAGTCTGGTGTCCTAGATTCAGAGTGGCCATGTCCAGTTGTATGCATGTTATTGTATGTGTATCATATAGCATAACATATGTTTGAGAAATAGATTTGAAGCTACAAATAATGTGACAGTAAGACAGTGCTGTATGACAGTGGTAACTTTCCCACTGCCTGCCTTCCTCCAGATGTTGTTGAATTAATAAAGTTATGCTAACTTTTCTGAGCAAAAATATTGTATGTAGCTACATTTTTCCCTCAATAGTGCTGGAGATGAAACCCAAGTTCTTATACATGCTAGGCAAACAAGCTACTACTGAGCCATATCCCCAGCCCTCCTTGTATTTTTTTATTTTGATTTACTGAGTTGACCATCAACTTACTCTGTAGCCCAGGCAGCCTCAATTCAATATGCAGTGGTGTGCTGGTTTGGGTACAACCAGCTTCGATAGCTCTATATTGAGTGGCATTATTAGGAGGTGTGGCCTTGTTGAAGGTGTGGTGATACGGAAGGAAGTGTGTCACTTTTTCTTCCTTCTGCCTGAGGTTCAAGATGTAGACCTCTCAGCTGTCTCTCCAGTACCAAGTCTGCCTGCATCCTGCCATGCTTCTCCCTATGATGAAATTTTGTCCTTTATAAGAGTTGCTGTGGTCACCGGGCAGTGGTGGTGCATGCCTTTAATCCCAGCACTTGGGAGGCAGAGGCAGGCAGATTTCTGAGTTCAAGGCCAACCTGGTCTACAGAGTAAGTTCCAGGACAGCCAGGACTACACAGAAAAACCCTGTCTCCAAAAAAAAGTGTTGCTGTGGTCATGGTGTCTCTTCACAGCAATGAAAACCCTAACTAAGGCAAGTAGATAAGCCCAAAGTATCCCTGAAGACCACTTATCTGCTTAATAATAAAAACCTTCAGACTTATATAAGGACATTTTATAGTGCAATGAATACTTTTCTTATGTTCTCTCATCTATCTTTTTAAAAAGAATGCAGTGTGTGGCAAATGTAGTCTCTGTCAGGTGTGTAAGTCTATGGACTCCAGGGTGGTACAGGGATGAGTAATTATAAGAAGGGACATATCCCCAACCAGATATGACACTTGTTTTTCCCTAGCACACCATGACACTAAGAGCTGCACACTGGTGCTTTTCAAAGGTCTGACAGTAAGGAGAAAGAAAAGAAAACATACAGTTTATTATGGGTTCATGATCTTATGAGTGGTACTTGAGATCCTAAATGATGGGAAACCCCAGGGCTACCCAATGTAAGTCCTTGGTGATGGGCTTGCATAACCAGAGTCTGGTGCACTGAGAGTTTCTCCACAGGAGTCCTGTGTGTGTCTGTTCTGCTGTCTCCAGAATGGAAGGGAACCCTGAACCCGCACTGTGTGATGGGGACAGACCTGGGACAGCACTGCTTTAGATCCAAGCAAAGGCTTTACATGACTACTTTAGACAGAAGTAAAAAGTGATTAGACAGATTTAGACAGAAATAACTCTTCCTCTAATAGGAGGAAGAGTTCATAGTGACCAAAGGGCTTGTCTTGTTCACACTTCTGCTTGTCAACATAGTTCCAGGAGACAAATATAGCCAATATGGACTGTGCTAATAATGCAGACCTGCTGCCATATGCCATGATCAGTTACAACATGTCACATGTCAGACAGCATCTGTGCCCATGTTTTCCCTGCTACCTATGCTTAGAAATCTTGCCAAATTTCTCTCCACAGGTATGGACAAGGTGTGCATACTGATCACTATGAACTCTTTCTCCTGTTTTCTGTCTATTAGATCTTTTTTCTTCAATTTATACCCCAAGTCCAGCTCCTGAACCCTGCCCTCCCCTCACATAGCCCCACCCCCATCTCCTTTCCCCTTCTATTCTGATAAGGAGGAACTCCCCATCCCCTCCTCATACCAACCTATTCTGGTTGATCAAGTCACTGCAGAACTAGGCACAGCCTCTTCCACTGAGGCAAGACAAGGTGGCCCAGTTAGGGGAACAGGATCCACAGGCAGGTAACAGAGTCAGGGACAGCCTCCACTCCAGTTGTTGGAGGACCCACATGAAGACCAAGCTATGTATCTGTTCCATATATTCAGGGAGGGGGGTTCTAGGTTCATGCCCTTTGGTTGGTAGTTCAATTTCTGGGAGCCCCCAAGGTCCAGGTTAGTTGATTCTGTTGGTTTTGTGTGTGTGTGTGTGTGTGTGTGTGTGTGTGTGTGTGTGTGTGTGTGTAGTCTGTATCCCCCCGCCCCCCGGGCCCCTCAATCCTTCTTCCAACTCTTTCACAAGACTCTAGCTCCATCTAGTGTTTGTCTGTGGATCTCTGCATCTCTTTCCATTGGCTGCTGTGTGGAGCCTCTCAGAGGACAGTTATGCTAGGCTCCTGCCTGCAAGTGTAACAGAATAACAGTCAGGAATTGGTTCTCACCCATGGGATGGTCCTCAAGTTTGGTCCATCATTGATTGGCCATTCCCTCAGTCTCTGCTTTATCTTTGTCTTTGTACTCCTTGTAAGCAGAACAAGTTTTTGGTCGAAGGTTTTGTGGGTGGGTTGGTGCCCTTATCCCTCCACTGGGAGTCCTGCCTGGCTATAGGAGGTTGCCACTTCAGGCTCCACATCCCAGAATGCTAGAAGTGTCAGCTAGAGACACCCTCATAGACTCCCTGGTCTAGATTCCTCATAGAGCCTCTGCCATCCCAGGTCTCTGGCCTGTCATAGAGATCCCCTCCCTCCCATTTTCATTCATTCTCCAGGTGCTCTTTCTCCATCTCTATTGAGAAGTCAGGTGTGATTCTGATAAGTCTGCTCTTATATGTAACTTTGCCTTTTTCCCTTGCAGCTTTTAGTATTCTTTCTCTGTTCTATACATTTAATGTTTTGATTATTATGTAGTAGGAAGATTTTCTTTTCTGATCCAATCTATTTGGTGTTCTGTAAGTTTCTTTTCTCTACTAAGAGGTTTTTCAACTCGATTTTTCAAATTGTTATTTTCACACTGTAGAAGTTTGTTTAGTGACAAGAGGTTAGTGGAGTACCTTCAGTAGAGTTTTTTTGATGCTGTGTCTGGATCCTTTCAAGGTACGATGCTTAACTGCTAACAAATACTTTTTGCTCCCATCTGTGGCCTTCACGAGAGTAGTATTTTGCCACTATCTTGGAGAAGGTTCCCAGTGCTCCAGTTCCCTTTCTTACATCCCCAGACTTCTCTGGCTTCTCTGATAGCATGAATTTCAACAAGAGACTATCCAACAAGTTTATTGACTTGGAGGAACATTTATTTTGCCATGTATTTTTAAAAACACTCATAGCATTTACCTCTGAAGTTCTCCAAACCCCTACAACAGCTTATTCTCTCTTCAGCCACACATCTATTTGATTGTTAAGCACAGAGTATGTTTTGAACTATCCCAGACCTGTGATGTCCAATATGGTCTTCATTAGAAGCATTAACTGCTACCAGGGAAGCCACTGGCTGAGGTGAGTTCTTTCTCCTTTGTAGCATGAATAATAAGCTTGTCATAAACTGTTAATGAGAGCTTTTCTTACTAATCTCTGAGTTCTCATGTTTGGGGATTCTTCCTGGTTGTGTACTGTGGGGCAGTGGGCTGTAAGGGGCAGCTGGGTACCTGGTTGAGCACAGGGCTCAAACCCTGGAGACCCTAAAGGGACAATAGTTGTTCGGCCTTGTTCCTGGGCCCTGGTTGCTCTCACTTAGCTTTAGCCCTCCACAGCCTCTCCCAAAGAGAGGTTTGTGGCCATCAGTCATGTAGCACAGGTAGAGGGTGTGACTACAGGCTGCAGAGCCTCAAGACATCTCCATATTCATGAGATACCTAAAGGCCAGAGGGCGTAGTCCATTGAGCATTTCTTCCCAGACCGTCCTCCTACTTACAAAAGGTATTTAACATCAGGCCCTCCCTGAGAACATGAGGTATAGCTTCATCCACTTTCCACTGTGACAATAAACGTTTTAAGACCTGGACTACCTCTCTTCTTTGGGGCCCTGCTGTGGGGACCGTGGAGAAGGCCTTCAACTATAGAGCCACCCTCTAATCTCCCACCTACAACCTCTCTGCGTTCCAGCCATGGAGCCCACTAACTCAAGCAAGTAACTCAAGCCAGCTGAGGCCCAGCCAAGTGAGTCACCACGACCAAGAGTCTCATTCCCTGCAGGCTTCCGCCAGAGCTCACCTTCTTCCCCTTCCTGCTTTCAGCTGCTGGTCGATCCAGCCTATATGTCCTGTCTCTGTCCTTCTGCAGCCTCTCAGCAGGGCGGTCACCTCCTGGCCCGGGTATCCCCAACCCAAGATCTCTGGCCCATGCGGGGGTCTCAGACTGTGTTCTTTCTACCCTGGAGTGGAGTCATTCGGCATCTCACAGCCCGGCTTTCACCCAGCTCAACATGGAGTGAGCACAGTTGAATTCCTGTACTTCTGCCTCTGTGAGCTGTGGCCCTAGCCCCTTGGGGTGGCAGACACTCGGGATCCACAACTCAGCCCAACAGGACCCACACCCACACTCACACCACAACCCACAGTGTACCATTCATTTGGTGGTGCATTACTGCTTTTTAGAAATCTGTGCTTGTTGATGTGCATTGGTGAGTCGGTGATAGTCTAGCATATAATCACCTTGATGCATTTAAATATTGTGTTTGGAAAAATGGTGAAACTTTTGTTTTTGCTCTTTTCATACCATATTATGTTGACAAACATTTAAAGAAGTTTTGTATTTATCAGTTTGAGGGGGGTTGTTTTATAAATATTATGTATAGTAACAAATTTGTGGGTCTCCCTGCCCTAGTGGATCATCAGCCAATTCAGTCCACAAGGGCAAAAGGAGAAGAGACATTGAACCTCATGGGACCTGCAGTCAGTTGGCAGATCAGCTTTACTTAGGGTGGTTGAAGACTTATAATTTTTGCATGGACTGAGGGTAGGGACATCCAGAACAATCAAAGACCATTGGCTGGGGTTTAGAATACCTGGAATGCCTCATTACCATGGGGGAAGCATTTCAGGGATCTTAGGTGCTGACCAAACAAGTTTTGTCAGGAGAAAGAAAATTGATCCTACAAACTAATTGTGGACAATTGACATTCCTCAGGTCAAGGGAAGTATAGGGTGTATGTCAAAGAAGGAGAAATTCTGCTAAAATCAATGGTAGACTTAAGACTTCATTAAAACAAAAACTAACATTAGCCTGGGCATAAGGTTCTTTTTTTTTTTTTTTCCACGTTTCAACTTCAATCTTGTAATCACAAGCTATCATTTAACCTTGGGTGTATACACCCTAAGCCCTACCCTCTAGGGCAGCATTATCCCTGGGGCATAAGGTTCTTTATCTTCATTTTGTACTTCCTATTAACTGATAGCAGTTTTTGTTGTTGTTTGGTTTTTTGTGCTTTTTACCTTTCAGTAGTAAATTTATCATGTTCTATTTTCAAATAAAATTTTTATTTTGTATTCAATAGTCTCCTACTTGCATACAATTTATTTTGATCAAATCCACCCCTCCCCACTTCATCTTCTCCAATTCTTCATACCCTTGCACTAACAATGCATTGTTTTAGGTGTGCCTTTGTCTTTTTAACAAACCAATATTGATAGATACTTAGTTCCAGACTGGAATAACCCTTCCAGTCCTTCAAATTTTAAATCATTTCCTAATACTGCTAATTTTCTCAGCAGCACAGAGCCCCAGAGGCAGAGTGGCTGGAGCTAGGTAGGCACACAGCACATTTTAGTGCATCTGGCTAATTGTTTTTGCAATTCTGTTGCATACATTCTTGCACTTGCCTTTTGCCATCTGGTTAACTCTAGTGCTACCTGCACTCACTGTCTCTGACTGGAGCCTGCCCTTCCAGTTATCTTGCTTGTGTCTGAACTCCTCAGGGTTCAGATGTCTCTGTGATCCAGTGATCCTGAGCTCCAGCTGCTCTGAGTGCAGTGGCTCCTCTAGGATGTCTCTGGCTATGGTGTCTTCACGGGAGCAGATCATCTGGGTGTCTGCCCCCGCCACAAGGCCCAGGCAAGGGGCAGAAGGGGAGTGGTATTCCACAAGGGCAGGGTTTGGGTCTCTGGTGGGTCCTGAGTGCTCCCTGCTCCCAATTGTAGCTCTGGGGCTTAGGGAAGTGGGTGAATGTTCTTACCTGCTGCTCTGAGTTCAGTGGCCTCTCTAGGATGTCTAGGGATATGGTGTCCACACAGGCACAGATCAGTTGGGTGTCTGCTCCAGCCACAAGGCCCAGGCGAGGGGTGCCTTTGTGTTTCTAATCCACACATGTGAATACATATTTAATATCCCAGACTGTACCAATCGTTATCCTTAGTCTTGTCTATCTTTCTGTCTTTCTTCTTTTCTTTTCCCTTTGTTTGTTGGTTTCCTTTTTTCTTCCCTCCCTTACTCCCTCCCTTGTTCCCTCCCACTGTTCTTTCTTTTTTTTCTTTCTTTCTTTCTTTCTTTCTTTCTTTCTTTCTTTCTTTCCTTCCTTCCTTCCTTCTGAAGACCCCCATACTCGGGAGACCCTTCCTCAAGCCTCCGGAATCGAGACCACCCAAAAATCACAAGAAACCATACCTGGATGCAATCAGCAGAGGTTTATTAGAGGAGGAGCCGGAGGTCAAAAACGACAAGCTCTTTAGCTCCAAGAGCAGGGTTTTTGGCCACGTGTGGTGGGATAAAGGATCTTTTATAGCATGGGGTGGGGGGGAGGAAGGCATTTTCACGCGCTTACACATGATTGGTTGTTTTACAAATTTTGAACATAGCACTGGGAAGACCAAGGGAGGGGTAACCAAGAACAGTGGAACATTTCAGAGAATCTAGCCCAAATGATCTAGAGTCATGTGAGATCACTCTGCACACTCATTCTTCTCAAAAATGTGGTTTTCACCATGCTATTGTGTTCTATCCTGCCATTTCAGATTACTATCTTTACTTTTTCCGGCTATAGGGCTATGGCCCCACCTAGGTGGTAGCATCTTTATCTGTAATCAGGAATGCCTTCCTGCCTTGGGCGAGGCTTGGGGAATGTAATCCAGCAAGTGTCCTTCACCTGGAATGTGAAGGCCTGAAATCTTATTTTCAGTTCTGAGTTCTGTAAGGTGAAAAATCTACACATGTTTCATAAAATGGCCTTTATAATTTTTCACTCTACACTTCCTTCCTTCCTTCCTTCCTTCCTCCCTTCCTTTCTTTGTTTTCTTTCAAGTTAGGACATCTGCTTGCCTCTGCCTTCAGAGTGCTGAAACTAAAGGCAGACACCACCATCCCTGGCTCTTAAGATCTTTCTTAAACACAGAGTCTTTCCTAATCCTGCTATTTTCTCAGCAGTACAGAGCCTCAGAGGTAGAGTGGCTGGGGCTAGGTATGCACACAGCACATTTTAGTGCATCTGGCTAATTGCTTTCCAAACTTTGAGCAGCTCACCACTTGGTCACTGTGTGAGAGTTTCCCGTGGTGCCCCCTGCTTCTCTGCATATGGTCCAACTTGTAAAGTTTTGTGAGCTTTGGTGATGATACATTTTGTGTGGATGCTTCTGTGTTTACTAGCTGTTTCAGTAGGTAGTTGGGACATTTGTGTACTTCCTCCTTGGTGAATTACACATTGGTATCCTTGTACCAATCTGTCCAATTGCTACCAGCATCTGGAGTTCAGGAACATTAACACTTAGCCCTTCAAATATGTGCTGTACCTTTTTCTTAGCTGTTTATTTTTCAATTTGTATGTGTAAGGAGTTTTGCTTTGCTGTATGTATACCATGTGCATGTAGTACACACAGAAGTCAGAAGAAGGCATGGGATACCCCGGAACTAGACTATGTGCCTCTGTACTGGTTGGTTGTATCAACATGATACCAGTTGGAGTTATCTGAGAAAAGGAAACCACAACTGAGAAACTACTTCCCTAAGACTGGCCTGTAGGCAAGCCTGCATTTTCTTCATTAGTGATTGGTCAGGCAGGGCCCAGGCCAGGGGAGGCAGGGCCCAGGCCAGGGAAGACAGGGCTCAGGCCATGGGAGGTGTGGTTCTGGGTTGCATAAGGGAGCAGTCTGAACAAGCCATCAGGATCAAGCCAGTCAAAAGCATTCACCCTTGTCTTCTGCTTTAGTTTCTGCCTCCAGGTTCCTGCCTGGATTTCCCACCCTGCAGTCTTTTACAGAGGTATTGTGCCCTGAGAGTGGAAAGCTAAAGTCACCCTTTCCTTCCTAAGTTGCTTTTGGTCATGGTCTTTTGTCACAGCAACAGAAACCCTAGCTAAGACAGCTTTAAAGACTTTGGAATGACCTGCTGCTTTAAGTTGTTTAATTTAGGATTCAAGTGAATTTAGAACCAACACTGCTTTTCTCTCTCTGGATCTGTTTTCTAACAGCAGACCTGTGCATTTTCATTCTCATTCTGCCTTATTCAGCATTTTAAAAGACTCTGTTTATCTGTAAAACAATAACAGCAGAATATTAAGATGCATACTTGGATTTATTTGTGTAGAATGTATATAGCACTTTACCAAGCAAAACACATGCATTCATTGACAACATAGTTTTCAAAACTTATCAGAATTAAAAATATGCTTAATATTAAGATAATTGGGATAACAACAAACTATGCTTATCCTCATGATCACTTGAAATAATTCATGGGGCCAGAGATTTGATTCAGTGGTTGAGAATATCACCTGCTTCTCAGAAGAACCCAGATTTAATTCCCAGCCTCCACATCACAGTTTGTAAAGTAACTCCACACCCCCAGATTTCTTCTGATCTCCATGGGCACCACATGAAGATGGTGCACATACATACATGGAGGCAAAATGCACAACACATAAATAATAAATAATAACTTAAAAATATACAAAATAATCAGTAATATACCCAAGTTTAAAAAATTAAATAAAGGTTATTATTTACAAATCTTTGTAAGTATGCCAAGGATGGTGGTGCATGCCTTTCATCCCAGCACTCATGAGGCTGAGGCTGATGGATCTCTGAGTTCAACATCAGTGTAGTCTACAGAGTGAGTTCTAGGACAGACAAGGCTACACAGAGAAACCCTGTCCCAAACAAGTAAAACAAACAAACAAACAAACAAATAAAAAACAAAAATTCCCAAACCAAAAATCAAAGCCAAAACAGAAACCTTGCTGATAAATCAAAACATCGCATATCAAAATTAACCTGACCCAAAGTCTATACAGTTCAAGGAATGTCTGTCGAGTTATAGCCACTCCTCTGAATAGATGCTGTGCTGAAAGTCAAAGGCTTTCTTGTAGATGAGTATTTTTCTCACATTCTAGTGTATTGGGTGAATGAGAGATTTTCAATAAATTGATGGGGAAGGGAGACAGTGTTATTTCTGAGTTAGGACTTTCAAATTGAAATGTTGCTCTCTTGTCCTAGCAAGATCAGGTGAGATATGGGAGTGGTCACAAAAAATCAAGCAGAAACCACAAAATGGACAAGATGCCATTCATAGCACCAGGAAGAGTACACTAAAAATAGGAAAAGTAAGAATACCTTCAGAGTGGTTGTGGAGACCAGACAATAATGCAAGTCTGGTGGAAAATCAAAATGATACCGCCCTGTGTAGAGCTTTCTGATAGTTTGTTAGCAGTGAACACTGGAATTTCCTCATGAACTAGCAGCCTTTATCCTAGTTGAAGGACTTGAGATCAATTCCTAAGAAGAACCTGCATGTGGTGCTGATGGCAGCACTATTCAAAGTAGCCACAAGGTGGAAACACACCCACAGATGCTGGAAGGCCATGAGAGACAGAGCCACAGCTCTGTGGAGAAGTTTCTCCAGGAACTGAGGGGCATCACAGCAGAGCTCTCTGCTTCTTCATAGAGCATGTCTGCTTATGGCTTCAGGAGCATCAGAGGGGATGTTGTAAGGAGGTTGATGGTCAACTTCCTTTAAGTCCCTGGAGTGGTCCATGGAGATGGTTGTTGATCTCGTGTCAGCAAGTCAGAAGACAGAGTGTTTGGAAAAGGAACAAGAATCCCACTGCATGTGCACAGATACCAGCAGTGTTGCTCATCTGGCAGAGTTGATTCACTGTCTCTGGGAAGGACAGGCTCAGGAACTCCCCCTTGAGGCTTGGAAGCAGAGACAGCAAATCTCTTTAGAACAGAGTCAGTCTGGTCACCTAAAAAAAAGTCCAGATTTTGCTTTGAGACCAATACTAAAACTGTAAACTTCTTTGATACTTGCTTCCTTTTGTAAAAACATTTAGACTCCTTAAGGTCCAGTATATTTCCTCATAACTATTTCAAGGCTCACATTGTGTGATACTGCCCAAGAACAGGGTCACAAGCCATTCTCCTCAGGAAAGCAAACAAGTATGTTTCTCAATAATGGTTGTTCAGTTTTATTGTTCTCCCAAGTAAATCATTGTCTTGAATTGCTGTGTGAGTACACATTCTTCTGAAGGTGGAGATTTATCTCTGACTCACACTTTCTCTGCTGTATTAGGAGAGCACAAAATCTCAGCAGTCCTATTGTCTTGGGCTGAGTTTCTCCCATGGCTCTTGAAAACTTTTCAGCCTCTCTTCCTCTCTATGTGTCCCTGCTGCTGGCCTCTGGCTTGGTCCAGGCAGGCAGGCTGCTGGTGGTGCCCATGGATGGGAGCCACTGGCTCACCATGCAGATGGTTGTGGAGAAACTCATTCACAAAGGCCATGATGTGGTGGTAGTCATCCCAGACGTGAGTTGGCAGCTTGGGAAATCACTCAATTGTACGGTGAAGACGTACTCGAGTTCCCACACTCTGGAGGATCTGGACCGTGAGTTCAAGTATTTTTCTCACACTCAATGGAAAACTCCTGAACACAGTACACGTTCTTTCCTGACAGGCTCAGGCAAAGGTTTCTTTGAACTAATATTTTCACACTGTAGGAGTTTGTTTAATGACAAGAAGTTAGTGGAGTATTTGAAGCAGACTTCATTTGATGCTGTGTTTCTGGATCCTTTTCATGTATGTGGATTAACTGTTGCCAAATATTTGTCACTCCCATCAGTGATCTTTGCAAGAGGTATATTTTGCCACTATCTTGAAGAGGGTACCCAGTGCCCAAGTCTTCCTTCTTATGTTCCTAGAATTTTCTCAAAATTGACAGACACCATGACTTTCAAGGAGAGAGTGTGGAACCATCTTCTCTACATTGAAGAACATTCATTTTGCCACTATTTTTTAAAAACCGCTGTAGAAATTGCCTCTGAGGTTCTGCAGACCCCGGTGACTATGACAGACCTCTACAGCCCAGTGTCCATTTGGTTGTTACGCACTGACTTTGTGCTGGAATTCCCCAGACCTGTGATGCCCAATGTTGTCTTTGTTGGTGGGATCAACTGCCTCCAGCAGAAGCCACTTTCCAAGGTATGTTATCTATTCTTTAGACATGAAGAGAGCTCTACATTTGAAAAATGTAAAAAGAAGTTCTTTACTGAGCTGTGATTTACTGATTTTATTACTGAATATGTAATTTCTTTTTGGTTAGAGAATTGCTTTGTGCCTACTTACTAATTAGGAAAATAATTCTATATAGGTGTCTCATTGATGTGGTTGTCTACTGCTGTGGCATAATTTTATATAAATTTTAGAGTACAATCCAATTTTTAATATATATGCATGCCTTCATATTGTGTGTGTGTGTAGGTTATGAAATTGGAAATGGGAGTGGAAAACATGAATGAGTAAGAACAAAGACAGCAATGATAGACATGTTACATCAAAGCAGAAGGAGGATTATTCAGGGAGAAGAAGAGAACATGGAGCTAAGGCTGGGTACCAGGGGAGTGGAGTAGCCAGAGAAAAGCACCACACATCTGAAAAATGCCATGATGCCACTAGATAATTTTTATTCTCACCTAGAAAAGTAATTTAAAAAGACAACAACAAACACAACAATAATAACAACAACAAGACCCCTTATTGCTCTGGCTAAGACTTCAAGTACTATATTGAATAGGTGTTGAAAGAGTGGACCACCTTAACAAAGTCATAAAGATACATGATGTTCTTTTCCATGCATTTTACTTGTGAATACATTGGAGACACAAGCCAACACTTAACATATTTGGTACTGTCCTTTAGTGATCACATTACAATCTTTTCATTGA
The DNA here is from genome assembly GCF_011762505.2 of Arvicanthis niloticus. Taxonomy (NCBI): domain Eukaryota; kingdom Metazoa; phylum Chordata; class Mammalia; order Rodentia; family Muridae; genus Arvicanthis; species Arvicanthis niloticus. Next base: position 17,077,764 of record NC_047674.1, on the reverse strand, counting down.
ATGACCTTATTTTGTAAGTGATAATAAATGATATTTACTAGCTTTCTATCTTTGGATTTTGTGAAGAAGACTGTGCTAGCTGTTCTTCAATACCTTCTGTACATTGAAATGTTTCTGTATAATGTTCTGATATCTCATGTGGCAAGAGATAGGGTTGTTGGGTAATACTTCTGAGCATGTGCCACACTCATGCACACCCCACACACTTAGTTACACACACATACACAAACCACCACCACCATCATAACCACCACTACAACCATGACCCTCAGTCTCACACAGTAATTCACACACACCATGCTCAGCCACATAATCACATATATGTGCATATGTGGAGATTCTTGATAAAGAGTTTGTATGCAGTACAACCACAGACCTAAACAAACAAACAAAAATAACCCTGGGACCATGTATGTGTCTACCTTAGTATGTCCATGTGGCAGCCATGTTTTACATATAGTGTTTTTGTTGCTGAAGAACAGAAATTTTATGTAGAGTTATATCTGTGTATTGAGAAGGAAACTGTGTGACTGTATGTATCTAGGGATGTGTTTGTGTTCAATGTTCTACATCCTACCGAGGGGATTTGATAAAAGTCTTGTAACACAACACCCATAAATCTCTCTGGAGAATTTTTTTTTTATAGAGGTGTAATTAAATCTTACATGGGGTTGCCATACACACAAGTGCAGCACAGAATGGCTCTGCACTAGCCATTCCCTACTCAAGGTGTCCTTTGGTTTGGGATATGCCTTTCTGCAAACTTCTCTAGCATTCTTTCCTCCTTCCTGCCAAGTAAATGTCAACTCTTACCTTCTATCCTTATTATGTTTAACTATGCAAGCACATTATAGATGCAGAGAGTCTTAGTGGAGTTCATAGTTTTCTAAATTCTCAAAATCTAACTACACCATTTAAAAACTGTGTTTGAAAACTGGCATTGCCATAGAGGGCATGATCTTCCAAAGGCAAAGATCACAAGCTTTTCTTTTTGGGAAAATACACAAATATAAAGTCTTCAGAAACAGCTCATTAGTTAATCTTCTGGATAAGTCATTGGCAGTGAGAATAACCACCTATGAAGATATAAACACATGTCTTTAGTGAGGTAGGTTTGGTACCTATACCTTTTCCTGCTACTGTACTAGAGATGTAGAGTCTAATAGATTGTTCTGGGGTGTGCTTTTCCCAGGCTTCTGCAGTTTTCCTAGCTTCCCTTCCTTTGTGTATGTGTCTGCTGCTGGTCTCTGGCTTTGCCTAGGTATGCAGGCTTCTGGTGATGCCTGTGGATAGGAGTCAAACCTTTACCATGAAATCTCTTTTGGAAAAGCTCACCCACAGAGGCCATGAGTTAGTGGTAATGGTTCCAGAAGTGAGTTGGGAGTAGGGAAAACCATTGAATTCTCCCAGGGAAGACTCATCTGGCTTCTTACATTCTGGTGGAGTAGGGTTTTGCTGACAATGGAAAAGTCAGGGGATGTGTATGTTTTCTCTAACAGTGACCTCAGCTGAAGGCTATAATGAATGACATCATCTTTGCATTGTGTGTAGTCTGTTTAGCAAAAAGCAATTAATAAGTACCCACAGAAGAGTTTTCTGACCCATTCCTGTACCCTTTTGATGTGTGCAACTTAGCTTTTGCCAAATATCTTCCCCTGTCTACCTATTGAAGGGTCCTATTCATCCCAGTTTGTCTCCACTCAGAAACTAGGACATAAGCCTTTGCTCCAGCAGCAGATCCAAAGTCCTGGAACAAGACAATAAAATCTCCCACTTGAGGAACAACCTAAAGATAGCCACCTAAATAAAAGATATCTTATCTCAGGATAGGCTATCTGTCCTGGGCAGCCCATCCTGTTGTTAATCATTCATGGTGCTAGAATCCTATGGTTAATCATTCATGATGCCCATCTGGGGCATCCCAGCACCCATCAATGAGGTTTTAGATTACCTCACCCTAACAATATAATAGCAAAATGTTTACCTATCTTAAGCTTCTGTAGCTGACCTGCTTGTCTGAATTGTTCTAAGGCTAGAAGCTGCTGAGTCTGGCATTTAACACCCCATAGTAAAACAGCAGGGGACTAAGTAAAGTAGCATTTGTTCTATCTCCACAGGAACTGCTGGGCTCTAGGTTGAAGTCTAAGGAAGAAAAAAAGGAGGGAGGCCTGTCTCTGCTCTATGTCCTCAGCACTTGTATGTCTTTCAGAGTGTATGGTCAAATGATAAAAAGTTTATCACAAGTTTGCACATAAATTCAGGTCATAAATTAAATAAAAGGTTTATAACAGAGAATTTCCACATGAGTATCCACTAAGAGTAAGTATCTGGGTTAACATTCATGATTTGTTACTAGCTCTACAGGTTCATGGAGAGTTAAAGACCATAACTAAGTTATCCTTGAAGTTTTGTATAGATAAACCCAGTCATTATTTTATCTTCTGTCTGTGCACTTATAGTAAATCCTTAGGGAGTCCTCAATTACTGGCCAAGTCCCAGAAGGCTATCTGGGCACTTGTAGACTTTGACCTTAATTAGCAGAGTTTTCCCATATAAATTCTTAAAACAGTTTCATTAAAGTAAAAACTAACATTGGACATAAGGTTCTTGATCTTCATTTTATACTTTCTGTTAACTGATAGCTGGGTTTTTTTTTTTCCTTTCAGTAGTAAATTGTACAGATAACTGGGTTCACCTGAAAGGAAGGCTGGGAATGAAAGGGGAATGGAGGGTGAGAGAAAACATGGGGCCAAGACAACCTGAAATAGTTGGTAATGACATGGTAGAACTACATTTTTGAGAGGAATGAGTGTGCAGAGTGATTTTCACATGACTCTAATCATTTAGGGTGAGTACCTCTGAAATGTTCCACTATTTTTATGTTTTCTATCCTTGACAACCCCTCACCCCCCCTCCCCACTGCCCTGGTTTGTGGCGTTTCCCTTTAAAACCCTTCTCAGACTGGCTGGCGGGGTTGAACTCTACTCCTGCGCGACTGTGTAGTTAGACCGCTGGCTGCCAGCTTTCTTCCCTAATAAACCTCTGCTGATTGCATCCAGGTATGGTTTCTTGTGATTTTTGGGTGGTTTCGATTTCCTGAGACTTGAGGAAGGGTCTCCCGAGTTTGGGGCTCTTCAGTTACATAAGTCCCAGTATCTATTAATCCTTTAAAACTTTTTCTTCAATTATTAACTTAAGACTAGGTCTCATGCTAGTAATAGATTGAACCCAATATACATTAGAGGAACCAAAGCCATCTTGTCCTCTCTCTTTCTTAACAAATTTGGATGGAAGCAGATGCAAAGGAACTAAAACAAATTGAGCAATTCTTTGCCAGCAGGTACAGTTACAAGCAGACGTAATTTTAATTTCTCAAGCATAATCATTATCTATAACTCTTGGACCATAAACTGTCTGTTGTGAATGTCTTTGGGTCTTAGATTTACCCCTCCTCTGCAAGAAACAAGCAAGGCAATAAACAAATTCCAGAAAACACCTTTCTAGGAGCTGGTCATGAAGACCAAGACAAAAGGAATGTTTGTCACCCAGTCTTCTGCTGAGCTCAGACTGTGTTGTCTTAATTCAAATGTAAATGTTCTTAATCTCGCCTGTTTCCTGAGGCCTGGCCCAAAGATTATTTTTTGTAGGCCTATACTGTGCCACAGTTGTTGGGTTTTTTTCTTAACTTTAATTTAACTCTACCTGCTGTATCTTCTTCCCTATAAACATGGGTAAGTCAAAAAAATCCCAAACTCACGATTGAACTGCCAACTGCAGCCAATGGAAAAGTGGCAGTTTAACCATATTTTTAAGTTTCTTTTGCAACATTAGAGTATAACCATAATTCTGGGAAACAAAACCAATTTTTAATGATGTAAACAATCCATTTTTTTCTAAAATAAACACCAAGTAGATTACCTTTATGTTACCTTTATGTTTTGCTGCCAGTTCTTATATATGAATGCACGATAGTGCAGCTTTTAATATCTCATTAAAGAGACATTGTTTTTAAATCTTATCTTTATACATCTGGTCTCTGAATGACTCCAACCCTGAGTTGCCAGTCTTAAGCCAACTTTTTGTTACCAAGGTTGCAAATTTTTAATCAAACCTAATAACTTATAGGCCAATAATCTATAACCAAGACATGTAGAACATATTTATACCTTTAAAACCAATCAGAAACAAAAATGAAGTGATGACACATCTTATATAATTTAGACCAAACAAATTTTCTTGCTTTTCCTAGCTGTTATTTCAAGAGAAAAGCACCTTGTCACAGAGATTTTTCTAGGACAAACAACTCTTAGCTTCCTTATAAAATCCAAAAAAACTGCTGGTCCCTTTAAAAGCAGCTTATACCTACAATCAATTTTTGGAAAAGCTCAGCTCGACTCTTAGCTACAGTTGTAAGGTAATTTACTTATCAGCTTCTCCCATGCATATTAAGACTGCCTTTAAAACCAAGTTAAATTAGGTCAAGGGTTGGATACATAGCAGCTTTAACCGTTTTTTTGTTTGTTTGTTTGTTTGTTTGTTTTTTGTTTTTTTTTTTTGTTTTTCCTTTTGAACATGAAACAGAACACCAGTCAATGAAACAAAAAACAGACAATTGACACATGTGGACATTGGCACGTCAAGGACAGACAATAAACAAAGAAAGCAGAATTACGGATTTCTCCTGTAAAAGCCAGAGAAAATTGCAAGACGTGTCTTGAATTTTCTCCTGTTTCTAGGAGAGTTCTGAAACAGCTTTTTCATTCTTTTTTTTGCTGACACAGCCCAGAGAGGACAACTGCTTTTCTGAAGCCCTTTCTCTCTCTCATATTTAAGATCTAACTCTTCATCTCTTTCTTTAGGAGATATAGTGGTGGCTACTGATATTTACTACTCAGTGCCCTGATTTTTTTTCAGTCTTCCAATTCCTTCTAACCCTGCTCCTCTCAGCTGAGGCAGCTCTTAGTCTGTGGGCAAAAGCCTATTTAGAATTCTCCTATCCCAAATTTCGTTGTCACTTCCTACGTGAGGTTGGTGTTGGGTCAACACTTAATCAATCTAAACAGTATCCCCTTAAACACACTTCCTGCAAACACAACCTTCAAAAAATAACCATAACTAGCGCTAGTATCAATCGTGTTTGCTGCTTACCAAGTGTGCAGGATACTCTTTTTCTTCCGTTTTCCATAGAGCTCTACCCCAAGACAGCGTTCCTCAGCTGGTCTTCCGTTTTCAGGCCCCAAGTTGCAGCACCATTCTGTAGCTACAGATAACTGGGTTCACCTGAAAGGAAGGCTGGGAATAAAAGGGGAATGGAGGGCGAGAGAAAACATGGGGCCAAGACAACTTCTGATCAAAGCCCAAAGTTTAATATTCTGCTTTTAAATATAAAGGGAAAGCCTCACCCCCCCTCCCCCAACAGAACTCCTTATCACTTCAGCCAGTGTGGGTGAGGGGATTGCAGCCTGGAGGTATCTCAAGGCAAAGTCAGCAGGCAGTCTATTTTTCTTAGCTCATGTAGCAGACAGCAGGCTGCCATGCCTCCTGGGTCCTATAGTTTGGTCTACCTTGGCAAACAACTCCTTCAGGCCTGCTCAAGGCTGGAGGAAGGGCACAGTAAACTTATGTTCTCTTTTCAAATAGAATTTTATTTTGTGTTCAATAATCTCATACAGTCATACAATTCATTTTGATCAAATCCACCCCTTTCCAATCCATCTTCTCCAATTCTTTATACCCTTGTACTACCAATGTGTTGTTTTAGGTGTGCCTTTGTCTTTTTAACTAACCAATATTGATAGTTATTTAATTTCAAATGAGATAACCATCCTAGTCCTTTAAACTCTAAAGCATTTCCTAATCCTGAGATTTTCTCAGCAGCACAGAGACTCAGGAGCACAGTGACAGGGTCTAGGTAAACTCACAGCATGTTTTAGTGCATCTGGTTAATTGCTTTTAGCATTTTGAGCAACTTTACCATTTGGTCAACTGTATGTGAAAGCTCTCATTTTCCTGTGTCCTCTTCTGTTGTGAATATTGTTCAACTTTTAAAATTTTGTTTATTTTGAGGGTAAAAAATTCTTATTATAGACAAGCTCAAACAACAACAACAAATACTTCAAGACTGAAGTCTAATCTCTTCCCTCCTAGAGGAACTCCTTGGCTTCTGTAACCATCCATTATCATGGTTGACTTCCAGTCAATGTCCCCTTCCAATCTTCAAAATACTTATTGAATTGCAAAAATGCTATCATGTATTGCAATAACTGGGCTGGCATTTTACAGAGCTGTCTCATTGTAGTTTTTCTACACTGGAAGTGAGTGTACATTGGACTAGCACATGTCATAGATAATATTATATGCTTGGAATTCTATCAGTCTCATAAGACGCAGGTATTCCATTTTTAATGATACTGAGATTGATTTGATACTGAGAGACAGGTGGTCTTTTTCTTCTTTGTAGTCCTGAAGGAACTCTTGTTCTTTTACACAGAGAACTTGTCAGATTGGACAAGTTTTAGCCACTGAACTCTCACCATGATGAGGGAAAATCAAGATGTCCTTGATGCAGTTGCCAAAGCTCTGGTCATCCAGCCACTACTTGTCTCTTCTTCTCTTCACTGCCCCTCTGTGTTTCTGTCAAGCTGCCTTCTTCCAGTCTTTCAAGCCACCACATTCCACTCTTCCTTAGGGTTTTCCTGACTTCTATTTTTTTTCTCTAAAATCCTTTGTCCCACAAACACTTATTCAAAAACTACTTGTTTTGATTCTGATTCTAATGATATATCATTGGAAAGCTTTCCATTAGCCCCTGAGAAGGTCACCTCTTCAAGTTAAAGATCTTGTGGTGCCTGGAGACATTTTTTTAACTTTCATATCGTAATCATAGCTGGTGATTCATCTGCTGACCTTCCCACAGTGTCTACACCTCTCCATGTTTTAATTGCCTGGTGCAGGAACCACAGTTGGTTTCCTACTGCCACGTTTCCAGAACCTGCCTGGAACTTGGAGCACATTTGCTGGATGAATGCAAATGGATTGACATAGAGGGCTGTGCCTAAGGATTTGTCCTCAGAAGGCACTGGCTAAGTTGAATTGTGGGGCCACCAGACTTGGTATTGCTATGAGGAATCCAGAGGGACTTGCAGGACAAGATGCATGGAAATGTTCATTGCTTTTTCATAATTTAGTTCTATTCCCATGCATTCTCAGTGTCAGTTAGGAACCCTGGGGAACCCACAGTGTGTTGGATGATTAAGGTAGGTTTGAAAGAGCCAGTAGAGTGACTTGGGGGTATGTTCAAAGGTAGTTAAACTTAGTATACGGAGTTTGAGAACATGGCTTTTGGAGCCATCCAGTACTGACTCCCCACATCACCCTTTACTGAACCTTGCCCATCTGTAAGAAGTTTCCAGTGCAAACAGCTAATATCCAGATGAAATTCCATCACATATTGAAAGTGTCTGCCATATAGCAATGATTCCCCAGTATCCCTGGTGAGGTAGACATTTTGCATTGTCTAACACAGCTGCTTCCCATATCCACAGTGTTAATGGGAATAAGCACACCTCCAGGCCTTTTCAAAATAGTCTGAGCAAATGTCACACTTCTCATGTTGAGACCTTCCCACAAACAACTGTGTTCTGATGGGTGAAGAACTTGCAAGTTAGATAGAACAAAACATAATATGCTCTCAATGTTATCCTAAGCCCTTGCATGCAGGACAGCAAAATTAGGATACCTATTTTACATATAATAAAATTGAATAAATTGTCCAAGATTACATTGCCCAAGATTCATTGTTGTATAGTTTGAAGTTGCCTAGTATGATGCTTCTACATTTGTTCTTGCTTGTGTTGCCCATGGTTACATTGGGCCAATGGACTCTTTCATGGTCAAAACAAACATATGGATTGTTCTGTTTCTGTTAAGAAAGCCATTGACACATTTATAGGCAACACATTGAATCTGTAAATCAGTTGAATATTATTGACAGTATGACAACATAAATTCATTTAACCAGGAGCACAGGCTATCTTTTTTTGTTTCTGTTTTTATTTCTCTTCAAAGTTTTTTTTCCCCCTCTTCGGTGTTTTGTAATTTTCAATGTGAAGAACTTCCATCTCTTTGGTTAAATTTACTCCTAAGTATCTTCTTTGGGGGGTAATTACTATAAATGGAATTTTCTCTGAGTTATTTGTGTGTGTGTGTGTGTGTGTAGTTCATAGCTAGTGTGAAGGACACTACTGATATTTAGTGTCTTCATTTATTGGTTCTACCTTGTTTTCCTTTTTGTGGTGGAGTCTGTGGGGATTTCTATATTATGAAATCAGCAAGCACTGACAATTTCACTTCTGCTTCTATGTGGATGCTGTACTTCTCTTGCCTAATGTATTTGGCAACAGCTTCAAATATTATATTGGCCAGAAATGGGAACAGTGAGCATTCTTTTTTTTTTTTTTTTTTTTTTTTTTTTTTGAGATCTTAGGGAGAAAAATTCATGTTTTGTGATATAGACAATATCTTAAGATTTCTATTGCTGTGATAAAACACCATGACCAAAAGCAACTTGAAGAAAGAGTTTATTTTGAGTTTACATCACCAAGGAAATCAGGGCAGGAACTCAAGGCAGGACCCTGGAGGCAGGAGCTGAGGCAGGGGCCATTGAGGGAACTACTTATAGATTTGCACCTCATGGCTTGTTCAGCTGCTTTGTCATAGCACCAGGACTACCAGTCTAGGGATGGCATTACCCACAAGGGCCCCTAAGGTAATTCTAGGTAGGTACCGCATTATTACAGATCTGTTAGTTACCTTCTAATTTTGGAGACAGTACTTTTGCTGTTCCTAAATTCTTGCTGCCTCTTGGTTTTGTTTGTTTGTTTGTTTGTTTTTGCAGTACTGTGTTGTGAAGTTTGCTCACATGTGCTGCTTGTCTACAAAGGAGTACTCCAAAGCCTCCACAGCACGTTTACTACTCTCAACATTCACTGGGTTTTACACACATCCCATTTTATGTTTCAGACCTGAATTTGAGTCTTGTGTGATGTGTTTGATTTTCAGCTTATTGTAGGTACACATTATTCATAGATTCATAGTTTATCCTTGATAGAAGGAGGAAATCTACTGCATACTCCATCCTGACAGGCCTAGAGTGTTGTGACTGTAGAAATTTTTTGCTTTTGCCATTGTGATGTGATGTAAGCAATTGGTGGTCCTCTCAGGTTAAAGGACATTAGGGCCTGTCCATCAGGTCTAGTGACCTCCCTAAGTGGTTGTTTATGTAAGCTTTATCCTTTATCATTTACTATTTTTATTTTGTTTTGTTTTTGCAAGCCAGATCTAATTGTGCGGCTTAGGTTGAGCTCAAACTGAGCTGCTGGAGTTACAGGCATGTGCTACTACACCTTGCCGCTCACTCATTTTCAAAAAACAAATTTGCTAGGTAAAATATTGTTAGCTAGTATCCTACCCCCTACCCCTTGCAACACCTTGAATATATCATTCTATTTTCTTCTGGGCTGTGGGGAATGTCCTGACAACTCTGATGACAATGAGTAGTCATTATACTTTATACTTTATACTTATTTCTGTGTGATTTGTTTCCTACCTGCCTTAGTCACTGTTCTTTTGCTGTGAAGAGAAACCATGACCATGATAATTCTTCTGAAAGAAAGCAGTTAATTGGGGGCTTGCTTACAGTTTTAGAGGCTTAGACTGTTATCACCATAGGGGAGCATAGCTGCAGGCATGGCAGACATGGTGCTGGAGAAGTCATTTAGAGCTACATCCTGATGTATGGGGGGGGGGGGGGGGAGAGAGAGAGAGAGAGAGAGAGAGAGAGAGAGAGAGAGAGAGAGAGAGAGAGAGAGAGAGAGAGACTCAAAGGCTACCTATGGGTGCTATTCTTATTCAAACTACCCTACTACCTTTTTTGTTCTCAGAATTGTTCACTGTCTTTAGTCTTTGGTAGCTCAGAGTCTTGGTGTGTGCAGTTCAGGTACCTGAAAATCTACTGGCAATCTTTGTTTCTTTTCCTCCCTCTTTCTTCAACTTTTGTCCTATGCTAGTTTGACCTCTTTGGTGCGTCCTACCATTCCTGCAGGGTCGCCTCATCCCTTTTCCTCTGTGTCTAGACAGTTGCAGCTGCTCTGCCCTATTTTCTGATCTGCCTGGGTGATCAAGTCTGCTGCTGAAACTTTGTTTTTGTCAGTTTGGTTGTTGTATTCGTCATCTGACTTTTTACTGTCTGTTGTTCAACTCCTTTTTTTTTTTTTTTTTTTTTTTTTTGCCTACTGTCATTAAATTTTACTCCCTATGTTCTGCTAGTCTGTTGATCATTTTTATGACTCTTGTTCTGAATTCTTTCTTATTTCATGGATCTCAGCTTCTTTGTCCCCACTTAGTTTCTTTCATATATGTCACAGGTCCTTGATTCTCCATTAATGTCTTTGTGTTGAAAAGTCAAATTTCTGCTTTGAATTCTTGACCGATTCTCTATGGGTGATACCTATTGTCATTTATTCTAGCCCATATCTTTGAGTTAGAAGGCTTCTTGGGAGCTTCCTAGTTGACTAAGATGAACACTGCTTCTGTGCTTATAGCTGGGTAGAGCTACTGGCAGGCTTTGCTGATGCACAGTGGTGGAAGTCTCTCTGCCTGTGCAGGGCCAGTTGGTAGGTCTTGTTGACTGAAGGGGGCTGCTGATCAACTTCCCTGATCAAACACAAGTATGGCCTTTGGTGTCTGAGATCCATAGGATTGGGCTGATTTCCTGTCTGGTCAGGATCATTAATCAGGGGATCTAGCTGAATGAAACTTCTGCCTTATACCTTTTATACCTAACCTTTTATACCTTATTAGTAAGGGTTTTCTATAGGAACAAAACTGATGGGATGGGTATATGTTAAAAGTGGGGTTGTTACATTGGATTATACAGTACAGTACAGTACAGTACAGTACAGATAGTCTTCTAATAATGGCTGTCTTTACACTGGAGAGCCTGAGAGCTTGGTTACTGCTCAATCCATGACACTGTATACCTAACAAGTCTTAAGATGGCATTGAAGTCCTAGATAATTCCTGGAGAGCCACTGGTCATCAGTCAATGTTGGAAGCTCAGTGAAGCCTAGTTCTGATATCAGGAAAGGAATGTTATTAGCATTTTGTCTAAGCTCCATCCCACAGTTACCTGGCAACAGCCAGGTATGTCTGACTCACTATAAAAGGGGCTGCTTGCCCACTCCTCTCTCTCTTGCTCTTGCCTCCTTGCTCCAGCTCTCCCCTTTCCTCCTTCTCTCCCTATTTCCCTTCCCCCTCTCTCTCCATGAGCTTATGGCTGGCCTCTACTTCTCTACTCCTCTGTTCTCTCTCTCTCTGCCTTTCTCTGTCTCTACTACCCTCTCAAATCCCCTCCCCATACCCTAAATAAATGCTATTCTATATTATACGGTCGTGTGGCCAGTCCCTTGGGGAGAAGGGATGCCTCAGCATGGGCACCCCCTTCCCCACATCGCACCACACATTCACCAAAATATATCCTCTCTCTTTCTTTATCTTTTTATAAACACAACAAATGTAGTAGAAGTGCCAGCAATGAGATAGATAAACTGTCCAGTGGAGCTTGAAGGCAATGAGGTCAAAAGCCAAATGTCCCTCTGGGAACTCCTTTTACCTGGACTGCCACTAGAAGGCACCATCACATTCAACATGGGTCTTTTTTCCCATTCCAAATAACTTGATGGAGAAAAACTCTTACAGGTCTGACCAGCAGCTTAGTTTTTAGATGGTTCAAGATCTGATCAAGGTGATGACCAGCATGAACCATCACAGCCAGCCCCCACGCTTTTCTGAAGTGGGCAGGAATGCAGCTCTTTGTTTATCTAGGGAAGTCAGACTGCACTCTGGGATGTGTTAGAAACGCAAAAGCATAAAAAGGGATGCTAATTTGAATGTCTTCCTATGCCTATGAAGACTGACCAGGCTGGTTTTGTAGGTGAGCTAGGATTTAGTAGTTATCTCTGGATAGGTTCCATAGCTGATAAGTGATACAAAGGTGCCATGGAAGTATGTCTTTGCTTCCTTTCTTTGATTCCATGTGGTATGACTATGTCCTTTCTCCTAGTAACGTCTCAGCCATCAGATATCTTTAGAGTGGTTCTGGGAACTCCAGGGAACACTAAGGACTTTGTGTTATGAGCACTAGCTCACCTCTGTCAGAAGGTTGATGTTCAGGGTAAATGATCTCCTTATCTTCATCGCACTGATTTGGGGATAGGAGTTGGGTGGTGTGATCTGAGTAAGACAATTGTTCTTTCTTTTTTACTTTACTTGAATTTCATGAAGTTCTGGGACCCATTCATGCTTCCTGGCCTTGTTTTCAATTGTTAAGGTTTCAAAATGAGATCTTGGGGAATTGTTAGTTTATTATTATTATTATTATTATTATTATTATTATTATTATTATTTAGGGGGGAAGATCGGAGCCTGTCTTCCCATACCAGAAACATATAGATGTCACATTAGCCATTCTTTGGTTGGTTTTATTTTGAGACAGGGTCTATTATATAGCTCCAGTTGTTCTAGAACTTGCTATGTATACCGGGCAAGCCTTGAACTCACAAGATCTACCTGCCTCTGCCTCCCTAGTACTGGAATTAAAGGCATGGCATCCTAGATGTTTTTAAGTCTTCATAAATGATCACCTGACTGTTCCCCAGTCACCAAGGTAAATAGATGACAAAGTATATATCTATTAACAGTGACATTTAAGGTTAAAAGGAACAATGTTTTGGCACTAACGAGGATCACCATTCCCCCCACCCCCCAGCTATAACATTCCTTGCTAACTGTGCCTTATTACCTTATATATGCCACTAAGCTACCCATGAAACTATATAGAAAACCTGCATGATGCAGTTGAGTCTGAAGACAAACTCTTTTTGTTCTTCTCCGGAGAAGACATAGCTGGATACTGTGCAAACAGGATGAATACACAAGGAAATCATATGCCCTGACTTCAAGGAGTGCTTAAGGGACTATGGGACAAAATTACATAGATTTCTTGTGGAAACCCACAGCAGAGGTCTCAGCCTCTCTTTAGAATATGTGACTATTCATTGCATTGGACCTATGAAAGGGAAAAGTAAGAGAGATGGCAGTCACATGCCACCAGGTCCCTGGAGTGGACCATACTATAGTTGCCTATCGTACTTTAGCATATCCCAACTCTCCAGGAGTTTAGATGTGGAACAAGAATCCTTCTGTAGACTTTGCTCATCTGGCAGAGTTCTTTCACTGTCAGAAGGGCCATACCCAGGACCCTCCCCTTAGGCCTTAGAAGCAGAGGCAGCAAATCCCTTTGGGACACAGTGTAGTGGCCTAAAGAAAGTATCCAGATTTTACTTTGAGATCAATTCTAGAAATTCGAGATTCTTTGACACTTTCTTTCTTCCTCTTGGGAAAATGTTTGGACATAGATTCAAGTGTATTTCTTCATAACTATTTCTAAACTCATGTTAAGTTATTCTGCCCAAGAAAAGGGTCATAGGCCCTGCTTATCTAAAAAACAAACAAATAGGTATCTCAATAATGGCTCGATTGTTATTGTTCTCAAAAGTCTGTCATTGTCAGGGAGTGTATTTTCTTAATGAATGTGAGTGGATGCCCTCCAATGGGGGGAGGTGTTCTAGCTTCTACAAGCTTTTCTTTTCCCAAATTAGAAGAGCACACAGTCCCAGCCCGTGTATTCTCTTGGGCTGCATGTCTCCCATGGCTCCTGCAAACTTTCCAGCCTCCCTTCCTCTCTGTGTGTGCCTGTTGCTGGCCTCTGGCTTGGTCCAGGCAGGCAGGCTGCTGGTGGTGCCCATGGATGGGAGCCACTGGTTCACCATGCAGATGATTGTGGAGAAACTGAGCCACAGAGGCCATGAGGTGGTGGTAGTCATCCCAGAGGTGAGTTGGCACCTGGGAAAATCACTAAATTTCACAGTGAAAACTTACTCTGTTTCTTACACCCTGGAAGATTTAAACGACCACTTCAAGTTTTTTGCTCACAACCAATGGAAAACTCGAGAAATAGGAATGTTTTCTCTACTGAAGCATTCGGGCAAAGGTTTCTTCGAATTACTGTTTTCTCACTGTAGGAGTTTGTTTAACGACAAGAAGTTAGTGGAGTACCTGAAGCAGACGTCATTTGATGCTGTGTTTCTGGATCCTTTCGATGTGTGTGGCTTAACTGTTGCCAAGTACTTTTCTCTCCCATCTGTGGTCTTTAGTGGGGGGATATTTTGTCACTACCTTGATGAGGGTGCCCAGTGCCCCAGTCCTCCTTCTTATGTTCCCAGAATTCTCTCGAAATTCACAGACACCATGACTTTCAAGGAGAGAGTGTGGAACCATCTTTCCTACATGAAGGAGCGTGCATTTTGCCCCTATTTTTTCAAAGGTGCTGTAGAAATTGCCTCTGAAATTCTTCAGACCCCGGTGACTATGAGAGACCTCTTCAGCCCAGTGTCCATTTGGATGTTTCGCACTGACTTTGTGCTGGAGTTCCCCAGACCTGTGATGCCCAACATGGTCTACATTGGCGGGATCAACTGCCTCCAGGGAAAGCCACTTTCCAAGGTACATCATCTTTCCTTAAGCAGGTGAAGAGAGGGTCAGCTTTGAATGATGAAGTGGTTCTTCACTGAGCAGTGCTTTGTCATTTCCATTTGTTGTTTTCGAGTTTTGTTGTTTTTTGGTCCAACAGAATTGCCATAGTGCGATTTTTCACCTTGCTCTTTGATATGTGTGTGAACCACTGACATTCTCATAATCACCAGGCTGCATTCATTATTGCTTTTTGAAATAGACTGAGAAGCACAGTAAGAAATGAAGCTTTGGTTTGCTCCTTCCTGTACTCTACCTCTTTTTAAAAAGCACTCTCTGGAGCTTTGTGTGTTTCCCAGGTTCTGGGAGGTAGTTCACAAATAGTCTGCTGTTGTAAACATCCAGAACTGTGTCCTTAAAACAAGATGCAGTGTCAGCCTGGACAACAGTGTCTTCTCTGTCCCTTTTCACATTCCAACGATTGATAGTCTTCACCAAAGTAAATTTATCGTGGTCTTTAAAAGTAGTTTTTGATTTTTTTATTTGTGAATCTTATACATGTATGGAATGGCTTCTGAGCGGGTCTACTCCTGCTCCATCCTCTCCAACTCTTCCCATGTGGTCACAGGGCAAGTATGTAGTTTTAAATTTGCCTTTGTGTTTCTTTTTTTAATTTATTTTTTATTGGATATTATATTTACATTTCAGATTTTATCTCCTTACCCCATTCCCCCCACCACCCAGGAACTCCTTATCTCATCCCCCCTCCTCATGCTTCTATGAGGATGTGCCCCCACCTACCCCCCACTCCCACCTCCCCACCCTCAAATTTCCCACCCCACTCAGTGTTCATCCTTCATGGGACCAAGGATCTCCTCTCTCACCTATGCCCAACAAGGCCATCCTCCCCTACATATACAGCTGGAGTCATGGGTCCCTCCCTATGTGCTCCCAGGCTGGTGGTTTAGACCCTGGGGGGCTCTGGTTGGTTGGTATTGTTGCTCTCCTCATGGGGCCACAAACCCTTTCAGCTCCTTCAGTCTTCTCTCTAACTTCTCCATTGGGAAACCCTTGATCAGATCAGTGGTTAGCTGTGAGCATCCGCCTCTGAATGTGTCAAATTCTGGCAGACCTCTAAGGAGACAGCTCTATCAGGCTCTTGTCAGCATGCAGTTCCTGACATCCACATCAGTGTCTACCTTTGGTGACTGCACATTGGATGGATACCCAGGTGAAATGGTCTCCAGGCAGCCCCTCCTTCAGTTTCTGTCCCACACTTTGTCTCCATATTTGCTCCCTTGAGTATTTTTGTTACTCCTTCTAAGTAGGACTGAGGCATCCACACTTGCTCTTCCTTCTTCATGAGCTTCATGTGGTCTGTGAGTTAAGTCTTGGCTATTCCAAGCTTTTGGGCTAATATCTGCTTATCAGTGAGTAAATAGTATGTGTGTTCTTTTGTGATTGGGTTAACTCACTCAGGATGATATTTTCTAAATCCATCCATTTACCTAAGAATTTCTCGAATTCATTATTTTTAATAGCTGAGTAATACTCCATTGTGTAAATGTACCACATTTTTTGTATCCATTCCTCTGTTGAAGGACATCTGGGTTCTTTCCAGCTTCTGGCTATTATAAATCAGGCTGCTATGAACATAGTGGAACATATGTCCTTGTTATAGGTTGGAAAATCTTCTGTGTATATGCCCAGGAGTGGTATAGATGGATCCTCAGGTAATGCTATGTCCAATTTTCTGAGGAACTGCCAGACTGATTTCCAGAGTGGTTGTACCAGCTTGCAATCCCACCAACAATGGAGGAGTGTTCCTTTTTCTCCGAATCCTCGCCAGCATCTACTATCAACTGAGTTTTTGATCTTAGCCATTCTGACTGGTGTGAGGTTACCACCTCTCAGGGTTGTTTTGGTTTGCATTTCCCTGATGACTAAGGATGTTGAGCATTTCTTAAGGTGCTTCTCAGCCATTCGAGTTTCCTCAGTTGAGAATTCTCTGTTTAGCTCTGTACTCCATTTTTAATAGGGTTATTTGGTTGTCTGGAGTCTAATTTCTTGAGTTCTTTGTATATATTGGATATTAATCCTCTATCAGACGTAGGATTGGTAAAGATATTTCCCCAATCTGTTGGTTGCCGTTTTGTCCTATTGACAGTGTCCTTTGCCTTACAGAAGCTTTGCAATTTTATGAGGTCCCATTTGTCAATTCTTGATCTTAGAGCATAAGCCATTGGTGTTCTGTTCAGGAACTTTCCCCCTGTGCCTAGGTATTCGAGGGTCTTCCCCACCTTCTCTTCTATTAGTTTCAGTGTATCTGGTTTTATGTGAAGGTCCTTTATCCACTTGGACTTGAGCTTTGTACAAGGGGATAAGAATGGATTGATTTGCATTTTTCTACATGCTGACCTCCAGTTGAGACAGCACCATTTGTTGAAAATGTTGTCCTTTTCCCACTGGATGGTTTTAGCTCTTTTGTCAAAGATCAAGTGATCATAGGTGTGTGAGTTCATTTCTGGATCTTCAGTTCTATTCCATTGATCTTCCTGCCTGTCTCTGTACCAATACCATGCAGTTTTTATCACTATTGCTCTGTAGTACAGTTTGAGGTCAGGGATGGTGATTCCCCCAGAAGTTCTTTTATTGTTGAGAATAGTTCTCCCTATCCTGGGTTATTTGTTATTCCAAATGAATTTGCAAATTGCTCTTTCTATCTCTATGAAGAATTGATTTGTAATTTTGATGGGGATTGCATTGAATCTGTAGATTGCTTTTGGCAAGATGGCCATTTTTACTAAATTAATCCTGCCAATCCAGGAGCATGGGAGATCTTTCCATCTTCTGAGATCTTCTTCTATTTCTTTCTTTAGAGACTTGAAGTTCTTGTCATACAGATCTTTCACTTGCTTGGTTAGAGTCACTCCAAGATATTTTATATTATTTGTGACTATTATGAAGGGTGTCATTTCCCCAATTTCTTTCTCAGCCTGTTTATCCTTTGAGTAGAGGCAGGCTACTGATTTGTTTGAGTTGATTTTGTATCCAGCCATTTTGCTGAAGTTGTTTATCAGGTTTAGGAGTTCTCTGGTGGAAGTTTTAGGGTCACTTAAGTATACTATCATATCATCTGCAAATAGTGAAATTTTGACGTCTTCCTTCCTATTTATATCCCCTTGACTTCCTTTTGTTGTCTAATTGCTCTGGCTAGGACTTCCAGTAATATATTGAATAGGTAGGGTGAGAGTGGGCAGACTTGTCTAGTCCCTGATCTTAGTGGGATTGCTTCAAGTTTCTTTCCATTTAGTTTGATGTCGGCTACTGGCTTGCTGTAATTGCTTTTACTATGTTTAGGTGTGGGCCTTGAATTCCTGATCTTTCCAAGACTTAACATGAAGGGATGTTGAATTTTTTCAAATGCTTTCTCAGCATCTAGTGAGATGATCATGTGGTTTTTTTCTTTGAGTTTATTTATGTAGTGGATTACATTGATGGATTTCCGAATATTGAACCATCCCTGCATTCCTGGAATAAAGTCTATTTGATCATGATGGATGATTGTTTTGATGTGTTCTTGGATTCGGTTTGTGAGAATTTTATTGAGTATTTTTACATCAATATTCATAAGAGAGATTGGCCTGTAGTTCTCTTTCTTTGTTGGGTCTTTGTGAGGTTTATGTATGAGCGTAATTGTAGCTTCATAGAATGAATTGGGTATTGTTCCGTCTGTTTTTATTCTGTGGAATAGTTTGAAAAGAATTGGTATTAGGTCTTCCTGGAAGGTCTGATAGAATTCTGCACTAAAACCATCTGGTCCCAGACTTTTTTTGGTGGGGAGACTTTTAATGACTGCTTCTATTTCTTTAAGGGCTATGGGACTGTTTAGATGGTTTGTCTGCTCCTGATTTAATTTTGGTACCTGGTATCTGTCTAGAAAATTGTCCAGTCCTTCCGGTCTGGGCCAGAGCACTGAGCAGATCTGGGGTGGCAGCTCTGCCCCCCAACCTTCAAGAACCCAGAGGAAGCAGGGATCCCAGGTGCTCTAACTCGGGCAGTATCTTAGAATACACAGCCTTGGTGTATCTACTCATCAAGTATACAGAGCAGACCTGCCCAAACCTCCGATGTCCTGGAATTCCATCTGGATTCAGTGAAGACACAGCATCAGAGGATTATCAACTTACTCTTCCCCCCCACCCCTCTTCTAATATCTCAACGCCCGTAATCAGCCTGAAGAAGTTACAGAAGAGTCAGCGCCCCTATTCCCTGGGCTTGGGGACTAATGTGGTTAATAATGGTCTGTCTTTCTAGGGAAAAGTAGTGGTTTTGTTGGAACAGGGAGGATTAGCTAGGACTTATTGCACAGCCATAACCTATTGGTAGAAATCTGTATAATTATTATCAAGATGAAGTTATAATTTCTTAAATGGTACAAAATTTACTTTGATTTCAAATTTAAGGTTTTCATTGGTACGAGCTCCTTATTAATATAAAAGTGAGATGAATATTGATACTCTCATGGGCAATGTGCTTGTATAACACATTTAGGAATACAAGGCCTAGACCCAGTCCTTCCTTAACTTTTTTTAACTGATTTGGGATGGTTAACCTATGAGTTAAGGGACTATAGCAAATTTATGGCTTTGAGTTAATTGTTAGGAGGTTAACCATATTTTATTTAGAAATAGCCAAGAGGAGTGAACAGACAACAGTCCAGGTGACCTTACATGGATAGTTGGTTTTCAAAACGTCAGAAGTCCATAGAATTGACGCTACAAAAATTTATATAAATGTCCATTCTGATTAGAGACCTGTCTGCTCCTGACAGCTTCCTGTTGTGGATTCTAAGAAGAAATTGAGCATCCTTGGAGTTATGCCAGTTGTGTGGTGACAGCCACTAGGCAAGAATTGCCTCTTTCCATCTACAGACTAACTACTGTCCAGAAGAGGACACACATGCAGAATAGTCGACTGATTATATCTGCCCAGACAGAGTAATCAGCCCTTAATAATCCTGCATCACTAAGGTCTGTCAGATGACTCTGGGCCAGAAGGCTGAAGATTTGATGCTCGAACATTCGGTAGTATAGGGGCTTCTCAGGTGTTCAGAGGTCTCTATAAATTGGCTAAGTTTTAGAAGCTATGTTTAGTGCTTCCCATAACTTCAGTTAACTCAGTCATTCTGGATTTCTGACGGGGTTGAAGACCCATAGTCTCATAGCCAATCCTGGCTATTTACTTTGAGAGAAAAGATCTGAGTAGATAGTTTTCAGCTGACATTCATTATTAAAAAAAAAAAAAAAAAAAAAAAAAAAAAAAAAAAAAAAAAAAAAAAAAAAAAAAAGCCAGGATCAAAAGTAAGTGTTTTAGTTAGAAGAGATGACAGAGGTTCTGGTTAGTCAACAAAATGATGGACTGGGTATTAGAACTATCTTATACCTCACTGGTACAATTAGGAATAAGTATGCTCTAACTGTATTTTGAGAGAAAAGTTTTACTTTAACAGGAAGAGTGATATGTAGGAGGAGCTAAGTGGGAAGGAGTACTGAGAGGAAGAGATGGAGTAAGGAGAGAAGATGAAGGAGAGGAGAAGCTAGGTGATGAGAGAGAGAAAGAGAGAGGGGGCATGGAGGCACATTTCACAGGTCTCCACCAGTCAAAGATAGTCTTTATATCTAGGTTGGGTATTGGATTACCCTTCTGATTGAGCATTACCAAACTTATAAATCCTTTGATTAACATTAAAAAAAAATTGTATAAAAGCAAAAAGGAAAGGGGGGCATGGGACAGGGGTTTTCTAGGGAGGGGAAATGGGGAAAGGGGATGGCATCTTAAATGTAAATAAAATAAAATAAAATAAAAGAAAATTGTCCATTTCATGCAGATTTTCCAATTTTGTTGAGTATAGGCCTTTGTAGTAGGATCTGACGATTTTTTAAAAATTTCCTCAGTTTCTGTTGTTATGTCTCCCTTTTCAGTTCTGATTTTAGTAATTTGGATACTATCTCTGTGCCCTTTGGTTAGTCTGGCTAAGGGATTATCTATCTTGTTGATTTTCTCAAAGAACCAGCTCCTGGTTTTGTTGATATTTTGTATAGTTCTTTCTGTTTCTACTTGGTTGATTTCAGCCCTGAGTTTGATTATTTCCTGTCATCTACTCCTCTTGGGTATATTAGCTTCTTTTTGTTCTAACGCTTTCAGGTGTGCTGTCAAGTTGCTAGTGTATGCTCTTTCCAGTTTCTTTTTGTAGGCACTTAGAGCTATGAGTTTTCCTCTTAGTATTGCTTTCATGGAGTCCCACAAGTTTTGGTATGATGTGTCCTCATTTTCATTCTAAAAATTCTAAAAAGTCTTTAATTTCTTTCTTTATTTCTTCCTTGACCAAGTCATCATTGAGTAGAGCATTGTTCAGTTTCCACGTGTATGTGGGCTTTCCATTGATTTTGTCATTATTAAAGACCAGCCTTAGTCCATGGTGGTCTGATAGGGTACAAGGGATTATTTCAATCTTTTTGTATCTGTTGAGGCCTGTTTTGTGACCAACTATATGGTCTATTTTGGAGAAGGTACCATGAGGTGCTGAAAAAAAGGTATATTCTTTTGTTTTAGGATGAAATGTTCTATAGACATCAGTTAAGTCCAATTGGTTCATAACTTCTGTTAGTTTCATTGTGTCTCTGTTTAGTTTTAGTTTCTATGATCTGTCCATTGCTGAGAGTGGGGTGTTGAAATCCCCCACTATTATTGTGTGAGATGCAATGTGTGCTTTGAGCTTTAGTAAAGTTTCTTTTATGTTTGTGGGTGCCCTTGCATTTGGGGCATAGATGTTCAGAATTGAGAGTTCATCTTGGTACATTTTTCCTTTGATGAATACGAAGTGTCCTTCTTTATCTTTTTTGATTACTTTTGGTTGAAAATAGATTTTATTTGATATTAGAATTCCTACTCCAGCTTGTTTCTTGGGACCATTTGCTTGGAAGATTGTTTTCCATCCTTTTACTCTGAGGTAGTGTCTGTCTTTTTTTCCCAGAGGTGCGGTTCCTGTATGCAGCAAAATGCTGGGTCCTATTTATGTATCCAGTCTGATAGTCTATGTCTTTTTATTAGAAAATTGAGTCCATTGATATTAAGAGATATTAAGGAAAAATGAGTGTTGCTTCCTGTTATTTTTGTTATTAGAGGTGGAATTATGTTTGTGTATCTATCTTCTTTTGGGGTTGTTGGAAGATTACTTTCTTGCTTTTTGTAGATTGTAGTTTCCCTCCTTGTGTTGAAGTTTTCCATCAATTATCCTTTGAAGTGCTGGATTTGTGGTAAAGATATTGTGTAAATTTGGTTTTGTCATGGGATATCTTGGTTTCTCCATCAATAGTGATTGAGAGTTTTTGCTGGGTATAGTAGTCTGGGCTGGCATTTGTGTTTTCTTAGCATCTGTATGGTATCAGTCCAGGATCTTTTGGCTTTTATAGTCTTTGATGAGAAGTCTGGTGTAATTCTTATAGGTTGGCCTTTATATGTTACTTTACCCTTTTCCCTTACTGCTTTTAATATTTTTTATTTGTTTTGTACATTTGATGTTTTGATTATTATGTGAAGGGAGGTATTTCTTTTCTGATTTAGACTATTTGGAATTCTGTAGGCTTCTTGTATATTTATGGACATCACTTTCTGTAGGTTAGGAAAGTTTTCCTCTATAATTTTGTTGAAGGTATTTACTGGCCCTTTAAGTTGGGAATCTTCACTCACTTCTATACCTATTATCCTTAGGTTTGGCCTTCTCATTGTGTCCTGGATTTCCTGGATGTTTTGGGTTAGGAGCTTTTTTCATTTTGCATTTTCTTTGACAGTTGTGTCAATGTTTTCCATGGTATCTTCTGCACATGAGATTCTCTCTTCTATCTCTTGTATTCTGTTGGTGATACTTGCATCTATGACTCCTGATCTTTTTCCTAGGTTTTCTATCTCTAGGGTAGTCTCCCTTTGTGATTTCTTTATTGTTTCTACTTCCCTTTTTAGATCCTGGATGGTTTTGTTTAATTCTTTCACCTGTTTGGTTGTGTTTTCTTGCAATTCTTTAAGGGATTTATGTGATTCCTCTTTAAGGGCTTCTACCTGTTTACTTGTGTTCTCAAATTCTTTGAGAGTGTTATTTATGTCCTTCTTAAAGTTCTTTATCATCATAATGAGAAGTGATTTTAATTCTGAATCCTGCTTTTCTGATGTGATGGGGTATTCAGGGCTTGCTATGGTGGGAAAACTGGGTTCTGGTGATGCCAAGTAACTTTGGATTCTGTTGCTTACATTCTTGCACTTGCCTTTTGCCATCTGGTTAACTCTAGTGCTACCTGCACTCACTGTCTCTGACTGGAGCCTGCCTTTCCAGTTATCTTGCTTGTGTCTGAACTCCTCAGGGTCCAGATGTCTCTGTGATCCTGTGATCCTGTGATCCAGTGATCCTGAGCTCCAGCTGCTCTGAGTGCAGTGTCTCCTCTAGGATGTCTCAGGATAAGGTGTCTTCACAGGAGCAGATCAGCTGGGTGTCTGCCCCCGCCACAAGGCCCAGGCGAGGGGCACAAGGGGAGTGGTGCTCTGCAAGGGCAGGGTTTGGGTCTCTGGTGGGTCCTGAGTGCTCCCTGCTTCAAGTTGTAGCTCTGGGGCATAGGACAGTGGGTGAATGTTCTTACCTGCTGCTCTGAGTTCAGTGGCCTCTCTAGGATGTCTAGGGATATGGTGTCCACACAGGAGCAGACCAACTGGGTGTCTGCTCCAGCCATAAGGCCTAGGCAAGGGGTGCCTTTGTGTTTCTAATCCACACATGTGAATACATATTTAATATCCCAGACTGTACCAATCGTTATCCTTAGTCTTGTCTATCTTTCTGTCTTTCTTCTTTTCTTTTCCCTTTGTTTGTTGGTTTTCTTCTTTCTTCCCTCCCTTCCTCCCCCCCTCGCTCCCTCCCACTGTTCGTTCTTTCTTTCTTTCTCTCCTTCCTTCCTTCCTTCCTTTCGTTCGTTCTTTCTTTCTTTCTTTCTTTTTTTTTTTCTTTCTCTCCTTCCTTCCTTCCTTTCTTTCTTTCTTTGTTTTCTTTCAAGTTAGGACATCTGCTTGCCTCTGCTTCAGAGTGCTGAAACTAAGGGCAGACACCACCATCCCTGGTTCTTAAGATCTTTCTTAAACACAGAGCCTTTCCTAATCCTGCTATTTTCTCAGCAGTACAGAGCCTCAGAGGTAGAGTGGCTGGGGCTAGGTATGCACACAGCACATTTTAGTGCATCTGGCTAATTGCTTTCCAAACTTTGAGCAGCTCACCACTTGGTCACTGTGTGAGAGTTTCCCGTGGTGCCCCCTGCTTCTCTGCATGTGGTCCAACTTGTAAAGTTTTGTGAACTTTGGTGATGATACATTTTGTGTGGATGCTTCTGTGTTTACTAGCTGTTTCAGTAGGTAGTTGGGACATTTGTGTACTTCCTCCTTGGTGAATTACACATTGGTATCCTTGTACCAATCTGTCCAATTGCTACCAGCATATGGAGTTCAGGAACATTAACACTTAGCCCTTCAAATATGTGCTGTACCTTTTTCTTAGCTGTTTACCTTTTGATTTTTATGTGTAAGGTTTGCTTTGCTGTATGTATACCATGTGCATGTGGTACACACAGAAGTCAGAAGAAGGCATGGGATACCCTGGAACTGGACTATGTGCCCCTGTACTGGTTGGTTGTATCAACTTGATACCAGTTGGAGTTATCTGAGAAAAGGAAACCACAACTGAGAAACTACTTCCCTAAGACTGGCCTGTAGGCAAGCCTGCATTTTCTTCATTAGTGATTCCTCAGGCAGGGCTCAGGGCAGGGAAGGCAGGGCCCAGGCCAGGGAAGACAGGGCTCAGGCCATGGGAGGTGTGGTTCTGGATTGTATAAGGGAGCAGTCTGAACAAGCCATGAGGATCAAGCCAGTCAAAAGCATTCACCCTTGGCTTCTGCTTCAGTTTCTGCCTCCAGGTTCCTGCCTGGATTTCCCACCCTGCAGTCCTTTACAGAGGTATTGTGCCCTGAGAGTGGAAAGCTAAAGTCATCCTTTCCTTCCTAAGTTGCTTTTGGTCATGGTCTTTTGTCACAGCAGAAACCCTAGCTAAGACAGCTTTAAAGACTTTGGAATGACCTGCTGCTTTAAGTTGTTTAATTTAGGATTCAAGTGAATTTAGAACCAACACTGCTTTTCTCTCTCTGGATGTGTTTTCTAACAGCAGACCTGTGCATTTTCATTCTCACTCTGCCTTATTCAGCATTTTAAAAGACTGTTTATCTGTAAAACAATAACAGAGCAGAATATTAAGATGCATACTTGGATTTATTTGTGTAGAATGTATATAGCACTTTACCAAGTAAAACACATGCATTCATTGACAACATAGTTTTCAAAACTTATCAGAATTAAAAATATGCTTAATATTAAGATAATTGGGATAACAACAAACTTTGCTTATCCTCATGATCACTTGAAATAATTCATGGGGCCAGAGATTTGATTCAGTGGTTGAGAATATCACCTGCTTCTCAGAAGAACCCAGATTTAATTCCCAGCCTCCACATCACAGTTTGTAAAGTAACTCCACACCCCCAGATTTCTTCTGATCTCCATGGGCACCACATGAAGATGGTGCACATACATACATGGAGGCAAAATGCACAACACATAAACAATAAATAATAACTTAAAAATATACAAAATAATCAGTGATATACCCAAGTTTAAAAAAATTAAATAAAGGTTATTATTTACAAATCTTTGTAAGTATGCCAAGGATGGTGGTGCATGCCTTTCATCCCAGCACTCACGAGGCTGAGGCTGGGGGATCTCTGAGTTCAACATCAGTGTAGTCTACAGAGTGAGTTCCAGGACAGACAAGGCTACACAGAGAAACCCTGTCCCAAACAAGTAAAATAAACGAACAAATAAGAAACAAAAATCGCAAACCAAAAATCAAAACCAAAACAGAAACCTTGCAGATAAATCAAAACATCGCATATCAAAATTAACCTGACCCAAAGTCTATACAGCCCAAGGAACATCTGTCGAGTTAGAGCCACTCCTCTGAATAGATGCTGTGCTGAAAGTCAAAGGCTTTCTTGTAGATGAGTATTTTTCTCACATTCTAGTGTATTGGGTGAATGAGAGATTTTCGATAAATTGATGGGGAAGGGAGACAGTGTTATTTCTGAGTTAGGACTTTCAAATTGAAGTGTTGCTCTCTTGTCCTAGCAAGATCAGGTGAGATATGGGAGTGGTCACAAAAATGCAAGCAGAAACCACAAAATGGACAAGATGCCATTCACAGCACCAGGAAGAGTACACTAAAAATAGGAAAAGTAAGAATACCTTCAGAGTGGTTGTGGAGACCAGACAATAATGCAAGTCTGGTGGAAAATCAAAATGATACCGCCCTGTGTAGAGCTTTCTGATAGTTTGTTAGCAGTGAACACTGGAATTTCCTCATGAACTAGCAGCCTTTATCCTAGTTGAAGGACTTGAGATCAATTCCTAAGAAGAACCTGCATGTGGTGCTGATGGCAGCACTATTCAAAGTAGCCACAAGGTGGAAACACACCCACAGATGCTGGAAGGCCATGAGAGACAGAGCCACAGCTCTGTGGAGAAGTTTCTCCAGGAACTGAGGGGCATCACAGCAGAGATCTCTGTTCTCCATAGAGTATGTCTGCCTATGGCTTCAGGAGCATCAGAGGGGATGTTGTAAGGAGGTTGATGGTCAGCTTCCTTTAAGTCCCTGGAGTGGTCCATGGAGATGGTTGTTGATCTCGTGTCAGCAAGTTAGAAGACAGAGTGTTTGGAAAAGGAACAAGAATCTCACTGCACGTGCACAGAGACCAGCAGTGTTGCTCATCTGGCAGAGTTGATTCACTGTCTCTGGGAAGGACAGGCTCAGGAACTCCCCCTTGAGGCTTGAAAGCAGAAGCAACAAATCCTTTTGGAACAGAGTCAGTCTGGTCACATAAAAAAAAAAAAAAAAAAAAAAAAAGTCCAGATTTTGCTTTGAGACCAGTTCTAAAAATGTAAGCTCCTTTGAAACTTGCTTTCTTTGGTAAAATATTTGGACTCCTTGAGGTCTAGTATATTCCCTTGTAACTATTTCTAAGCTCAGGTTGTGTGATTCTGCCCAAGACAAAGATCACAAGCCCTTCATCTCAGGGAAACAAACATGTTTTTAAATCAAATATGCTTGTTCATTTGTTAGTGTTCTCCTAAGTAAATCATTGTCCTGAACTGCTGTGTGCGTACACGCCCTCCTGAGGGGGTGGATATTTCTTAAGTTCACACTTCCTCTTCAGTGTGAGGAGCACAGAGTCTCAGCAGCTGGATTGCCTTAGGTTGCACTTCTCCCATGGCTCCTGCAGACTTTCCAGTCTCCCTTCCTCTCTGTGTGTGCCTGCTGCTGGCCTCTGGCTTGGTCCAGGCAGGCAGGCTGCTGGTGGTGCCCATGGATGGGAGCCACTGGCTCACCATGCAGTTGGTTGTGGAGAAACTCATTCACAAAGGCCATGAGGTGGTGGTCGTTGTTCCAGAGGTGAGTTGGCAGCTGGGAAGACCACTGAATTTCACAGTGAAAACGTATTCAGTTTCTCATACTCAAGAGGATTTTAACGGGGAGTTCAAGTTTTTTATGGACGCACAATGGAAAAGTCAACCCGAGGGAGGTGCACTTCCCCTCCTAAGTACTCCAGCCAAAAATTTCTTCGAATTACTGTTTTCTCACTGTAGGAGTTTGTTTGAGGACAAGAAGTTAGTGGAGTACCTGAAGCAGACTTCATTTGATGCTGTGTTCCTGGATCCTTTTGATGTGTGTGGATTAACTGTTGCCAAGTACTTTTCTCTTCCCTCCGTGGTCTTCAGCAGGGGAATATTTTGTCATTATCTTGAAGGTGGCAGCCAGTGCCCCAGCCCTCCTTCTTATGTCCCCAGAGGTCTTTTGAAACTCTCAGACACCATGACTTTCAAGGAAAGAGTGTGGAACTTCCTCTCCTACATGGGGGAGCATGCATTTTGTCATAAATTTTTCAAAAGTGCCACAGAAATTGCCTCTGAGGTTCTGCAGACCCCAGTGACTATGCATGACCTCTTCAGCTCAGTGTCCATTTGGTTGTTACGAACTGACTTCACCTTGGAGTTCCCCAGACCTGTGATGCCCAACGTGATCCATGTTGGAGGAATCAACTGCCACCAGGGAAAGCCACTTTCCAAGGTACATCATCTTTCCTTTAACTCATGAAGAGGTTGGCTTTGGATGAAGAAGTTACTCCTTACTCAACAGTGGTTTGTCATTTACATTTTTCTTTGTCAGTTCTTTTGATCTAATTCTTTTGACCATTCTCACTTAATCGTGCAGTTGTGTGGTGATAAGTGTCTTGCTTGTGGATGTGTGTGTACCACTGACATTTTGTTTATAATTACCAGCCTGCACTGTTTTAGGCAGAAGAGTGGGAGGCACAGTAAGAAATGAAGCTTCCCTTTGCTCGTCCTGTACTCTACCTGTTTCTGTGCAGCTGCTTCTGGCTCTGGATCTGGTTCCTTAACCAGTTGGGCTGTTTGCATTTCCTCCGTGGGAAATGATGCACTCAGGTCTTTAACCATAGTTAGCAATGACCCTGTCTCCATTCGGGGATATTAGCACTCAGATGTTCATGCATGTGGTGCATGGTTCTTATGTTTTTTTGTTGTTGTTATTTGTTTGTTTGTTGTTGATTCTTTTCTGGCTGCTTTTCTTTTAATGTACATAATTTTTATTTGTGGGAGTTCAAACTGGTTAACTTTCCCCTTTGCTTTGCTTTTTAAAAAAAATTTTAGTTTTTAATATGTTTTGTTTTTTCTGAATCTCAAATATCTCAATGTTTTCATCACTCATGTTGTATTCATATTTAAATTCCTGTATAGGCGATCACATTTTTTATCATTTTTTTTTTACACTTTAAGACAAAATAGAATTACATCGTGACTTTCCTCCCATCCTCTCTCCAACCCCACGTGTGTTTTTCTACTCTCAAACTTTTAGCCTCTTGTTTGATAATTATTGTTACATATATATGTGTGTTTCACAAAAATGCAGATACAAGCTGTTGAGTGTGTTTTTGTTTTGTGTATTTGGTATCAGGGCTGACCACTTTGCATTGGACAGCCAATAAAGGACTCATGCCTGGGAGAGGCTGACTCCACCCCCTGTTGGTTTTGAGCCTAACATTCTTGGCGAGTACATTGTACCTAATCGCTGGTGTCTTATCTCAGTGTATACTTTGGCTAGGGATGGGTTGTGCTTTGCTGACTATGGTTCTGGCCACTTACAGGGTCCAGCAGACCTTGTAACTGGGCCACATTTTCTCACAAACTGGCGTATTTTCATGTAAAAAAGGGACTTCTTACACAACGTGAACTAACGTTCCTTCTACAAGGTAGAGGAGGCAGATTTATCTGTGTCTAAGTGAGGAATGGGGGCAGGTGGGAAGGCTCAGGGGTAAGTGCTGTTCTAGAGGATCTGGTGTAATTCTCTGCACCCACACAGCTGCTCATCTTCTGCAGACGAATTCCTAGAGGAGCTGATGCCCTTCCTCTGGCCCCTAAGGGCAACGGGCACACAGGGATTGCACAATTTAAACAAACTGTAAACCATGAGGTGAGTCTCTCCATCCTGTGGAGGTCATGTGAGGGAACTGCAGGGGCAGCACCTTAGGAGCGTGAGTCAGCTAGCTCAGAGATATTCTTCTTCTCCCCTTTACTCCCCATGCATACAGTGCCAGCACTACCCAGGCCATGAGTGCACCCTTTCCCTCCTTCCCAGGGTGGGACCAGGAACGCTGAGCAATAGTGATATTACAGAAGCTCATTGCACCTCTTCAAACTTTACGGATATTAAAGCTGTAAATGATTTTATATCTATATACCTATATAATCTGGATTATTGAACCATGGTTTTACAGATCAGGGTTGTTTTATATTTATATATGGTTTTATGTATCTGCTAAAGGATTTATATGTGGGAAAGGTCCTTTATATGTGGAAGGTTATTTATGCATAAATAAGAAGCAAGACAATGTCACTAAGGATGTTCAGATCTCAGAGGTAGCCCTTTGACTAAGAGCATGCACACGGTGTATGTACTATGGTAAAGTTTCATTGAGTGACCTCTGGATGTATGTATTCCTTCAACCCTGTTTCAGGTGAGAAGGTTATCTCTCTTGGAAACCCACATGGGTTTTATGTTGCTGGAGAACAGGAATTGTAGCCTGGATCTTGTGTCTGATAAGAAGGAAACAGTTCTGGGGACAAAGTTTATGTATAATTGTGTGTGTGTGTGTGTGTGTGTGTGTGTGTGTGTGTGTCTGAGAGAGAGAGAGTGAGAGAGAACGAGAGCGAGCATGTGCATATGTATGTGTGTGCTCATGCCTGTGTGTGTGTGAGCATGGAAGATGACATCACATGTCTTCCTCTATTGCACTCCCTCTTACTTTCTTCAGTCACTGTCTCTTCTCACTGCAGCTCTACTTACCTACTTCTCTAGACTGGCTGGGCACTGAGCACCAGGACTCTTCTTTCTCTGCCTCCCCAGCATTCCACTGGGAATGCAGGTACAGGCTTGGTGCTGCTTACATGCTGCTTCCTGAGAGGCCTGGGTACCAGCAGCCTGGTGATGAGAGAATGAAGACAGGACAGACACACATACAACAGTGCTGGAATTTCTTGAGGTTCTCTGCTTCTCAGCTGGCCCATGTGGATAATGGCTTTGACAATTTATCATGGACAATTGTTCTCAGAATCCTTGGCAGGTCATGCTCATGTCAAAATACTCATTCACCAGGCAGTACACTCACTCAGGGCTTCCCACACTTGAATTTTTATGTAGATGTTGGAGGTCCAAACTCAGGTTCTAACTTTGCATGGACTGTTTGTGTAACTT
Source organism: Arvicanthis niloticus (assembly GCF_011762505.2). Lineage (NCBI taxonomy): Eukaryota > Metazoa > Chordata > Mammalia > Rodentia > Muridae > Arvicanthis > Arvicanthis niloticus. Next base: position 17,047,208 of record NC_047674.1, on the reverse strand, counting down.
TATGAATTGAGTTGAGTATATTGTTTTGTGGCTACAATCATACAGATATGTGTTAAAACATTAAAATGACTGTTAATTTCAAATCAACAACTTGATACAACCCAGATTCACCCAGATTATCTATACTGGGTTGGCCTATGACAGATTATCCTGCTTGCTACAAATGATGTGGAGAGATCCCACCTGAGAGCGAGAAGCACCATTCCCTGCTTTGGGTCCCTGGACCACATACAAGTAGAGAAAGCTAGCTAAGTACTAAGCATTTGCACGTTCATTTTTCTCTGTGTTTGCTTGAGGATCTTCTGCCTGCTGCATCAGGTTCTTGCCATCTCGACTTCTCCATAGTGATAGACTAGAACCCAGACTTGCAAGTGAAACTAACCCCGTGTCCCCTGTGCTTCTGTTTACCAGAGTATTTCACCACAGCAGCAGAAATAAAACCAGGGCAGTTCATCAATTTGATTTTGCCATTTTTGTGTTCTGGATTCATTTTTTGTCTCAAATTGTTTTGTAGGTCTTCTGTCATCTTGTAGGTCCTAGGCCTCTTATTCATGGGCTCAGGTATCTGAAGGATTTGGAAGGGTGAGTTTCTGAGAAGGGAATTCCTCTACATGGCTGACCTTTCCATGAAATTGTCTCCCATAAACTTCCAGACCTCCTTCCTACTCCAAATGCCAGCTGTCCTTCATTTACTTTGGGGGGCGGCATCTGCTCATTATCTGTTCACTCCACTTGCATGTGCCCCAAACCCAATTTGTTGTTCTTCAGAAATCCCTAGGTGAAAGCTGACCTTTCCCTCTACAGGCAGGAGAAATGTGATGCAAGACATCCTAAGCCTGTAACATTTCCCTGGGCAAGACTTGGCCTCTTGGGCAATTCTTTAGGGATCAAACTTAGGAGTAACTGACATGGTACATTCACTTTTCTGGTGCTCAGTACTGAAACAGTCCTGACACCTGCACATCCCTGTGTCTGTGTGTCACATGTACACACACACACACACACACACACACACACACACACACACACACACATCAGTCTAAGAAACAGTAAAGTTAAATCTCATCAACAAAGCTTGCAAGTCACCCCTCTGGTGATGCTATGACAGATCCTTGCCTTCCTCTTCTGCCCTCTTCCTAATTTCAGCCTATGATCCTGTGGGCCTGCTAGAAAGAATAATAAGCCTTGCCCCTTCCAGTACCCAGATGAACCTGATGATTTTCCTAGCAAGACTGCCAGGAAGGACCCAGACCTCAGGCCTTGGCAAGATGTGTGTCTGTCATTAAGAATCCAAGGATACAGTTCCTCTTGCTTCCTCCAGTCCATGCCAGCTTGCTTAAAGACTTTCTCCAGAGAGCTTTTGTGGAAGAAGTCTTGCTCAGTTGCTCAGCAAGGACAGAGGTGCAATGTGCTTCCTTTGTGAACCCCTGAGGAGTGGTTTCTCATTGGTGTGAGCCGGTATGGCAGCACCTCTCTTGTCTATTTTCATTCTGAGGAAAAAAAAAAAAAAACCTGATAATACCACAGAAGCCAGAGATCTCAAACCAAGCCAATGCTTTATTGCAATGAACATTTGCATGTGCAGATGTGTGGACAGAGGGACATACTGTGACGGCTTCCATGATGAGATATATTCTATGCTTTTTGTTGTTTTGTTTGCTTGTTTGTGTGTTAAAGGCAAAGGGCAGATAATGAGGGGAGATGGGTGGGTCTGGGGAGCACAATATGAAACTCACAAAGAATCAATTGAAAGTAAAACAAAACCGAACAATCCCACCCCCCTCCCTCCCCTCCAGGATGCCTCACCCCAGCTTGGAGTGAGTGGAGTCTTTGTAAGCCTCAAACAAAAAAACTTTCATCTTGGCTGCGTTCCTTGGGCCAGGCTTGCCCTTGGGCTGGCCCCTTCAATCCTGCCTTCCTGAGCCCCAGCTCACTAGGGGGCCAAGGTTCAGGCAAGTGCTGGCAAGCTGTTCTGAATGTGCCTGTGCGTGACAAGGTCTGGATGAGCCAGTTCTTTGATGCAAAGAACACCCTCTCCCTGGGCAGCCTGATTTCCACATCCATCACTCCCTGGCCCGCCCTCAGCAAGGATTAACAAACAGAACAAAAGTAACCCCCAGTCTTTGGTGGTGGTTAGGAAACCCGGAATTCAGATGCTGGCTGATGGTGGCTGACTGAAAACCGACTTCCAGATTTCTTACTCTTCCTCAAGGGCCCTCATCACTCGCTACCTAGAGGCCAGGTCTCTAACCTTACTGTATTAAAGGCAAGTAACAGATTTTGCATTGTGAAAGAGCAATACAGAATTTGAAAGATATGAATCTTTGTCTTCACCTCCTGTCCTGAGCTTCACAAATGCCTGTTGATTTTATGAGGGGCAGGAGGGAAAAAAAAAAAAACAAAACTGTGCTGGTTCCTTATTTGTAATAAGCTGTTTTACTGTGGTTTTGTTTTTGTTTTTAGCTTATGCTTAACGGGCTACTTTTGGAAAGTTTATAAGGAGGGGAGCTGGAACCAATTTTGAAATTAGAGGCAAGGGCAGAGAAAGGGGCTGAAGTTTGGGTTGATTACTGATCAATGGTAATTTAATCAATCAGTCCATCCCCTGTATTTCATAATGCGTCCCATGTGAAAGCACAGAAAGATTGGGTTGGGACCTTCCAGGATGCTGAAGCTGTGGAGGATAGGCTGCTCCAAGAGCACGGGGACGTCCATGTCCCTCCCCCATGCCCTTGGCATTTCTACACTGCTGTCTTGTGGCACTGTGTGTGCTACGTCCTGTAATGAACCTCTGACTGAGTTCTGTAGTTCTCTGAGTGGTTCTAGCAGAGCCACTGTGAAGCTGAGTAAAGGAGCCTCTGATCTGTAGCCAACTCTGCTAAGTGGCAGGCTTGACTCATATATGCCTGGTAACACAAGTGCTGTGTCAATGAAAGTATGCAAAGGAAAACATTGTTTTTTCCTTATACACATGTTGACGAGTCAGTGACCAAATCCTCAAAAGGGAGCTGGTTTCTGTGCTCGTCCTTCCTGGACTGACCTTTTACGATTTGATTGAAAATGAAACACAAGGCTAAAAGGGGACAGGCAGCCCCAATGCTAGTTCACTCTCCCACAAACTGGAACTGGGAGCCTCCTGTATGCTGGACACTGATCTGGGTGCTGGAGGCACAATAGAGAGAAACACTGGATATGGTAGGGTGGGACAATAGAACACTGATTGGCCCTACCCTGCACATGCTACTGGTAGTTGGGAGAGAGGCAATAAATGCACAGAAGGTGAGAGAAAGATGACAAAGAAGAGAAGGAGCCCCAGAGCGACAGGTTGGGCTGCTGGACCACCAGCTCACCATGTCACAGATGGGACACCAGCAGAACTTCAAAGGAAGGGGGTGACCAAAGCTGACATTGTAAGGCCCACTAGAAAAAGAACTCACGGTCCGTGGAGAACTGCAGACGCACCCCAAATCACTCACGAGAAACACATCTTGATGCAAACGCAAGAGGTTTACTGGCTAGCCAGGGCTGTCCTCCCTTCCAGCCCGTGCAGGGGCCTGAGGGATTCCGCAGCCACGAACAAAAGAAGTTTACAGCTTTTAAGGGTGAATCTACAAACCAGGTGGGGGTGGAGTTAGGGAAGGGGGAAGGCTGAGAGTGGAGTTAGGGAAGGGGGAAGGAGGGGGAACAGGTCACTAGGTCATCGATACATTTGATCTCAAATTCCTAAGATGCATGGTGTGTCACTTTATAATTGGCTATTTCGAAGTAGTTTCACACTATATATCATGAGCTCCAGTTCAAGGGGGTCAGGCTTATCTCAAACTTTTAGCATCCTGGCACCAACTGTCTCAGGGCTGTTAGTTCAAAGCGCGGCCAGGCTAATCTCGGGCCCATAGCATCCTGACACCATGAATCTTAAGGTTTGTTTAGTTAGGGCCATCTGTTCAAATGGTCAGCTAATTTCCTGGGACTGAGGCAACACGGTGTTTGACTTACAGGTTTTTATGTCTTTGCTTTTAAGAGTAGGGTTCAGGGGATCAACTTATGATTTTTCTATCTTTCAACATCTTGTTTATTATACATATCATCTAGGGGGAGCATCTCTGAAGAGACACCATGACCACAGGAGCTCTTAGAAAGGAGAACATATAATTGGGGCTGGTTTACATGTGAGAGGTTTAGTCCATTATATTCATGGCAGGAAGCATGGCAGCATGCAGGCAGACATGGTACTGGAGAATAAGCCAGAAGAAGTTCTACATCTGAGTAGGCAGGAAGCAGGGACTGGGAGAGACACTGGACCTTGGCTGGAGCACCCGAAACCTCAAAAGCCACCACCAGTGATACATTTCCTCCAACAAGGCCACATCTACCCCAACAAGGCCACATCTTGTCCAAGGCCATGCCTCCTAACTTTTAAAATAGTGCCACTTCCTATGAGCCCATGGGGCCCCTTTTCATTTAAGCCACCAACCGGAGAGCTAGAAAGCTGCAGCCCTCTGGTCACCTCAGCCTTGAGCTCTGCTGTCTCTGGAACATGCTGATCATATGTGCTCCTTGTTGCTCTCGCTCTCCAGAGCTCTGTCATTTTTGAGAGATCAATGGCAGGAGTCAATAAGAAAGGCTTGGGCCAGCCTTAAGTGTGAATGTTTACATCCTGCCAATGTCAAACAAGGGGTTTCAAAATACATTCTAGGAGCCCTGTAGCTTTTTGGTGCCTATTTTGGGAAACGACTACACATTTCTCATATAAGTACCAAAATTGTCACTTGCTTTTCCCAAGCGCATCTTTTTCCAAGGGTACAGTGGAATTTCTTCTGGAAGGTTCAGGGTATGTGTCATTGCAACAGAACAAACTGTAAAGCAAATTAGGGATTTCCAGCTGTTACTTAGGAGGCAGACAGTTAATGGACTTGAGGAACAAAGCAACTCTTAGACAGTTTTCTATCCTCTCAACCTGAAACATGTAAGCAAAATGAATTTGTTCTTATTTGTGAATGTTAACCAGGAAGTGTCTGTGTGTGTTTGGGTATGTCAGCTTTGATTTTCAAATAGTCCCTTTGACTTCTTCAGCCCACAGGCACATTTTGAAGGTCTCTGAAGGCCTTTTATGTCAGACCTAGGCTGTCTCCTAGTTGGCTCACTGCACACTCACTCCATGTGAGGCACTGCCTGATTCTAGAACTGCAAATAAAATCCACTTAAGTTCTCTTCTAAAACTTTGTTTTGAGATTTTATTGATTTGAATTGTATGTGTATGGTTGTTTGCCTATATGTAAATATGTGCATCATGGACATGTCCACAGAGGTCAGAAGAGGATAGCAGAGCCCCCGGAGCTTGGTGTACACATTAGCTGCTGTGTGGGTGCTGGGAATTGAACTTTGGTCCTTTGGAAGAGTAGCCAGTGTTCTTAATTGCTGAGCCATATTTTCAGACCTTCTTATGTTTTGGGGACAAACACTAATGTACTCCAGGCTATCCTCAAACTCACTATGTAGCTAGGATAACCTTGAACTTCTGATCCTTGTGACTCTACCTCCTGGAATGCAAAGATTACTGACTAAGCAAGAGTTTTACCAACCAAACTTCGTACCTAGCTCTCCATTAGGTTTTAAAAACTAAACTTGTCATCATTTTTGGCCATGTGATGACTGTGAAGGAATCCTAAGACCAAGAGTTTATGAATGATTGAGCAGAGGTAGCTAAATTTAGTTTCTTTCAAAGCCACAAGGGTTACAACTAATGTCCTTTGCTTAGGCAGCCACCTCAGTTTCTTGCACATAGAAGGCTGGCCATAGCTGCATTCTGAGGTTTGAACCATTTGAGAATATGGGTGGGGGTTAAGGCCTAACTTTCGTGTTCTAAGAAACTACACTGAAGTCAAATAGCCAGTGCTTTTGAAATTGAGCTTGGTCCCACAGTCATTGCAGATGGACTCAGTGAAGGTGAGATCACTAGGATGGGTCCTGCCCTAAAAGATTGGCATCCTTTAATGATAGAGCCACATAGGTCCAAAGACACATAGCAGAAGGTGAGGATAAAGAATTCTGAGGGAGGGTTCTGTGCTGCTTTGAACATCAAATATGTCCTCTGTTAAGTTAGTGCCTCCACCTTGTTATGAACAAAGTTGGCAGGAAAGTGTCAATGCATTGACAGAGAGCCATTTCTCTAACCTTACAAGGCCCAGGTCTGCTGGGGCCTCCAGAGCTCCCTCAAAGTAATGCTTAAACAGGAGCACAGACCCATTGCAGGGATTGTCCCATTAGTGGAGAAAAAGATAAGGAATCTAGACTCTCAAAGGAAGGCTGATACGCTGCACAAAGTCAGCTGCCTGCTTAATATGGTTAAATATTAATTTAGCTTCCTTCATATTACAGGGGGTGATTTAGAGCAAGGGAGAGGAGACTATTGAGATCACTGGGTGAGTGAGAGGGAGTGGCTTAGAGCCCTAAGACTTCAGGAGTGCTCATTGTTGCTTTCCCTTCCCCTAGGATGACTTGCCTTCTTCCTGCAGCCCAGAGACTTCCTGCAGGGTTTCTCTTCTTAGTGCTTTGGGGCTCAGTTCTAGGTGGCAAGCTGCTGGTGGTCCCCCAGGATGGAAGCCACTGGCTTAGCATGAAGGACATAGTGGAACATCTCAGTGAACGGGGACATGATATTGTGGTGCTAGTGCCAGAAGTCAACTTGCTTTTGGGAGAATCCAGATACTACAGGAGGAAAAGCTTCCCAGTTCCCTATGACCTAGAAGAGCTGCAGAGCCGTTTTCGCTCCTTTGGAAACAACCACTTTGTTCCCAGTTTCCCCCTGATGGCTCCTCTAAAAGAGTACAGGAACAACATGGTTATCATCGATTTGTGCTTTTTCAGCTGCCAGAGCCTCCTGAAGGACTCTGCCACCCTCAGCTTCCTCAGGGAGAACCAGTTTGATGCCCTGTTCACAGACCCGGCCATGCCCTGTGGTGTGATCCTGGCTGAGTATCTCAACCTGCCCTCTGTCTACCTCTTCAGAGGTTTCCCAAGCTCTCTGGAGCACATGCTTGGTCAAAGCCCAAGTCCCGTGTCCTATGTTCCCAGATTCTACACCAAATTCTCAGACCACATGACGTTTCCCCAGCGGCTGGCCAACTTCATTGCTAGCATCTTGGACAACTACCTATATTATTGTCTGTATTCAAAGTATGAAACCATTGCCTCAGACCTCCTCAAGAGAGATGTGTCCCTACCTGCCTTACACCAGAACTCTCTGTGGCTGTTACGGTATGATTTTGTGTTCGAATACCCGCGGCCAGTCATGCCCAACATGATCTTCATTGGAGGGATCAACTGCAAGAGGAAGGGAGAGCTGTCTCAGGTGGGTGGACTCATGCCTTCTGGCTGCATTCTCTCTTCACTGGCAGATGTGCTTCCTGTGGGCTGCACCCCCTCCTGTATTTGGCATCAGCTGTCTTTCATTGGGAAGATGGGATCACATGACACAGTGGTACTCAAGAGAATGCCAGGCTCAGAGTAAGAGGATATGTGTCCTTGAAGCTGGATAAATACAGGTTTCTTGCTTGGCATCAGAAGAAAGTATGATTGGTTCAGTGATCTGGTGACAGTTGCAGAATCTTTGAATGAACCTTAGAAATATTTGGTCCACAGAGGTGAAGGCTTGACTCAGGGGACAGGTCCAGATTGAATCCCCCTCAACCAGTTCTGTGGCATGCTTATTCCTTTGGCCCTAAGCCAGAGGTCAGCCAAGAAAGTTCAGAGGTTCTAGCTTCCAGGGTTTTGCTGTCACATGGTCCACAGCTAAGGAAGCATGGACAGTTTTAAATGAATATTGACAGCCATAGTGGAAAACTCAAAACAAGCAACAACAAAGGAAATGGCAGAATGAGGGAGAAAGTGGAGGACAGAAGGGAGGGAGAGAAGAGAAGGAGAGAAAAGGAGGGAGAGAGGGAGAAGGAGATGGAGAAATGGAGAATAAATAGGAGAGGGGAGAAAGGATATGTCATTGTGAATAAAATAAAGGCTGGGTTTGAGTGCAAGCACACTGTCCTCGCCATCCCCCTCCCCACAAGTGCTGGCTCATCCTTAGCGTGCACCTTTTAAACCATGCCCTTTAATCCAGTGCACACACTGCCTGTCATGTGTGGCTTCCCTCAGTGTTTGCCTTCTTCCCTTGGAGATTAGGAAACATTTTGGCTGTCAGTTTCTGTTAATCAGTTATAAAGGCTGGAGTCCAGGCTCCCACGCGGTATTCCACATCAGTGTCTAAAGTGCTGGAGATTTAGCTAATAATTTAGGTAATATCAGGTCAGATGAATGTCTTTAAATGTCTAATATTGTTTTGTTTATCTTTAAAAAATCTGTCTCTTATAAGTGAGTTTAAAAAAGGAAACTGGTTTAATGATTACACTTTAGTGATTTTGTTGGTTGTTGTTGTTTCCTGCCTGTTGCTATGATAAAACAAGCTGACCAAAAGCAGATTAGAGAAGGGAAGGATTTCTTTAGCTTACACTTGCAGGTCCCAGCCCATCCTTGAGTGGAGTCAGGACAAGAACTGAAGCAGGAAGGGACAGGCAGAACCCTTGTGGAGAAGCTGCTTGCTGCTCAGTCAGGCTCAGGCCTAACTAGGTTCTCATACAGTGGACCCACCTGCCCAGGGAACACTTCTGCTCACAGTGAGCTCGGCACCCCACACCAACCAAGGATGGAGAAAATCTCCCGTAGACCAGCCCATAGACCAGTCTGACCTAGGTGATCTCTCAGTGGAGAGACTCTCTTCTCAGGTGAATTGAGGTTGTGTCACAAAGGAAACTATGACAGTTTATGTATAACTTTTTATATTCAGATTGGTCGACAGTCATGACAATTCCCATTCAACCCAAAGACATCCCTTAACCCTAACCCTGGACAATCTTTATCCCCCAACCCCATCTCCATGGACTTGCCTATCATGGAAATTTCAAATAGAATTTGTGATCCTTTGTGTCAACATTCTTGTTATGTTCTTAAAGCTCATTTATGTAGAATGTATCAGCATTTCACTTTTGTGGCTGACCACTCTAGCTGCTCCTCCACGACTTTTAAGAACAGTGCAGGGCTGTGCCACCCCACCTTCTGTAATTCCCTCCGTGCTGAGGAAGAAGCTGCAGCAGGAACCATTGGGAATCACAGTCCTCTTGCAGGCCTTAGAGACTCAAGTTGCATCTCTTGGCCCTGGTGTGAAGATGTTTTCTGGAATGTTTCCAGCAACCAGCACCCTCACTTCTTTCCTCTGGTTCCCCACAGCCTTTTATTCTTCTCCGGTGTAGAGATCCCTTATTCTGCTGTCCTCATTTACCCCTCCCTGTTCTTGTTTCTTTCCTCTGGATATCCCCAAACTATGTAGCTTCTTTGTTGTTAGCAGATATAGAATTCTGAAAAGTTCCCTCAGTAGATTCATGTCAAGGGTTCTTGAGTTTGTGTTTCTTCCAGCTAGCCCCATCTATGAGAGCAGCCAGCACCTGCCAATAGGGTGCCCAGACATTATAGATTTATCTGTTGGTGCAGTGTATGAACCAAGGCAGAAAGACAATGGTGCTTCTTTGTTCTGTTACATTGTTTTTAGTCAACGTCTATGTTTTATAATGGGCCAGGTCTTGAGAATGGGAAGAGAGATTTAAATTTTATTAGACAGTTCATAGCTGTGACAAGTTTCTAAGAGAAATGGGTTAAAGCAGGAAAGGTTTAGTTTGACTCGTGATTTCAGAAGCACCAGTTCATTGTAGATTGGTTCTATGTTCTTTAGGCCTTTGGCAAAGGAGAAACATCATGGCAGAGAGGCTATCAGGGAGTGGCTATTCCTTAAAGGACAGGCAAGTATAAATGTATCTGTGGAGAGTCAGCTCCTTCATCAATAGTGCATCCAGGTGGGGCTTTCAACAAAAGAGCTGTTTTTTTATGGCACACTTCAAATCAAAACTCTGGGATGACACCCAGTGATTGCACAGGGGACCAAGGCATCAGGCACTGTTCAGAGCTCAACTGCAACTTGTTAGATATGGAGGATAGGGGTGGAAGCCATAAAATGAAATGGATTCCCATTGTCTTTCTCAGGGATTGGAAGAAAAGATGTGAATTGTGCCCTTAGTGGGAGCAGTGGCTCATGGGAATTGTTCTAGGAAGGAAGTGAGAAGGTCAGAGTCTTTGAAGATGAGGATGCAAAACAGGACAGTGGTGAAGGGCGGGGGGGGGGGATTTATTCTGTGTTGATTAACTTCAGGACAATGACGTGCTGTCCTGTGTCAATCCACTTTGTCAGGTGACCTGGTGGTAAGATGAAGGAACTAATGTGTAGTGGCAATTCTGGAATTTTGATTACTTTAAAAACAGAAATATAAGAATATGTTTTTGTTTTAATCCCAGGTGTAGAGATATGTGGCTGCTGAGGACTGTCCACAGCAGCTGACTGTGATTTGCCTCGTGCTCTACCAAAGGCCTGTTTTTGCCAGCTGCTGACAGTTTCTGTGATTGTGTGACATTTGGAATTCTGGGAACTTTTCAGAGAACATATAAATAGTAGGGTACTGCTAGTCAGGGGTATTGTTGGTTGTTCAGGGGGGTTGGTTGTGGCTTGTTAGTAGTTGTACCACATGAAAGAAATTCGATTCAGGGATCTCTAACTCTCTCCCCTCTATCATTCTTTCTCTCCTATCTAGTGTTAGAGGGTGAAGCCAGGGGGATAACTGGTGGGAAAAAGAAGATCCCACAGAATAACAAGGACCAGCTAGCCTAATGTAGGGAGCACACAACCTGGTGAGGAAAGTTAACTGCTCAGGGCTTCTGGAAAGATGGCCACAGGACTCGTGGTCCACATGTGAGGGCACACAAGGTCCCTGTTCTTGCTGGATGCCCTGCCCTGGGCTGAAGGTAGACAGGTGCTGATGTTCCCCATGGAGAGCAGCCACTGGCTGAGCATGGGGGATGTGAGGGAGCCACCAGACTCTGCTCTTGGCTTCAGAGTTCAGTTCACACCCCATTCCTTACACCAAGGAAGAACACAAGTACAGTTGCTTGGTGCCTTTCAAAAATCCTAAAAAGAATTATTTATTTATTTATTTATTTATTTATTTATTTAATGTATGTGAGTACACTGTAGCTGTCTGTCTTTAGACACACCAGAAGAGGGCATCAGATTTCCATTGCAGATGGTTGTGAGCCACCATGTGGTTGCTGGGAATTGAACCCAGGACCTCTGGAAGAGCAGTCTGTGCTCTCAACTGCTGAGCCATCTCTCCAGCCCCTGAAGACACTTTTTAAAGGTGTGGCATATTTTAAAAAGTTATCTGCCTCCCATGTGAACTCTTTCCTGGATCTATTGCACATGTCTCTGATTGGGCAATGAACCCAAGTTCCTCCTATATGGTTTTCACAGGTCCTATTTATTTATCCCTGTGACTCAGTACTGGTCATGTGCACATCCCAGCAAGGTGTTACTCTGTCAGGTCTCTGTTGCTGTGTTTGCCCAACTCATGGTTCAGGCCGTGTATGTCCATTCTTTAAGAACTTTATTTTCATTTCTTACATCTCTGATCCTTCCAAATATCAACCCCTTTCTTCTACTAGTCATTAGTACATTAAAGTACTGGAGTATCTGTAGCTGCATGCTTCTAGTTTGCAATGTTTACCAGGAACACTCAGAGTCCAGGATGAATACAGAAGTCTGCAACTCCAGGATTCAGGAGAATGGAACTTTTGGCTGAGCCATATCCCAGGCCAGTCCAAAGCATGGGGCTAATTAAGCCTACTTTACATCATTGCTTAACCTGGTCTGGACTGAGAGTGCTTTGGGTTTTGGTGATTCTCATCCATGGCTGTTAAGCAGAACTCTCAGTAGACCTTGCTTTATAATACAGTCATCTCAGTTTGAGTGTGAAATATCTTCCTATAGTCCCATACTGAACAACAACCAGCAGCTTCAAAAACTGTTCCTGATCATTACAGAGACACCCAGGTAAATGAACCCCTGCAGAGCCACAATTCCTCCTCCTTGTCTGGGGCAAGCTGACTCAGCAATGTTTCTCATCTGATAGGATAGCGAGTGCTCCTTGTGGGTGGGGAGGGAGACTTGAGCGAGTCTTTCAATAGGGTTACAGTCAGAAATGTTACAGTGTAAATCCAAACACAAAGCAGTGCTCAGAGCTCTGTTAGGTGTCAGGCCAACCTGTTAGAATGTGGCCAGCAGAGAATGAGGTCCAGAATGAGATGGGTGTAGACAGCCTTGGTTTTTAAATGGAGGAAAGCCAGATATGAACTATGATGTCTTCTAAGGAGAGCGTTCTGTCACAGTTTTCTAGGAGAGAAACAACAAGATCAGTAATGTGTTTGTGTGAGGCAGGATTGAGCAGGCACCAAGGGTAGATTTATCTTTTAATGATTGATGCCTGAGAGCCAGTGCCACCCAATGACATGGCTTTGGATGGGAGATGAGAGGAGGAAGAAACAAATGCCCAGGGTCATAGCCTGGTGAGGAAACCTGTTCTTGTGGGCATCCACTGAGGTGATGATGGGACTTTCTTAGTGAGTGTGAGGACACACCCTCCTCTGGAGCTCCTACAAGTTCTCTTTTCTCCAAATTAGAAGAGTGCAGAGTGGCAGCCTCTGGATTGCCTCAGCTCTAATTCTCCCTGTGCTGCATTTCTTCATTCGTGACTGGTCAGGCAGGGCCCAGGCTCTGGGAGGCAGTGCCAGCCCTGGGCAGGTGGTTCTGAATTGTATAAGAAAGCAGGCTGAGCAAGCCACGAGGATCAAGCCAGTTAACAGCATTCATCTTTGGCTTCTGCTTCAATTCCTCCCTCCTGGTATCTGCCTAGATTTCACAATTTAAATTTGCTTAATATTTAAAATCATTGAAATAATAACAAACTGTCCTCATCCTCATGATCATTTAAAATAATTCATGGAGCTGAACATTTGATTCAGTGGTTGAGAATATCACTTACTTTTCAAAAGACCTATGGTTAAATTTCAACAACCACATTATAGCTATAAAGTAATTCCAGGCCCACAGATTTCTTCTGATCTCCATGGGTACTACATGCATGTGGTGCACATACATGCACAGAAGCAAAACACACATAAATAATAAGTAATACCCCAAAATGCACAAAAAAATCTGTGATATACCTGACTTTAAAAAATTAAGTAAACTTTATTATTCAAAAATACTTGCAAATATGCCAGGCAGTGATGGTGCACGGCTTCAACCCCAGCACTCAGGAGGCAGAGGCATGCAGATCTGTGTGTGCTTAAGGATAGCCTGGTCTACAGAGCAAGTTCTAGGGCAGCCAGGGCTACACAGAGAAACCCCACCTCAAACCACCAAGCCAACCAGACAAAAACAAAAACCTTGCAGATAAATCAAAAGATCACATACCAGAATTAACCAGGCCCAAAGTCTATACAGCTCAAGGAACGTCTGTCAAGTTAGAGCCACTCCTCTGAATAGATACTGTGCTGAAAATCAAAAGGTTTCTTGTAGGTGAATATTTTTCTCACATTCTAGTGTATTGAGTGAATGAGAAATTTTCAACCAATTAAAGGGAAAGGGATACAATGATATTTCTGAAGATTGGCACTTCAGTGTCAGGACTTTTTTCTCTTTTAGCTTTGTAAGTAAAACTTTTATTAGAATACACACAATATATTGTCATTTCTTTTTTTCTTAGTTTTAAATTATTTTATAATACATTTACATGTAAATAGGTTAATATACTATATACATTTATTTAATCTTTTTGTTTCCAACTGAAAAAATGTTTAATTAGGCACATCTTACATGATAAAGTTCAGAGCATCTCAACATTTCTACTTTAGTTTGTGAAAACTGGACTTTTCATAAACTCCCTGGGATATTGTCATTAGATGTTTGATGCCCTTTTATGTGCTACCTCACCAGGTGCCTAGGGTTGGGACCAGAGAGTGGTTTGGTAAGTACTTGGATGACTGAAAATCTAGAACCTCTATTTTGCTGATGAATAGGTCTTCCAGAAGGCTGTTTTTAAAGCTATCTGCTTATTGATCCTCAGCAACTAAAGTGGACCCCCAGAAGTATGTCTATGGGGTACCAGTCAGTCCTGTGAAACTTTAAAATCCTGTCTAATTTTCTTCTTTGAAGCCATGTGCAATCTATCCAACACCCTCTGGAATTTTCTCTTTTTTATGTTTTTCTGAAATTTTTATTTTTCTTTATGACAGGATAAACCTATATCGTGTATTTGTACCATACTTCCATTACCAATTGATAGGCATCTAGGCAGATTCTAGTATTTTTTTTTTGCAATTGTAAACAGAGCATCAACAAATACAGATATGCAAGTAACAATAAAGAAAGAAGTGGATACATAAACAAGATCTGAAGATTGTCAGTATTAACAGACATAGTAACCTGCAAGGAAAAAAAATTCATGGAGTCTGGGGCTAATTTTGATTGTCAATTAGATTAAATCTGTAATCAACTAAAGTAATTGGGCACACTGTAAAGATTCCCCCCCCTCTCTCTGTGTGTGTCTCTGTGTGTCTCTCTCTCTTTCTTTCTTTTCTTCCTTGACCAAGTTATCATTGTGTGGGGCATTGTTCAGCTTCCATGCGTATGTGGGCTTTCTGTTGTTTTTGTTGCTATTGAAGACCAGCCTTAGTCCAGGGTGATCTGATAGGATGCATGGGATTATTTCAGTCTTCTTGTATCTGTTGAGGCCTGTTTTGTGACTGATTATATGGTCAGTTTCAGAGAAGGTACAATGAGGTGCTGAGAAGAAGAAGGTATAGTCTTTTGTTTTAGGATGAAATGTTCTATAGATATCTGTTAAGTCCATTTGGTTCATAACTTCTGTTAGTTTCACTGTATCTCTGTTTAGTTTGTGTTTCCGTCATCTGTCCATTGATGAGAGTGGGGGTGTTGACGTCTCCCACTATTATTGTGTGAGGTGCAATGTGTGCTTTGAGCTTTAGTAAAGTTTCTTTTATGAATGTGGGTGTCCTTGCATTTGGAGCATAGATGGTCAGAAATGAGAGTTCTTCTTGGTAGATTTTTTTCCTTTGATGAATATGAAGTGTCCTTCCTTATCCTTTTTGATGACTTTTGGTTGAAAGTTGATTTTATTAAATATTAGAATGGCTACAGCAACTTGTTTCTTGGGACCATTTGCTTGGAAAATTGTTTTCCATCTCTTTACTCTGAGGTAGTGTCTGTCTTTGACACTGAGATGGTTTTTTTTTTTTTTTTTTTTTTTTTTTTTTTTGTATGCAGCAAAATTCTGGGTCCTGTTTACATATCCAGTCTGTTAGTCTATGCCTTTTTATTGGGGAATTGAGTCCATTGATGTTAAGGGATATTAAGGAATAGTGATTGTTACTTCCAGTTATTTTTGATGTTATTTTTATGTTTGTGTGTCTACCTTCTTTTGGGTTTGTTGAAAGAAGATTACTTTCTTGCTTTTTCTAGGGTGTAGTTTCCCTCCTTGTGTTGGCATTTTCCATCTATTAACCTTTGTAGGGCTGGATTTGTGGAAAGATATTGTGTACTTTTGGTTTTGTCATGGAATAGCTTGGTTTCTCTATCTGTGGTAGTTGAGGGTTTTGCTGAGTATAGTAGCCTGGGCTGGATTTGTATTCTCTTAGGGCCTATATGACATCTTCTTAATATAGAAGATTCTTCTTAGGATCTTCTAGCTTTCATAGTCTCTGATGAGAAGTCTGGTGTAATTCTGATAGGTTTGCCTTTATATGTTACTTGACCTTTTCCTCTTACTGCTTTTAATATTCTTTATTTATTTTGTGCATTTGGTGTCTTGACTATTATGTGACCGGAAAAATTTCTTTTCCTGTCCAATCTATTTGGAGTTCTGTAGGCTTTTTATATGTATGAGCATCCATTTCTTTAGGTTAGGGAAGTTTTCTTCTATAATTTTGTTGAATATATTTACTGGCCCTTTAAGTTGGGAATCTTCACTCTCTTCTATACCTATCATCTTTAGGTTTGGTCTTCTCATTGGGTCCTGGATTTCCTGGATGTTTTGGGTTAGGAGCATTTTGCATTTTGCATTTTGCATTTTCTTTGACTAGTTGTGTCAATGTTTTCTATGATATCTTTTGCACTTGAGATTCTCTCTTCCATCTCTTGTATTCTGTTGATGCTGCTTGCATCTATGACTCCTGACCTCTTTCCTAGGTTTTCTATCTCTAGGGTTGTGATATTTTTATTGTTTTTATTGTTGTTATGATATTTTTATTGTTTCTATTTCCATTTTTAGATACTGGATGGTTTTGTTCAATTGCTTCAACTGTTTGGTTGTGTTTTCCTGTAATTCTTTAAGGGATTTTCATGTTTCCTCTTTAAGGGCTTCTAGCTGTTTACCTGTGTTCTCCGGTATTTCTTTAATGGAGTTATTTATGTCCTTCTTAAAGTCCTCTGTCATCATCATGAGATGTAATTTTAAATCAGAGTCTTGCTTTCCTGGTGTGTTAGGGTATCCAGGGCTCACTGTGGTGGAAGAACTGTGATGATGCCAAGTAGACTTGGTTTCTGTTGCTTATGTTCATGCCCTTGCCTCTCCCCATCTGGTTATCTCTGGTGTTAGCTGGTCTTGCTGTCTCTGACTGTGGCTTGTCCCTCCTGCAAGCCTGTGTGTCAGTACTCCTGGGAGACTCTCCAGAAGGAATTTGGGTATGGAGAGTTCCAGGCCCAGACAGAAATTGGAAGAATCCTGTCCCAGGCTGCTCCTCAATTCCTGTGTCCTGAGGGCTCTGGGCAGGTCCCTCAGAGCAGAAGTGGTGGTCTTACTTGTGTTCACGGGCGTGTCAGCACTTCTGGGAGACCATCTCTCTCCTGGCAGTATTTGGGTATGGAGCTCCATGGCATGGAATCAGCTCAGGGCCCAAGCCTGTTAGGACTATTAAATTCAAGTGTTGCTCTTTTCTTCTTGCAAGATCAGGTGGGCTATGGGAGTTGTTACAAAAATGCAAGCAGAAACCACAAGATCTACAAGATGCTATCCACAGCACCAGGAAGAGTATACTAAAGGAAAAGTAAGAATAGCTTTGGAGTGGGTGTGGAGATAATAATGCAGGCCTGGTGGGAAATTAAAATGATACTGCCCTGTGTAGACCTGTCTGATAGTTTCTTAGCAATGAAGATTAGATTTCCCTCATGAGCTGGCAGCCTTTATCCTAGTTGAAGGACTTGAGATCAATTCCTAAGAAGAACCTGCATGTGGTGCTGATGGCAGCACTATTCAAAGTAGCCACAAGGTGGAAACACACCCATAGATGCTGGAAGGCCATGAGAGACAGAGCCACAGCTCTGTGGAGAAGTTTCTCCAGGAACTGAGGGGCATCACAGCAGAGCTCTCTGCTTCTCCATAGAGCATGTCTGCTTATGGCTTCAGGAGCATCAGAGGGGATGTTGTAAGGAGGTTGATGGTCAACTTCCTTTAAGTCCCTGGAGTGGTCCATGGAGATGGTTGTTGATCTCGTGTCAGCAAGTCAGAAGACAGAGTGTTTGGAAAAGGAACAAGAATCCCACTGCATGTGCACAGATACCAGCAGTGTTGCTCATCTGGCAGAGCTGAGTCACTCTCTCTGGGAAGGACAGGCTCAGGAACTTCTCCTTGAGACTTGGAAGCAGAGGCAGCAAACGCCTTTGGAACAGAGTCAGTCTGGTCACATAAAAAAGTATTTGGATTTTGCTTTGAGACCAATCCTAGAAATGCAAGCTTCTTTTAAACTTTCTTTTTTTTTTTTTTTTTTTTTTTGTAAATCATTTGGACTCCTTAAGGTCTAGTATATTCCCTTGTAACTACTTTTAAATTCACATTGTGTGATACGGCCCAAGAAAAAGATCACAAGCCCTTCTCTTGAGGGGGGGAAATTATGTTTCTTAATCATGCTTGCTCATTTATTGATGCTTGTCTAAGTAAATCGTTTTCTGTAACTGCTGTGTGAGTACACGCCCTCCTGAGGGGGTGGATATTTCTTAAGTTCACACTTCCTCTTCAGTGTGAGGAGCTCAGAGTCTCAGCAGCTGGATTGCCTTAGGTTGCACTTCTCCCATGGCTCCTGCAGACTTTCCAGTCTCCCTTCCTCTCTGTGTGTGCCTGCTGCTGGCCTCTGGCTTGGTCCAGGCAGGCAGGCTGCTGGTGGTGCCCATGGATGGGAGCCACTGGTTCACCATGCAGGTGGTTGTGGAGAAACTCATTCACAAAGGCCATGAGGTGGTGGTCGTTGTTCCAGAGGTGAGTTGGCAGCTGGGAAGACCACTGAATTTCACAGTGAAAACGTATTCAGTTTCTCATACTCAAGAGGATTTTAACGGGGAGTTCAAGTTTTTTATGGACGCACAATGGAAAAGTCAACCCGAGGGAGGTGCACTTCCTCTCCTAAGTACTCCAGCCAAAAATTTCTTCGAATTACTGTTTTCTCACTGTAGGAGTTTGTTTGAGGACAAGAAGTTAGTGGAGTACCTGAAGCAGACTTCATTTGATGCTGTGTTCCTGGATCCTTTTGATGTGTGTGGATTAACTGTTGCCAAGTACTTTTCTCTTCCCTCCGTGGTCTTCAGCAGGGGAATATTTTGTCATTATCTTGAAGGTGGCAGCCAGTGCCCCAGCCCTCCTTCTTATGTCCCCAGAGGTCTTTTGAAACTCTCAGACACCATGAATTTCAAGGAAAGAGTGTGGAACTTCCTCTCCTACATGGGGGAGCATGCATTTTGTCATACTTTTTTCAAAAGTGCCACAGAAATTGCCTCTGAGGTTCTGCAGACCCCAGTGACTATGCATGACCTCTTCAGCTCAGTGTCCATTTGGTTGTTACGAACTGACTTCACCTTGGATTTCCCCAGACCTGTGATGCCCAATGTGATCCACGTTGGAGGGATCAACTGCCACCAGGGAAAGCCACTTTCCAAGGTACATCATCTTTCCTTTAACTCATGAAGAGGTTGGCTTTGGATGAAGAAGTTACTCCTTACTCAACAGTGGTTTGTCATTTACATTTTTCTTTGTCAGTTCTTTTGATCTAATTCTTTTGACCATTCTCACTTAATCGTGCAGTTGTGTGGTGATAAGTGTCTTGCTTGTGGATGTGTGTGTACCACTGACATTTTGTTTATAATTACCAGCCTGCACTGTTTTAGGCAGAAGAGTGGGAGGCACAGTAAGAAATGAAGCTTCCCTTTGCTCATCCTGTACTCTACCTGTTTCTGTGCAGTTGCTTCTGGCTCTGGATCTGGTTCCTTAGCCAGTTGGGCTGTTTGCATTTCCTCCGTGGGAAATGATGCACTCAGGTCTTTAACCAAAGTTAGCAATGACCCTGTCTCTGTTCGGGGATATTAGCACTCAGATGTTCATGCATGTGGTGCATGGTTCTTATGTTTTTTTTTTGTTGTTATTTGTTTGTTTGTTGTTGATTCTTTTCTGGCTGTTTTTCTTTTAATCTACATGGTTTTTATTTGTGGGAGTCCAAACTGGTTAAGTTTCCCCTTTGCTTTGGATGACAACTTTTTAAAAAAGTATTTTAGATTTTAACATGTTTGTTTTTTCTGAATGTAAAATATCTGAATGTTTTCATCACTTACATGTGGATGTTTTAAATTCCTGTAATTGAGATTATATTTTTGGTCACTTTTTACATTATAAAACAAAATGGAATTACATCATTACTTCCCTCCTATCCTCTCTCCAACCCTACCCATATTTTCTCACTCTCAAATTGATAGTCTCTTTTTCTTGACAATTATTGTTACATATTTGTGTGTGTTTCACAAAAATGCAGATATAAGCTGCTGAGTCTGTTTTTGTTGTGTATATTTGTTATCAGAACTGACCACTTTGTATTGGTCAGTCAACAAAGGATTCCTGCCCCGGAGAGGCTGACTCATCCGGTAGACTATAGATTTTGTCTAGGGCTGAGACCCTGTGGAGTTCTTCCCCCTTTACACTGGCATACCCATTGATGGTGCCAGTATTCTGGTTTCATTTATGCAGAGACCATTCACCGCAGACTTCTCACTCTTGCAGTTTTTGTGGGCCCTCTTTCACAACATGCAGAAGCTGTGATGTAGGTATACCCATCCGGGAAGAGTTTTTCACTTCCTGTGGCAAGCCTTTGTGTGGTGTCAGGAAGGGAAAAAACTGTGCCCCCCAATGCCTTGGAAGCAGAGGCAGCAGCATGTCCTTGAGCAACGGGTATGGTTGTCTAAAGATTTTTTCCCCCTACTTTGCTTTGAGACCAGTTCTAGAAATGCAAGGTTTGTTGTTGTTTTTTGATTTGTTTGTTTGTTTGTTTGGGGTTTTTTTGTTCACTTTCTGCTACTTTTGGAATCCTTGGTGTCACACATTACTTCACAACTGTTTGTAAATTGCCCTATGGCATGTTGCCCATCTCTGTGCAGTGCTAATAGCTTTTTTTTTTTTTTTTATCATGTAAACATACAAGTAAGTATGTCAATGAGGAATGCTCATTTCTTATTTCCCGCATTGGTACCCACTGCCCTGATGGCTTGTGAGTCCATGCCCTCCACAAGGGAAGGTTTGATCCTATACTTCCCCCATGATGAATCAGAGCAGCAAAAACCGAAGGCTGGATTGCTTTGGTCCATGCTTCTCCCACATCTCCTGGAGGGTTTCCAGCCTCCCTTTCTCTCTCTGTGTGTGTCTGTTGCTGGCCTCTGGCTTTGCCCAGGCAGGCAGGCTGATGCTGGTGCCCATAGATGACTATCACTGATTTACCATGCAGAGAAGTTCAGCCGCAGGGTGCATGAGGTGGTGGTAGTCATGCCAGCGGTGAGTTGACAACTGGTGCAATCTCTAAATTTTATTGTAAAGTCTTACTCAATGTCTCACACTCTAGAGGATCTGGACCACAAATTGAAGATTGTTATTGACAAGGAAAGACATAGGAAGATAATAACTTTCTCTATTAATGAGTTCATCGAATGGTGTTTTTGAATTTTTCTTCCCAGGGAAGGAATTTGTTTAGTGACAACATGCTAGTGAGTACTTGAAGCAGAGTTAATTGGTGCTGTTTTCCCTGATTCTTTCACTGTGTATGGCTTGACTCACCTGAGTACTTGTCACCCCCATCCACAGCCTTTAACAGAGAACTCTGATGCCACCATCTGAGAGAGTGTGCTCAATGATTCTGCCCTGTTTGTTACATTCACAGAGCCCTTTTGGGATTCACAGATACCATGACTTTCAAAGAATGAGTGGGGAACCATCTCTGCTACCCGTGGGAGTATGCATTTTTCCAGACTGCACTAGACATTGCCTCTGAGGTCTCAGATACCTGTCATAATGCCTGACCTCTTCAGCCAAGTGTCTGTTTGGGTGTTACACACTGATTTAGTGTTGCAGTTCCCCAGACCTGTGATGCCCAACATAGTCTTCATTGGTGGTGTCAACTGCCATCAGGGAAAGCCACTGCCTAAGCTATATTACCTCTCCTTCATGGAGAATGATCTGGCTTGATGGGGCTCCCTCATGAGTCCTTGCCTAGTATGTGCGAGCTTTGAGTTTAATTCCAGTAACCCTACTGTATGGCTAGCTTTATGTCAATTTGACATAAGCTAGGATCACCTTGAAAAGGGACTCTCAATTGAGAAAATCCCTGCAAAAGATTTGCTTGCAGGCAATCTGTGATGCATTTTCTTAATTAGTCCTTGATTTGGGAGGCCCCAGTTCATTGTGGGTGCATCTCTAAGTAGATTTTCCTGGGATGGGGTGTATAAGAACCAGGCTGAGCCATAAGGAGGGACAGTAAGCAACTTTCCTCCATGGTGTCTGCTTCAGTTCCTGCCTTCATGTTCCTGCCCTGCCCTCCCTTAATAATGGACTTTAAGCTGTAAGACAAAGTGAAGACTTTTCTCCCCAGGTTGCTTTTGGTCATTGTCTTAGTTAGGGTTTCCACTGATGTGAAGAGACAGCATGACCTCAGCAATGCTTATAAATGCAAACACAGAATTTGGGGCTGGCTTACAGTTTCAGAGGTTTAGTCCATTACTGTCATGGTGGAAAGCATGGTGGCATGCAGGCAGACATGGTGCTGGAGAAGGAAGGACCCAAGTGAACCACACTGTGCACTGTTTGAGCATACACAACTTCAAAGCCTGCCTCCATAGTGACACACCTACTCCTACCAGGCCACACCTCCTAACCGTGCCATTCTCTATTGGAGTATAATTTTAGCACAAGTGTTGCATGCATGCACATATCTAATGTAAAGAAAATCATTGCACCTGAAATTAATGTAGGATCCCATGGCAGGCTCAGGATAACATTCTTGATTTTTCTTTTTCTTTTTCATTTTGATTTTTCTAGTAAGCCCTAGGCATTATTCCAGGCACTTCCTGACATTCCCCAGTTAAATGATTGCATGAATGTTTCTATTTTGGTGACATCAAAGATCTGTTTAACCAGAAACTATGGAGAGATATTTCTCGACTTTTGCTTTTTAAAACCAGGCTGTGCTAAGAACTCTTAAATGCTTTTCCTACATTCAATGTTTCCAGACTCTGGCTCATCCCCACAGGCCAGTGTTCCAGGGAGTAAGGTGGGTGGGTTGGGTAATATACACATCTCATATATTTTAAAGTGTTTGAGAAACAAATGTCAAATCTGGAAACTAACATAACTAGATCATGGGAGTTTCAGTCTTTTCAGATCCTTGCCAAATATTGAGATTGTCCATGTCTTAAAATCTGTGGGTTTTCTGGGGAAACCTCCTGCTCAGTGGTGTCCACTTTTACTGCTTGTGTTCCTGGGCATGTGAGTCACTATTGTCTTCTGCAGTTTAGTGAGTTACATATGCACATTCTACAGCCATGGCAGAGATTTAATGATGAGTGATGTAAGCTTCTTGAGCATATGCGTCCCAACATCTCATGTTTTTGTATGGCCTACAGTGTTCCTCTGCTCCTGGCTCTTCATCTGTTTCCATTTGGAATTTTCACTTCACAAGAATCGAATCAATGAAATTTATTTTTGGTAACATTTATATTTTAGTTTTTAAATTTTTTGTTATAAGCCAAACACACATTTTCTCTGTGCTACAGTTAAAATGTTTAATTCTTCTATGGTCAATGACCTTATTTATATAATTTTTTGGTAAGAGATTTTCAAAAGATATAGCATAAAGTATACATTGTGTGTGACTTCTCCAAAGAGAGCCTTAACATTCCCGAACTCCCATGTCTGCTCGTTTCTGTGCTTTGTCCCACTAGCTTGTTCACAAGTGTGTGCTCAGACCCTATTCTGATTGAACAACTTTGGAGTGAGTTAGTGTCCGGAAGACAGTCTCCCCAGTTGAATTCCCAGTTTTCAGAGTTTTCTTGGAGAACTCCAATATGCACTCTCCTTCCTAAAATTTAAAATGGTTTTGTTTGATTCTAAAAACCAACGAACCAACGAACCAACCAACCAACCAACCAACCAACCAACCAACCAAATAGAACCTGAGCATACCACTAGACCCTGTTAATATCTCATTATGTATTTTTCTCATTTGAGAAACATTAGCAGGGTTTTCCTTGATATCTTCCTATTTGGAATCAGTCTGCCTTTTTGCTGCTTCAGACCTTGCTTTAAATCTGTTGATAAAGATTTGTCAACGTGCATTATGTACATACCTTTTTATTACAATTTCTTCCCTGGTATTTTATTGGCCTGGGAGAAATTGTAGTACAAATTGTGGATTTTCCTTTTCCAGATTAAATGGAGACTGGTCAAGCACTGCTTTGCCTTGGCTTGCTCATCTTGCATACAGCCACACTCATGACCTTTGATTAGTTTTAGAAAAGTTTGGGTATACAGTGTCGTACTCACAGAGTTTTCTCTACAGAAATTATTCTCTTGCTAGAACACATAACTCTAAAACATTGTGGAATAATATTGTGGGTTCAGGGTCATTTAAAGTGTGCTCCAATCACTTGCAAGTACAAATGTCTTCATAACAGTGAAGGTAACATTCTTGTCCAGTCAGTACATCATACTTAATCTCTGGTGTCTTATCTCACTGCATACTTCGGCTAGGGATGGGTTGTGCTTTGCTGACTATGGTTCTGGCCACTTACAGGGTCCAGCAGACCTTGTAACTGGGCCACATTTTCTCACAAACTGGCATATTTTCATGTGAAAAATGGACTTCTTACACAACGTGAACTAACGTTCCTTCTACAAGGTAGAGGAGGCAGATTTATCTGTGTCTAAGTGAGGAATGGGGGCAGGTGGGAAGGCTCAGGGGTAAGTGCTGTTCTAGAGGATCTGGTGTAATTCTCTGCACCCACACAGCTGCTCATCTTCTGCAGACGAATTCCTAGAGGAGCTGATGCCCTTCCTCTGGCCCCTAAGGGCAACAGGCACACAGGGATTGCACAATTTAAACAAACTGTAAACCATGAGGTGAGTCTCTCCATCCTGTGGAGGTCATGTGAGGGAACTGCAGGGGCAGCACCTTAGGAGCGTGAGTCAGCTAGCTCAGAGATATTCTTCTTCTCCCCTTTACTCCCCATGCATACAGTGCCAGCACTACCCAGGCCATGAGTGCACCCTTTCCCTCCTTCCCAGGGTGGGACCAGGAACTCTGAGCAATAGTGATATTACAGAAGCTCATTGCACCTCTTCAAACTTTACGGATATTAAAGCTGTAAATGATTTTATATCTATATACCTATATAATCTGGATTATTGAACCATGGTTTTACAGATCAGGGTTGTTTTATATTTATATATGGTTTTATGTATCTGCTAAAGGATTTATATGTGGGAAAGGTCCTTTATATGTGGAAGGTTATTTATGCATAAATAAGAAGCAAGACAATGTCACTAAGGATGTTCAGATCTCAGAGGTAGCCCTTTGACTAAGAGCATGCACACGGTGTATGTACTATGGTAAAGTTTCATTGAGTGACCTCTGGATGTATGTATTCCTTCAACCCTGTTTCAGGTGAGAAGGTTATCTCTCTTGGAAACCCACATGGGTTTTATGTTGCTGGAGAACAGGAATTGTAGCCTGGATCTTGTGTCTGATAAGAAGGAAACAGTTCTGGGGACAAAGTTTATGTATAATTGTGTGTGTGTGTGTGTGTGTGTGTGTGTGTGTGTGTCTGAGAGAGAGAGAGTGAGAGAGAACGAGAGCGAGCATGTGCATATGTATGTGTGTGCTCATGCCTGTGTGTGTGTGAGCATGGAAGATGACATCACATGTCTTCCTCTATTGCACTCCCTCTTACTTTCTTCAGTCACTGTCTCTTCTCACTGCAGCTCTACTTACCTACTTCTCTAGACTGGCTGGGCACTGAGCACCAGGACTCTTCTTTCTCTGCCTCCCCAGCATTCCACTGGGAATGCAGGTACAGGCTTGGTGCTGCTTACATGCTGCTTCCTGAGAGGCCTGGGTACCAGCAGCCTGGTGATGAGAGAATGAAGACAGGACAGACACACATACAACAGTGCTGGAATTTCTTGAGGTTCTCTGCTTCTCAGCTGGCCCATGTGGATAATGGCTTTGACAATTTATCATGGACAATTGTTCTCAGAATCCTTGGCAGGTCATGCTCATGTCAAAATACTCATTCACCAGGCAGTACACTCACTCAGGGCTTCCCACACTTGAATTTTTATGTAGATGTTGGAGGTCCAAACTCAGGTTCTAACTTTGCATGGACTGTTTGTGTAACTTTATGAATTGAGTTGAGTATATTGTTTTGTGGCTACAATCATACAGATATGTGTTAAAACATTAAAATGACTGTTAATTTCAAATCAACAACTTGATACAACCCAGATTCACCCAGATTATCTATACTGGGTTGGCCTATGACAGATTATCCTGCTTGCTACAATTGATGTGGAGAGATCCCACCTGAGAGCGAGAAGCACCATTCCCTGCTTTGGGTCCCTGGACCACATACAAATAGAGAAAGCTAGCTAAGTACTAAGCATTTGCACGTTCACTTTTCTCTGTGTTTGCTTGAGGATCTTCTGCCTGCTGCATCAGGTTCTTGCCATCTCGTCTTCTCCATAGTGATAGACTAGAACCCGGACTTGCAAGTGAAACTAACCCCGTGTCCCCTGTGCTTCTGTTTACCAGAGTATTTCACCACAGCAGCAGGAATAAAACCAGGGCAGTTCATCGATTTGATTTTGCCATTTTTGTGTTCTGGATTCATTTTTTGTCTCAAATTGTTCTGTAGGTCTTCTGTCATCTTGTAGGTCCTAGGCCTCTTATTCATGGGCTCAGGTATCTGAAGGATTTGGAAGGGTGAGTTTCTGAGAAGGGAATTCCTCTACATGGCTGACCTTTCCATGAAATTGTCTCCCATAAACTTTCAGACCTCCTTCCTACTCCAAATGCCTTCATTCACTTTGGGGGGAGGCATCTGCTCATTACCCACACAGGGTAGTTCCATCCCAGGATCTATTTGTTCACTCAGTGGTGTGTGCCCCAAACCCAATTTGTTGTTCTTCAGAAATCCCTAGGTGAAAGCTGATTTTTTTCCTGTACAGGCAGGAGAAATGTAGTGTTGCAAAACACCCTGAGTCTGTATCACCTCCTATGGTAGGATGCCTCCTCCCCCATATCTAGGAGAAATGTAGTGTTGCAAGACACCCTAATTTTTTATCAGCTCCCATGGCAGGACTGGGCCTCCAGGATAGAATCTCTACCCTTAAGAGAAATGTGGTGATGCAACACACCCTGAGCATGTAACCTCTCCCTCGGCAGGACTGAGCCTCCCAGTCAGCAGTTCTTTAAGAATCAAATTAGGAGTGCCAGACATGCCACATTCCCCTTTCAGGTACCTAGTACAGAAACAGAGACATCCCCCACACTTGCATAGCCCCGTGTCTGCGTGCTGCTGAAGCTGTGGAGGATAGGCTGCTCCAAGAGCACGGGGACGTCCATGTCCCTCCCCCATGCCCTTGGCATTTCTACACTGCTGTCTCATGGCACTGTGTGTGCTACGTCCTGTAATGAACCTCTGACTGAGTTCTGTAGTTCTCTGAGTGGTTCTGGCAGAGCCACTGTGAAGCTGAGTAAAGGAGCCTCTGGTCTGTAGCCAACTCTGCTAAGTGACTGACTTAAATCCTCATGCTAGGTAGGTAACACAAGCATGTGAGTGAAAGTATGCAGAAGGAACACTTGAGTTTTTCATGAACATGCACTGCCCTCAGAGGTCAGAAGAGGGTATCAAAGCCCCCGAGCTTGGTTTACACATACTTGTTAGCTGCCACAGTGGTGCTGGGAATTGAACTTGGGTCCTCTGGAGGAGTAGCCAGTGTTCTTAACTGCTGAGCCACATGTTCAGGCCCTGTCCTGTTGTTGAGGCAAACACTCACATATACCAGGCTATCCTCAAACTCATTAAGTAGCTAGGATGACCTTGAACTTCTTATCCTTCTGCTTCTCTCCCCACCTCGTAAAGATTACTAACTACGCAAGTGTTCTACCAACCAAACTTCATCTCTGGTCCTCCATTAGGTTTTAAAAACTAAACTTGTGATTGTTTTTCACCATTCAATGACTGAAAGAATTGTTAATTTCAAGAGATTGTGGACAGTTGGGCTATACGTCACTAATTTAAGCTACAAGGGTTACAACTAATGTCCTTTGCTTAGGCAGCAACCTCAGTTTCTTGCACATAGAAGGCTGGCCATAGCTGCATTCTGAGGTTTGAACCATTTGAGAATATGGGTGGGGGTTAAGGCCTAACTTTCGTGTTCTAAGAAACTACACTGAAGTCAAATAGCCAGTGCTTTTGAAATTGAGCTTGGTCCCACAGTCATTGCAGATGGACTCAGTGAAGGTAAGATCACTAGGATGGGTCCTGCCCTAAAAGATTGGCATCCTTTAATGATAGAGCCACATAGGTCCAAAGACACATAGCAGAAGGTGAAGATTAAGAATTCTGAGGAGAGGGCTCTGTGTTGCTTTGAACATCAAATATGTCCTCTGTTAAGCTACCGCCTCCCCCTTGTTGTGAACAAAGTTGGCAGGAAAGTGTCAATGCATTGACAGAGAGCCATTTCTCCACTAACCTCACAAGGCCCAGGTCTGCTGGGGCCTCCAGAGCTCCCTCCAGGTTGTGCTTAAACAGGATCAAAGTCACCCTGGAGAGGAGTTGGTTCATTGGTTGAGATGAAGAAACCTAGAATCACCGAGAAGGTTAATGGTATGCACCAAGGCTGCTGCCTGCTTAAATGTGGTATCCTTTTCTTCATGTTGGAGGGGGTGGGGAAGGCAGGGAGGAACAAGATCATTGGGTGTGTGAGAGGGAGTAGCTCAGTGCCTTGCTGTAGGCTTCCATTTTTTTTTTCCAAAACCTACTTTTGTTTGGGTTCCTTAATGCTTCAGCCTCCCTTCTAGCCCACTGACCAAAAATAGGGGAGGAAGATGCTTAATAGGACAAGAGGGTTATGGACTTATTTGGAAGTTGTTCTTTGGGGGTGATTCCAATCTTAGTTGTCAGAATATGAGCAGTATAGTCCAATAGCAAAACACCAAACATGAATTAGTAGCAGCAGTCCAGTCCAATTGGTAATCACCAAACACAAATCAGCAGCAGTGGTTTGATCCAGTAGAAACCTTGAGGCTCCATCAAATCAACATGAGTCAGCAGAAATGGTAAGAAGCAGCCAGAACACCACGAGGTCTTTGGTGCATTTCTCTCTATGAAGCCATGATGAGAAAAGAACAGCCTAGAGTAGTGAAGACCAGCAAAGGGTTGCAAGGCATAGCAATGCAAGAGTGTCCCTAGCAAAGCCCAGTGAAACCAAGTAAAGACTATCGAAGCATTGCAAGGTATACCAATGTAAGAGTGGAAACCTGATGTCTGTGGGGTTCCACTGATACCCGCTCCAAACAGATATGCCCTCTCAAGTGTGATTTTCAGAAAATAAAACACACACGCCTGCCTTCTCACCTCACATGCTAAACATCTTCTCACAAGACAGCATCCAGGAAAACATCACCTGACAACACTTAGTTTCCACTTCACCCTGTGGCTTCAAGTACATTCTCTCTTGTTGTTTCCCTTCCCCATCCTAGCTTGCCTTCTTCCTGCAGCTCAGAGACTTCCTGCAGGGTTTCTCTTCTTAGTGCTTTGGGGCTCAGTTCTAGGTGGCAAGCTGCTGGTGGTCCCCCAGGATGGAAGCCACTGGCTTAGCATGAAGGACACAGTGAACATCTCAGTGAACGGGGACATGATATTGTGGTGCTAGTGCCAGAAGCCAACTTGCTTTTGGGAGAATCCAGATACTACAGGAGGAAAAGCTTCCCAGTTCCCTATGACCTAGAAGAGCTGCAGAGCCGTTTTCGCTCCTTTGGAAACAACCACTTTGTTCCCAGTTTCCCCCTGATGGCTCCTCTAAAAGAGTACAGGAACAACATGGTTATCATCGATTTGTGCTTTTTCAGCTGCCAGAGCCTCCTGAAGGACTCTGCCACCCTCAGCTTCCTCAGGGAGAACCAGTTTGATGCCCTGTTCACAGACCCGGCCATGCCCTGTGGTGTGATCCTGGCTGAGTATCTCAACCTGCCCTCTGTCTACCTCTTCAGAGGTTTCCCAAGCTCTCTGGAGCACATGCTTGGTCAAAGCCCAAGTCCCGTGTCCTATGTTCCCAGATTCTACACCAAATTCTCAGACCACATGACGTTTCCCCAGCGGCTGGCCAACTTCATTGCTAGCATCTTGGACAACTACCTATATTATTGTCTGTATTCAAAGTATGAAACCATTGCCTCAGACCTCCTCAAGAGAGATGTGTCCCTACCTGCCTTACACCAGAACTCTCTGTGGCTGTTACGGTATGATTTTGTGTTCGAATACCCGCGGCCAGTCATGCCCAACATGATCTTCATTGGAGGGATCAACTGCAAGAGGAAGGGAGAGCTGTCTCAGGTGGGTGGACTCATGCCTTCTGGCTGCATTCTCTCTTCACTGGCAGATGTGCTTCCTGTGGGCTGCACCCCCTCCTGTATTTGGCATCAGCTGTCTTTCATTGGGAAGATGGGATCACATGACACAGTGGTACTCAAGAGAATGCCAGGCTCAGAGTAAGAGGATATGTGTCCTTGAAGCTGGATAAATACAGGTTTCTTGCTTGGCATCAGAAGAAAGTATGATTGGTTCAGTGATCTGGTGACAGTTGCAGAATCTTTGAATGAACCTTAGAAATATTTGGTCCACAGAGGTGAAGGCTTGACTCAGGGGACAGGTCCAGATTGAATCCCCCTCAACCAGTTCTGTGGCATGCTTATTCCTTTGGCCCTAAGCCAGAGGTCAGCCAAGAAAGTTCAGAGGTTCTAGCTTCCAGGGTTTTGCTGTCACATGGTCCACAGCTAAGGAAGCATGGACAGTTTTAAATGAATATTGACAGCCATAGTGGAAAACTCAAAACAAGCAACAACAAAGGAAATGGCAGAATGAGGGAGAAAGTGGAGGACAGAAGGGAGGGAGGGAAGAGAAGGAGAGAAAAGGAGGGAGAGAGGGAGAAGGAGATGGAGAAATGGAGAATAAATAGGAGAGGGGAGAAAGGATATGTCATTGTGAATAAAATAAAGGCTGGGTTTGAGTGCAAGCACACTGTCCTCGCCATCCCCCTCCCCACAAGTGCTGGCTCATCCTTAGCGTGCACCTTTTAAACCATGCCCTTTAATCCAGTGCACACACTGCCTGTCATGTGTGGCTTCCCTCAGTGTTTGCCTTCTTCCCTTGGAGATTAGGAAACATTTTGGCTGTCAGTTTCTGTTAATCAGTTATAAAGGCTGGAGTCCAGGCTCCCACGCGGTATTCCACATCAGTGTCTAAAGTGCTGGAGATTTAGCTAATAATTTAGGTAATATCAGGTCAGATGAATGACTTTAAATGTCTAATACTGTTTTATCTTTAAAAAATCTGTCTCTTATAAGTGAGTTTAAAAAAGGAAACTGGTTTAATGATTACACTTTAGTGATTTTGTGTTGTGGCCCGAGCTTCCCCATGCTTGAGTGCCAGAAATGTTGAGAACTGTTCTATCCCAGGTTTGGGGTCATAAATGTCTCAGACTGTTCTGTCAATGTTGCAACCAGCACTGCCAAAAGCCTTGGGGGCTAAATTATTAGAGCCTGCACTGCCCCAAGCTGCTCCAGTCTGCGTGTCGGGGTTCAGCAAGAAAGAGAGTGAGGACGGACGTGAAGAATGGAGACCAGACAGAGTGTGATTCAATCTGGTTTATTCTTCAGTCTCTCTTCATAGTCCAAGTCCCAAGTCTTGAGTTCCTAGTCCCTAGTGCCTAGTCCCTAGTGCTTCCAAGTTCCAAGTTACTTCTTCCAAGTGCTAAGTGCCTAATACCTAATAATAATAATTCTTCCGAGTTCTCTAGTCCACGTGTCTTCTTTCTCAATGCCTAATTCCTACTCCAAGTTGTACTGAACTCTTCTTTCTGTCTCTTGCCTTTTATATGTCTTCTAATCCATGCCTCGAAGTCACACCTTTAAGCCATTCCCTTTGGTCTTGTCTCTAAATCTGATCTCTAAGTCACACTCTTAAGTCTCAGCTCTAAATCACAGCTTTAAGTCTCACACACCCAAGAGAAGACCCTGGGTATCTAAAACAAGATGTTATCAGAGTGTGCTCAGCTGTTGTAGGCTATTGTAATGAAGTCTCTTATCAGGGTATATGGCTCAAGATAGCTGCAAAGATGATAGCCGCCTTCTGTCGGCTCCCCACAATTTTGTTTGTTTGTTGCTTCCTGCCTGTTGCTATGATAAAACAAACTGACCAAAAGCAGATTAGAGAAGGGAAGGATTTCTTTGCCTTACACTTGCAGGTCCCAGCCCATCCTTGAGTGGAGTCAGGACAAGAACTCAAGCAGGAAGGCACATGCAGAACCCCTGTGGAGAAGCTGCTTGCTGCTCAGTCAGGCTCAGGCCTAACTAGGTTCTTATACAGTGGAGGCCCACCTGCCCAGGGAACACTTCTGCTCACAGTGAGCTCGGCACCCCACACCAACCAAGGATGGAGAAAATCTCCCGTAGACCAGCCCATAGACCAGTCTGACCTAGGTGATCCCTCAGTGGAGAGACTCTCTTCTCAGGTGAATTGAGGTTGTGTCACAAAGGAAACTATGACAGTTTATGTATAACTTTTTATATTCAGATTGGTCGACAGTCATGACAATTCCCATTCAACCCAAAGACATCCCTTAACCCTAACCCTGGACAATCTTTATCCCCCAACCCCATCTCCATGGACTTGCCTATCATGGAAATTTCAAATAGAATTCGTGATTCTTTGTGTTAACCTTCTTGGTATGTTCTTTAAGTTCACCCATGTAGAATGTGTCAGCACTTCACTTTTGTGCCTGAATATTATTATGAGTATGAATATCTCACTTTCCCCCCAGTTTATTGGCATTTGTATTTCCACAATTTGAACAAGTGTGTGTGTGTGTGTGTGTGTGTGTGTGTGTGTGTGTGTGTGTGTGTGTGTGTGAAGTAAAGCTCTTCTGGCGTGCCACCATATGTTCTAGGCTCTCAGGGTATGCTCCTCCTACTTGCAGTTCTGATAATCCTGTAGACTTGCCCTCTCTCTGCAACTCTTGTGCGCCCCCTCGTGGATATCTTCATTTCCTGAGTTTACATGGCTCTATTGAGGATCAGGCAGCTTTTAAATTCAGTCTCCCCTCTGCAAAGCCATGGGTTCAGGCTGACCACTCCAGCTGCTCCTCCACGACTTTTAAGAACAGTGCAGGGCTGTGCCACCCCACCTTCTGTAATTCCCTCCGTGCTGAGGAAGAAGATGCAGCAGGTGGAACCATTGGAGGTCACAGTCTTCTTGCAGGCCTTAGGGACTCAAGTTGCAGCTCTTGGCCCTGGTCTGAAGATGTTTTCTGGAATGTTTCCCCGCAACCAGCACCCTCACTTCTTTCCTCTGGCTCCTCACAGTCTCTATTCTTCTCCAGTGTAGAGATCTCTTATTTTGCTGTCCTCATTTACTCCTCCCTGTTCTTGTTTCTTTCCTCTGGACACCTCCAAACTATGTAGCTTTATCATTTTTAGCTTTCAACAGACTGACATGTCCCTTCTGTAGACTGGCTGCCAGCACTCAGCTACTGTTGCTTCTTCCATGTTACTCAGTCAGCCCACACTCCTGACAGTAGGCCAGAAAAGGCCACACAAAGAAAAGATGTTCACAGGAGGGCTTCCCTGGAACAGCTCCCCCAAGTGGGCCTGAGCAGCTCCTGCAAAGGTGTTTGAGCCAATCCTAGCCTGCCTCGCCTCTTCGGCTATTTGAACAGACCAATCACAACCTTTCCTCCTTAGCACCCACAGCAGCTCGTCTGCCAGACCAAGGGATGTGCTAGCTAGCCAGATGTCTTGGGTTGATCCATTGCTCAGTGATTTGGAGTTCTGGACGCAAATCCTCTGGTCTAAACAATACTGAAGGGACCCAGTGGACGTTTGCCCTCAGGAGTCAAGACAATCAGCTATAATCTTTGTATGTGGTTGTTTCAAGTCATCTACGGAGAGTTGAGTCTGGTTTG
The DNA here is from genome assembly GCF_011762505.2 of Arvicanthis niloticus. NCBI lineage: Eukaryota > Metazoa > Chordata > Mammalia > Rodentia > Muridae > Arvicanthis > Arvicanthis niloticus. The sequence goes on along the minus strand of NC_047674.1, from coordinate 17,013,663 downwards.
TTCTGGTTTAGGAGTACTCTGGCCGTTATACAAGTCATTTTGCTTAAGGTAGGCAACCCAGCATGGAGACTGTTTCAGCTGCTAATGAAGGCATCAGTTCGCCTTATCCACCAAGCACTTATTTTCAGGAAACTACATATCAGAGACTATTACCATATTAGTTTATTATTAAAATTATAGTGATTTTTTAATGGCACCCCAGAGAAGGTGTGTCCACCTAATCTGTAAGAGTAACACCACAGGCTGAAGAGGCAAGGCACGACGTTTCTTTGGGTACTTACAAGGGAGTGTATCTCTGTTCACATCTGAATTGTACTGAATGCCTCCAAAAGGGCAAGAACCAAGCACACACTCCAGGCCTCCACATTCTGTGTTCTTGGGCTCCACAGCCCAAGGAAGAAAACCTTTCAAATTAAAACCCTCTGCTGCTGTTCTGGCCATCTCCTAAACTCCTGGCATCTCTGCACTTAAGTTTGTGGTGAATGTCAAAGCAGTGAAATGCAGTTACACCTATGTGTGAACCACCATGTGAAATCTGGGAATTCTGGTCCTCTAAAAGAACCATCTCTCCAGCCCCTTCTTCAGGAAACATTTCTCCAGTGTTCTAGTTTCATTTCTGTCGCTGTGGTTAAATACCCCTTCACAAAAACAACTCAAGGGGGAACGGGTTTATTTTAACTAATAGATTCCAAGTTATAGCCCATCAAACAGGAAAGTCAAGGCAGCATGAAATCAAAAGCTATGAGGGCATGCATGCATGCTGCTTGCTTGCTTCCTTGCCTATACTCAGCTGGATTTCTCCACTGTTACACAGTTCAGGATCACTCTGCCTAGAGAATAGTGATACCCACAGTGGGCTGTGTCTTCCCAAGTAAGTTAACTCAAGAGAATCCCCCTCCCCTGCCACAACACAAACACACACAGGGCAACCCAAAATAGATGGTCCCAGACTGAGACTCTCTTCCTTGGTGAAGACAGTTTGTGGTGACTGTCCCATAGCACTTGTGCTCCCAAAGGTCTTTATGTGAGGCATAAATTCTATTGGAAGAACGGACTTTCACAGATGTGTATAGTCACCTCATCCATTCAGTCTCAGGTGAAAGCTAGCTTTTGTCAAGTTGTTTCTGTTACATCCCCTGCAAGGCAATGGGCTGGTTTGTGTGGACTTAGGGAAAAGCTCTTTCTCATTCTCAAATGTCTGCCTCTGGTGTGGGACCAAGTCTACTGAATTAGTTCTTACATGCCCATAACCAACCATGGAACCTCAAGCATTAAGTTAAATAGTTTACTCTCAGCAAACTATTCAAAGAAGCCAGTTCCTATAACACTGCTTCCTCGAAACGAAAGTGAATTCCCAACAGGTGCACATAGGGAGGTGGAGGGATCAGCAGCACTGTCTTGATGTGCCTTTCCACAGGTGTTCAGTGCAGCTGTGGATGCACACAAGATGCAACCCAAATCTAGATAGAGGAGTGGCAACCCACCTCCAGGAAGTAGCTCCCTACCTCAGTGGATGAATTGTTGGCAGCAGTTTTTTTTTTTTTTAATTTTAATTAATTTTAAAAAAATCTGATTTCTTGGCCAGCTGCCTCAACCACTTTGTGACTGTTGTGACCATTGCAATGGACATGAGTGGCCACAACCTAGACTTTGGTCATGTTGTATTGGTCTCATTAAAAGCCTATGGATGTGCTCTGACTCATGTGTAGAAGTGCAAACATTGAGCCTTTTGGATAACAGGCACACAAGTGGTTTGGGGGCAGACGGAAGAGCTGGAGAGAGAAAGAGAGAGGGGGAAGGAGGGAGGGAGAGAACTGAAGTTGCTTTTGGAAGAGGAGGCAAGAAAATCAAAATGTTAAACTCCAAGAAAGTATAAAATGCAAAGGAGGTTTTGCACAGTATACAGGAAGTGGTCTGTATGCATACATCTGCTCAGTGGTTGAATCTGTTTCCAGTGTAAATGTCTTAATTAGGCAAATTCTCTCCAAAGAACCAAGTTAAGAAGGGAGGCAGAGCTGCAGTAAAGTGAAATGATAGACGCCTCAGGGAGCCTGGACACATAATCACAGATGACCACAATCTACTTACCACCCATGAGGGGTAGCACCATGGGGTAGGACCAGCCTCCTGGTCTTCTTCTGCACCTGGGTCACATATTGGCTTTCTTGATCTTATGATCTGAACATGGGGGCTTACAAATTATATAGTCCGTGTGGCTCTTGGAGATTCCATCCTATTAGCAGTTGGGGCTGGCGATAATCTTAAGGAACATTGATCATATAGGCTACTGGAGGTCCAGAATGAGATGGGTGTAGACAGCCTTGGTTTTTAAATGGAGGAAAGCCAGATATGAAACATGATGTCTTCTAAGGAGAGCGTTCTGTCACAGTTTTCTAGGAGAGAAACAAGATCAGTAATATGTTGGCTTGAAGCAGGATTGAGCAGGCACCAAGGATAGATCTATCTTTTAATGATTAATGTCTGAGAGCCAATGCCACCCAATGACATGGCAAGGTTGAATGGGAGATAAGAGGAGGTAGAAACAAATGCCAGGGTCATAGCCTGGTGAGGAAACCTCGTTCTTCTGGGCATCTACCAAGGTGACTATGGGACTCCATTTGCCCCTGCAAGGATTATCAGGGCTGCTTCTGCTGTGTGCCCTGCCCTGGACTGAAGGTGGGAAGGTGCTAGTGCTTCCCCTGGACGGCAGCCACTGGCTGAGCATGCAGAACGTTGTGAGGGACCTTCATGCCCGAGGTCACCAGTCTGTGGTCCTGGCTCCAGAGGTGACCATGTATGTCAAAAGAGAAGACTTCTTCACTCCCAAAACCTATGCAGTTCCGTATACAAGACAAGAATTTAAACAACAAATAATGGGAAACTTTGAAAAGGTCTTTGACACCGGAAACATTGTGAAGACATTCTTTACAACATCTGAGGCTTTGAAAAATATGTCGGTACTTTTCTTAAAGACTTGTACAAATCTATTGCACAATGAGCCCCTGATCTGGCATCTCAACTCCAGTTCCTATGATGTGGTCTTAACAGATCCTGTGTTTCCATGTGGGGCAGTGTTGGCTAGGTACTTGGGTATTCCTGCTGTGTTCTTTCTACGATACATCCCCTGTGACATAGACTATGAGGCCACACAATGTCCAAACCCTTCCTCATATGTTCCAAGACTACTCACAAGGCTTTCTGACCACATGAGCTTCCTGCAAAGGGTCAAGAACATGTTGTACCCTCTGCCCTTAAAGTACATTTGCCATTTCTCATTCACTCCCTATGAAAGCCTCGCCTCTGAGCTTTTGACGAGAGAAGTCTCCTTAGTGGAGGTTCTCAGCCATGCATCACTGTGGCTGTTCTGAGAGGACTTTGTGTTCAACTACCCCAGGCCCATCATGCCTAACATGGTCTTCATTGGGGGCATAAACTGTGCCATCAAGAAGCCCTTCTCTCAGGTCTGTATTTTTAAGCAATTAGTACTCTATGCAGAATATATTTTCTAATGCTGACTTTCCTCCTGGTCTTTAAAAGGATTCTTCCTCTTTCCCCCATATCCTTTCATAACAGAAACTAATAGATTTGGGTCCTTCTCTTTTTACCTTATGTGTATGGGTTTTTGCCTGTATGCCATGTATGTTTGTGCACCACAGGCATACAGTGACCATGGAGGTCAGGGGGGAACATTGAATCCCTTAGAACTAGAATTAAAGATGGTTGCAAGCCATCATGTGGGTGCTGGGAATTGAACTCAGTTCCTCTGGAAGAGCAGCCATCTCTCCGGCCTCAGATCCTTCTATTTTTCTTTGGCCACTGGTAGGACTGGTGGGTGAGGTGAGCGTCTGTAATGGACTGAAGGGTGGTGGTGGGGCTCTACTGATAGTATCCATATGGCAGTGTATTGTTTTCCTGAGAGTGAGATTTCTGAACTGAGGCAGGAGCAGAGACATTGAGCTGCTGACCTAATAGGATGAGTTTAATGTAAGTATTTCTAGGTGAGGATAAAGGGACTTCAGATTGCAGTTGTCAGTTCTGCGGGCATTTCTACCATTTTCTAGTGTCTCCTTCAATATTTTTCTTCAGTGTTAAAAAAACAAAACAACTTAATTGTAGAGTTCTTTTCTGGCCATAATGAGCTTTAATCTAAAGTATTTCTACTTTCACAGTGTGTTGGCCATTGGTGATTTGGAAGACAACTGCTAATTTCATATTCTACCACTTTGAAGAAAGTGTTTCTCACCTCTCAGACTCTCAGGTGGAGTCTTTAGGGTCGCTTCTGTGTGAAGCCATGTCATATGCAAATATACAAATGAGGTCGCTTGGATGTCTTTTTTTCCTTTTTGTTTCCTGTTATTTCTTTCCTTTTGTTTTGTTCTAACAAGAATCCTGGTACTAGATCCGATGAGTGGACAGAACAGGTACCTTGTTTAGTTCCTGGTTTTAGTGGTGGTGCTTTGAATTTCTCTCCGTTTCCTAAACGTTGGCTACAGTTCTGAGGTACAGAGATTTTGTTATGTTAAGATATGTCCTTTCAAGTTGTAGTGTCTACAGGTCTTCTTGTATTAATAAATTCTAGGTTTTGGAAGAAAGCCTTTTCTGTATCTATTGGGATGACCTGTGAGCTCAGTCCTTTAGCCCACTTTACTGCTATTCTGTACGTATTGATTTGCCTGTGTTGAACCAACATTGCACCTCTGATATATAGCCAACTTGATCATGATTGATCTTTCTGATGTGCTCTTGAATTTGGCAAGTACTTGATTGAGGAATTCTTTATCTGTTCTCATCAGGGAGATTGGGTTGTGGCTTGGTTTTTTTCTTACATGTTTTTTTGGTTTGTGAATCAAGGTAATGCTGGTTTCATAGAGTTTGATGATGTTCTTTCCTTGTCAGTTTTTGTGGAGTCATTTGAAAAGCATTGGTGTTAGTTCTTTGAAAGCCTATCAAAACTCAGCAGTACTCCATGTGGACCCAGAGGTGCTGAGTTTGGAGGGCTTAAGTTACTGCTTTGATTTCCTATTTCTACTTCAAAAAGCACCAGATGGACTCTCTCCAGGTCCTAAATTGTGCCAGTATGTTCAAATCCTTTTACCTGTGTGCAGAGGATTAAGAAATGTATTTTTTTAGTACAATTTTGTTTTCAATTCAGTTTAATGTCTTCTGCACCTTTCTTAGAAACCCATGAAGGGTAGGATACTCGGTGACAGACAGTCCCAAGGCGAGCATGCCAAAAATGGTCTGAATGTGAGGCCTAGACTGTGTTAAAAGCATGGACTTCTCAGATGAGTGTGGACGGTCACATCCAGTCAGCTTCTCTGGTCTATATCCCCACGTGAAAATGGGGAGACATGTACACTTAAGTGGAGTGTCTCTTTTTTTTCCTCCAGCCTCTGCCACTGTTGTAGAACCAAGCTAGGGCTGACTGCCATGCTAACATGCCACTAACAACCATGGAACCTTGAGGTTCTCAAGTAAGTAGGTCGTCCCGTGGCTTCAGAAGAGTAAAAAGTGGACTGATTTAAACTACTACATTTGAGGTAACAGGCATCTAGTAGCATCCCTCTTTTACATCTCCCTAAGTTTTAAGTCTGGATTGACATCTTAACAATGATCAAATGCCCCCTCATCTTTTATATGTAACTGAAAGCCCTCATTTAAAATTCATTTTGATTTTTTTCATTTACTAATTCAAAATATAATTACACAATTTCCCTCCATCCCCTTTTATAACTCCAACTCTTTCCCACCCCCCCATTTCCTCATGTGCTCTCAATTTCCTGATCTCCCTTTCTTTAATTGCTTATATATGTATGCATAAATATGTAAATTCAACCTACTGAGTCCATTTGGTGTTGCATGGACATTATTTCAGGGCTGGTGGTTTGGTGTTGAATAACCAGTTTGGGGACTCCTTCCTGGGGGGAAGACTTCTCCCACTCTCAGCCTTCCTTAGTTGCCTGCAGGTTTTTTGTTTTTGTTTTTGTTTTTGTTTTTTTAAATATAAGAGTGAGACTCCTTGAGCACCCCCCCTCCGCCCCCCCCTCCGTCCACATTAGCAGTGTTAGTGGGTTTTTTTTTTTTTTTTTTTTTTTTCTTGTTCAGGTCAAGGTTAGGAAGCTATATTGTAGGGGTATCATTGGTGAAGCTTTCCTGTCATTGCTAGGAGACTTAATTTTACAATTGATTTTTGAGGAGGGGGGCGCTCTGGCTCTTAAGTCTATCTATCCCTTCCTCTGGTATGTTCCCTGGGCCTTAAGTGCAGTCCTTGTTTTGTGAGTGTATCTGTCCATTAAAGCTAGGCACTCCCTGATCAGTTGTTGTGATCTGCATATTGATGGATTGTAGCTCTCTGTAATGGTCTCCATCTGTTGCAAAGAGAAGCTTCTTTAGTGAGAGTTAGATGCTACATTTACCTGCTTGTCTAAAGGTAAGTAGTTACAATGTTAGAATTCAGTTAGGAAATATTCTGGTTTGGGAAAGTGTTGGTAGTAGATACTCCTCTAAGCTCTAAGACTTCACTAACCTCACGTTGTTTGTTGACTAGGTTTCTAGTAGCAGGTAGGATTTCCCTCCTGTTGAGTACATCTTTAATCTGACTAGAGAACTGTTGTTGTCACCAGATATAAGTACCACTATTGCACCTCTAGAGAAATCTTGTTATGTTGGTCATTGTGATTTGTAGGCTGCACAGCTGGGTTTTGCTCCACAGCACACACACACACACACACACACACACACACCCTACCCTTTGGCAGCTTGCTTAGCACCTTCCAGAATATTAAAGTTAATCCTTAGGGAGGGCCTTTCAGTTATACCTAGTTTTGAGACTCCAAGTTCTGTTTCCAAACAGCATGGAATCTTCAGCAATAGGGACCCACCTTCAACCTCTCTGAGGCAAGTAACAGCAGCAGCAACGGCCTGTGGTGTGTGGGAGTGCATGCTGACCAGTGGCTCAAAAGGTTGGCGCTGGGTTTTTGTAAGCTATAGTCTGTGGCCCTTGGAAGCATTTTTAGCCCATGGCTAAACTAACTCTATTTAAACTATATGTGTATATGTTTATAACTATACACATATACACTTAACTGTATTGCATGTAATTTGGGGTAAGAACAGTGATTCCTTATGGCTTTCAAACGTTCTTAGTGCTGTTTCCCTCTTCCTCCCCTCTCCTTCTGCATTAGCCTTCTTCATCCTCCCTAAGGCCCCTCCATTTTTTCCCAATTTTCTTTTCATGTCATTTGTTCTCTGCTATTGCTCCCCACTCCCCACCCACAGGAAACCTTTTACTTTCCTGCTTTCAATGGTTATTCCAAGTTATATACTCCTGATATCTGACGATTTGGAGCTAGGAACCACATATGGGAGAGAACATGTAACTTTTGTCTTTGTAAGCCTGGGGTGCCTCAGGATATTTTCTAGTTCTATCCTTTTACCTGCAAAATCCATTATTCCATTTTTCTTTATGGCTTTTCATAGTGTGCATGTACACTTGCTTCATATCTACGCTGATGGCCAAATGACTCTTCATTATTTATGTGCATTTGAAAATTATATTTTATTTCACTTAAGGCAGAGTCTTGTTATTTACCTCTGGTTGAGCTGGAACTCACTATGTAGTTCAGACTGGCAACGATTGGCCTGCCTCTGCCTCCATGGTGCTGAAATTAAAGGCGTGCCCATCCACACTCAGCTTTTTATTTAAACCCAAAGCATAATTAATGTTCTTAATATCCTTCACTATGAAGTTGTAAAAAAAAGTATAGTTAAAAATGATTCAGAGCAAGTATATACCCTTCTGCAACATGTCTAGCAAAATGGGATGTGGAAGATTGGCAGCTTGTGTGGCAAACACTTCTCCTGCCCAGAAAAGATGAGCAACCATGATTTCTCAACATCTTTAAAGACTTAAAATTAAGACAGTTATAATTAATATCTGTTGTGTGCCTCTTCACAGTTTTAGTCTAGAGTTATGTCTCTTACTCAGCTGAGCCACAGCACCCATGACCTAGTTTATAGGTAAAATCTTTTTCCCCCCGATGTGGGTATTTGAATGAGCCTTGAGGGCTTTCAGAGCAAACAAACACTGGAATTTCACAGTGGGGAGAAGTACCAACATTGTTCTGAAATGATCTCCCACAGCTGTCTACTGAAGTCAGATGTGGACCAGCTGTGTACTTTGAACCTGGGCAAAAGGAGTGTGTTTTCATCCTCCAGGTCCTGAGAGACTCTCTTATCAACAGGTTGTAGACAGTGTCTTTTCTATACTGAGAGCAGAACTGGCAGGGACGACTACAAACTTCAAGCTCCCACTTAGCCACCACCTGCTCCCCCTAATTTTCTTGCTTTTATAGCCTGGTGGTGGTGGGGGCTCATTGGTGTTTCCCAGGGAAAGCAGCCATTGAAAGAGCATGAAGACCATTGTGAGGGATCTCCATGCCTGAGACCTCAAGACTGTGGTCCTGGCTCCAGGTGTTTAATCTGTACACTCCTTTATGCCTCCTGCCTGATAGCTGTTTCCCAACTCTCCTTGGTTTATTCAGTTGCTTTTGGCAGGGACAGGGGTGAGGTGTCCTACAACCAGGAACTAGCTACCTCTCCCACTGGCTGTGGAGCCGGTGAGTTTCTTACAAACAGTGGTAGCAGCATCAGAAGCAGAGACCAATGGCTATCTTCATCATTTCCAGATGTTCTTTGACCATTGTAACAAACAGGAGCAGCCTCAGCCTAGACCCGGGGCATACTACATGGTTGTGGGAGAAGAAAAGTGATAGGATTTTCTGTATGTTAAAGGCCAGAAACTGGGGATAGGGCAAAACTTACAGAGAAGTGGCAAGAACAAGAGAAAGAGTCAGGAAAAATACAATAGAGAAGTTGCTTTTGGGAAGGAAGTGGAATTCTAGACTCTTGGCCTCTTGAAGGGGCACAGAGGATTGCTGCACAGTGGCACCTGGTGGTCCACAGGAAGTATTTTTGCAAACACACACCTGCCCGGCAGTGGGATCTGTTAACATTAGAGGACTTCTCTAAGGCAGTGGTTTCTCCCCACCCAGAAGTTTCTCTCTGTACAACCATAACTGACAAGACTTGACAGAAGGCCATGAGTACCCTGAGGTGGAACGCTAGACATCCCTGGAACATGCCCAGGGGACAATGGAACCTCAGGGCAAGTAGGACCAAGACATGGCAGCAACTGCTGAGCACGTATGTAAGAAGTACTTGGAGTGGGGATCAGACTTCTGATTATATATGATCGGCTGACGTGGCCAGGTCAGTCTCAGAGTGTCTTTTCCATTTTAAAGGTAGAACACAGACCCAAGCTGTTCTCACAGACAACATCCATATCAGGATGTAGAGCTGCCAGTGATCATGGAAGAGTCTCATCACAAACTCAGGAGGTAGTGAAGGCCAAGATTAGTGTCCACCCAGATCCCTAAATAGAGAGCTGAAGACTGTAGTACTTATCACAAAGGAGAACAGAACTTCAGATAAGGTTAGATCCCAGGCCAGAAATAGAATCCATCTTATGAGTAGATCAAGGGAACAGCTCACAGAGGGGAGCAGGAAGGAAGCTGTTCTCCTACAGGCTGGTCTTGCTTGGGTCTGCTTTAGATAGCATTGACTTCCATGGGGTACAACTTTCTACACAGCATTAAGTAGATTCAAATAATCAAACCATGAGTTCAAAATTCTAAAAGTATTTCAATTCTTGGCACCTGACAACCATTTTAAATATACTGTATATAAATATAGTGTATATAAATATAACATGCTATTAAATGAGCTACCTAGAGACTTGAAATACTGTTTTTCCAAGCTGGCTCGGCAGTGATCTGTGTTCTATGATGTCATGAGTGCCACTTGAGAATGGAGAGAGAGAGATTTTAAGGAATTACTCGGTCGGTTGTGTCTAGAGAAGAGAAGATGGCTATGTCTGGAATCCAGCCATCAGCCACTGCTCAGAGCTCAGTGATAAACAGAGAGATGACGAAATGAGCACATACAACATTGTTTTGAAATTGGGGAAAAGGGAAGAGGTGAACCCTGATGGTTCAAAAACAGCTACAGATGACAGATGTCTTTCTACTAGAGAGATGATCTGGTCTATTTTCTCTGTGTGGGGGTAGGTGGTTGGGACATTACTGAAGGTCAGGCATGGATTTATTATGCAATGATTAACTGAAGGTGGGGATTGTGCCTACCAATGGCATATCATGATGCAAGGTGACTTCATGGTGGTATAAGATGAAGAAACTCATGTTTAGGGCACAGATAGGTAAGGAAGGTTCACCTCTATGGGTTTCCCTGGACGTGGCCACGAGAATGCATGTGTTTCCAGGAGGACTCTCAGGGCTACTGCTCCTGCTCTCTGCCTTGCCCTGGGCTCAGGGTGGGAAGGTTCTGGTGGTTCCCATGGAGGGCAGTCACTGGCTGAGCATGAGGACCATTGTGAGGGAGCTCCATGCCCGAGGTCATGAGACTGTGGTCCTGGCTCCAGGTGTGTCTGTGTACATCAAAGAAGAGGACTTCTTCACTCTGAAAACCTATGCTGTTCCATACACCAAGGAAGAATATAAGCATCACTTGCTGGATCTCTTTAAAATATTCTTTAAAACTGAATATTCTCTGATGATGATCTTAAGCAATATGGAACTCATGAAAAATGTATCAACATTCTACCTGAGCTGTTGCATGAGTCTCCTGCACAACAAGGGCCTGATTCAGCATCTGAACTCCAGTTCCTTTGATGTGCTGTTAACAAACCCTGTCAATCCCTGTGGAGCACTGCTGGCCAAGTATTTGCAGATTCCTGCTGTGTTTTTTCTGCGCTTCATCCCTTATGAAGCTGACTTTGAAGCTGCTCAGTGTCCAAGCCCTTTCTCCTATGTTCCAAGGCTCCTCACAAGGAATTCAGACCACATGAGCTTCCTGGAGAGAGTCAAGAACATTCTTTATCCCCTGCCATTCAAGCTCATTTTCCACTTCGCTTTTATTCCCTATGAGAACCTGGCCTCTGAGCTTTTCCAGAGAGAGGTATCCTACCTGGAGATCCTGGGCTATGCATCCATATGGCTCTTCAGGTTTGACTTTGTGTTTGACTACCCCAGGCCCATCATGCCCAACATGTTCTTTGTTGGAGGAATTAACTGTGTCAGCAGGAAGCCTCTCTCTCAGGTCTGTATTGGGCCTTCATCCAAACACTGGTTTCCATGTCTGGTTATGAGTTGCTCACTCACCTGCTCATCTTTTCAGGAACTTTGGTGAATTAAATCTTTAAGGCATCCACAGTTGGCATGTCAGGATTTTAGTGTCTAGTGAGACCCCCAGGATGCAATAATTAGGGCCTCTAATTGAGCCAAGGAGCAGTAGGGTGACTTCATGGAGTGTGTCCACCAGATAGACAGTATCTCCTGGACATGACATCTCCTGAACCTGGACAGGACCAGAGAAGCCGAGCTGGCTCTCAGATGTTCTGGGGCTATGTTTCCAGTGTAGGATATTCCTTAGTCTACAGCAGGCAGTGAGCCTGAAGTGAGCCTGGGTCTCAACTAAAGCTGGGAGGATTTTCTCCAAGGTTCCAAGCAGTTTGACCTGATGGTCCTGAAGTGCAGGCATCCTCCCTGGATTCCTTTTCTCTAGTTTCTATCAGCAGCTCTTCCCCTTGCTGTCTCCTCTGCTTTGCCTTGTGCCTGGTATGAGCAGGAACACAAGGCCTGTTCTCTTTGCTCATTGCCTTCACTGTCATGCTCCAGTACTATCTTGAGTGTGTCGCTCACAAACTCATGCTTTCTTTCTGTACTTACTGTTACACCATCACTTTCTACAATTGTTTTGGTTTCATAAATTCACAAAGTAATGAAGTTCCCTAAAATATATACATAAACAAAAAAACCAAACACTTCCCTTAAATAATCATCCAGGCTTTCTGTAAACATTCTCTTTCCTTAGTAGGGGAATACAGGCACAGTATAGGTTCCTATGTTTGGTCCCGATGACACCAACAGCTCTCTGCTCTGTGGTCACACAAGTTGGTGGAGACTGAGGATACACTGAAAGAGTTTAAGGGAGATGGGAGAAGAGGGAATGAACCTAGACTTATTGAGAAAGTCTGGGGAGAAAGCAGAATACGAAATTGGTAGAAAACTAAGCCAAGTTGGATGTATTTATTGTCAGCCCAGATGTGGAAAGTCACTGCAAGTTTGAGGACAGAGTTGTGACATGTCTTCCTGGGAGTGAGAGCTCCTGGAGGAGCAGAGTCACTGATCACAGGTATTGTTTTCAGCCTTTCAGGAGGAGGATGAAGTATCTAGTCAATTGGTGCTGTTGGTGTGTGTGCATAAGGTACTCACTGGGAAGGTGCTGTCAGTTCTCAAGGGAAATGAAGGAAATACAAGGAGAGCTTTTCGATTTTCCAGCATGTCTCAGGTCATACCAGCTACATTTTACTTGCCTCGTCATGTGGTCACGTCATGGTTCATGTTTGTAAATGTCCATGGATACAACCATACAGTTCATATTGTTTTATATTTTTTTGTAAATTAAAACCAGTTATAAATCTGCATAATTCTTTTTTTTATTATCAAATCATAATTTTTACTTTTTAACACAGGGGTTATAAACAGAAAAATGCAGGATGTGGGAAAGGGGAAATCTGCATAATTCTTAAGAAATTTTCTTTTTATTTCTGTTTATTTTTCTTGGAATTAACTTTTAGGTTAACACACAAGGAAATTTCTTTCACTCTGTGTCTTACCTTTTTATTGCTGTGAGAAAACACCATGCCCAAGGAAACTTGCAAAGAGAAAGCATTTAATTGGATGAGAGTCCAGAGGATTAGAGTCAGAACTATAACAATGGGGAGCATGCCAATAGTTAGGCAGGCATGGTGCTGAAACAGTAACTGAGAGCTTACATTGAGATAGCCACTATGAGGCAGAAAGACAGCTCACTCCTTGTGACACACCTACTCTAATATGGCCACACCTCCTAATCCTTTCCAAACAGATCCACCAACTAGGGACCAAGTATTCAAATATATGACCCTATGGGATTATTCTCATTCAAACCATTACTTGCTGCCTTCTTCCAGTATATCTGTTATTATGTTTTGTTCTTTCTTGTTTCCCTTCCCAAAAACCCTCCTCCAAGCTGCCTTCCTGCTCCAATTGGTCTTTCTTCCCCAAGTTAGTTCTTCATGCCTGCTGTTGTATTGCATCCATGTGATTATCTACTCCATCTCCTTCTCCTTTAAGATCTTTCTACAGTCTCATAATCCTCACTTTGGTTTTGTGTCTTACAGACATACTTATGTACATACATACATACATACATACATACGTACACACATACACACAGTGTGAGAGAGACAGAGACAGAGGAAAACAGAGGTGGAGAGAGAGAGAAAGAGAGAGAGAGAGTTCTAACTCTAGTTTTTACCTATCAGAAAAATAGATTTATGTTCTGAGTTTGGCTTATTTTCCTCAGCATATGTGGATTTATGATTCCATCAATCCACAGATGTCATGATTTACTTTTTTTTTTTATACTTTTTTTTAATGTGTGGATAAAAGGTCTTTGTGTATATGCAACACATTTTCTTTATTTGCCTAGCTATTTATCTGTTGTAGGCATGTTGTCTGGTCTGATGCCTTTCTATAGTAGCTGCTAGAGCAATAGGCATGCACCCGCAAGCATCCCTTTGATAAGTTGCCCGAGTGCTCTTTGGCTGCATACTCAGAGCAGTATAGGTGGGTCATATTGTAACTCTACTTCATGTTCTTGATTTGTTTATAGACAGCATTTCAACAAGAGGAAGCTCCTGCTGCCTCGGCACCCGGAATGCTGCTTCTTCAGGCATATACTTGGCCTATTTTTAGATTTTTGAGGAAGCCTCATGCTGATTTCTGTAAACATGGCTACACATGTTTATATTCCACCAGCCCTGAATAGACTGCCTCTGTCCCTGAATCCTCCCCAGCATTTTTTGTCTTTTGTTTTCTTGATGATGGCCACTCTGACTGAGATGCTGTGAGGAAGGTTTTATGCACTTCATCAGCTTTTTGATTCATTGGATGATTTAGGTTTTTCTGGTGTTTATGTAGTATAGTCCCTTATATTCCCTGGATAGCATCTCCTGACCAATGTGTCTCTGGCAAAGACTATTCTCCATTTTGTTGGCTGTCTCTTGCTCTGGTATTTATTTCTGTTTCTATTCAGAGATTCAGTTTCCTAAGATCCCATTTGTCAATTCTTGGGATTTTTTTCTTGCCATTTGGAAGCCCTATAGTAATTCCTAAATTCCTGGTGTAACATTAAGATGTTTGATCCATTTTGATTTATTTTTGTGCAGGGTGGGAGCTATGGATCTAGCTTCAGTTTTCTATGTATAAATCCAATTTCCCCAGACTTACTAGTTTTTTTAAAAAGCCCCACTTTCTCCAGTGTCTGTTGGAGACAACTTTGTTAAGTTGTAGGTGACTGTAGATGTGTGTTCATGTGTGGGTCCTCTGATCAGTTACATTAATCCATGTATCTGGTTTTGTGTTGGTGCCATGCTGTTTTGATTGCCATGGTTGTTTAGTGTAATTTAAAACCAGGTGTGGTGATACCTCTGCCATTATTCCTTCTGCTCAGGATGGCTTTGGCTCTTTAGGATCTCTAGAGGGACTTTCTCAGACCCACCAGCTATATAAATAATGACATGGAGTCATTTAATAGTTAAATGCTCAGGCCTTTTAGCTAGGGCAGTCTCCTAGCCAGCTATCTAACATTAACATGACTAACTAGCCTACGGCCCACCATGTGGCTAGCTCTGTACCTCTCTGCTCAGCTCCACTACATCTGCTCCTTTCTGTTCCACGCCCTTTTTCGAGTCCCCTTCGCCCACGAAAGAGACACGTGAAGCAGTGTTCGGGTGGTTACCACAGCGAGGCTTTATTCTTGTATCAGCAGAAGCAGAAAGACCCAAAGCCCGGGAAAGACACTGCTATATGTACCCTAGAGTGGCGTGTTCACTTCTGATTGGCTGTTCACTCATCACCCCATATTACGCCCCGGGGATGGGCAGTGACTTTGGCGCGCTTTTGCCTTTTGCACCTGCGCAGTTAGTTGTTTACTTGTGGGAGCACAGGATGCCCGTGCCATCTTGTAATGGCGAATGTTGTCACGCTCACTGCGGCTCCTAACATCTCCCCCTATCTATATATTTAAGATGGAACAGCCTATTGCCTATCAAGCGTGGCATCAACTCAGTGAGGGAAAGCAGAGGCCTGATCCCCTGTGCAAAATGAGATATTGTAATGGGTTTCTTCTCTCGTTGTCGTGCAATGAGGAATACTTCCCATACCCATCTCAATGCCTTTTGACGGGGAAAGGGAGCCTCCACCCTGGGGCGCTACCAGGGGAGGTTTCTTGGCATCAAACCTTTGTGCAATCAGGCATACTTTCGGGAAATCTATCCACACTCGTGGAACATTCCCTATCGAGTACCCACTCACAAACACCTCTAAATATTCAGGCACCACAGTAATTCAGGCAAGGGCTGGCTAGACTTAGACCTCTCATCGATCCAGTGCAATGGGGTGCATCGACTGAGGGTCTCAGTCATCAGCTGCTTTCTTAGCCTAGATAGCCAAATTTCAGGGGGAGATGCTTGCTCAAGGCTACGAGTGCTTGGGCGATAGCGACCTTGTCACGTTTTTGTTGGGCTCTGAGCTTGCAGACCAATCATAACATGAACACTAATCCACAACATAGGGCTGCACCAAACAGGCCTATCCCCACCCTTAAGAAAGAAGGAAAAGGCAGAGGTAAGCCAAGAAGTAAAATCGCCAGGGCTAACGGGGTCCACTCGTGTTCCATTAAGGTTCAAGATCCGGATCTGCAATTGCTGCTGCACCTGGTCCAACTCCCCAGTCCAATTCCCTTGTAAATAAGTGGAAAGATTATGGCTTTGAACAAATGTATCATTCACAAATCTCAGAGGTGTAATACCTAGATGTGGAGTTGCTGACATGCAGCTCATTTGAACCACATCCGTGAGCTGCTCCACATGGGCTTGGAGCAAATCAACCCTCTGATTGACCAACAGGATGCCTGATGCCAGGTATGCATCCACTTTCTGTAGAATGGTCAAAGCCTCAGAGGTCTTTTCTGAAATTTGATTAACAACAGTAGCTGCTGTAACCTGATCAGCCAAGGCTGTGCCAGCTGTCACAGCTGCAGCTGCAGAGATGGTAATAGCAGTGATAATGGCTGCAGTAATGCCAAAGTCTCTTTTATGTCTCAATAATGATGTAGTAGGGAAAGTTTCAGGATCAGCTTCTACTGGGATGGGCACAAAGGTAGGCACAACCAAGGCTAGGTCTAGTGATCCATTCCAGCATTGTGCCAAAAGGCATGTAACATTCTTACAATCCAAGATATCAGAATTATTCTGAAAGTTGGATAACATAAAGAAAAATGGGGGGTCCACACACACCGACACCAGTTGTGCAGATGCATTCCTAAACACCTTATTAATTTTAATGTTATTCAAATGGCTAGAGATATTAGATCGTGTAGCTGAAACATTTTGTACTTCATGAGATATACCATTCAACAAGACAAAGGAAGATACACCTTTTTTAACATTCTAAACAGTGGCTACAACACATAATTTAATTGTGTTGAAGCAGGGTAAACTCAAAAAAATACACATATGATTTAATTACATATACTGTCTTCTCAATAGATGAGGCATCTGTAAATATAGTAAATATAGCAAACATCTTTTTTATGGTCTGCATGCATAGGAAATTTTAGGAAATATAAAAGCATGTATAGAGAAAAACTGTAACATATGATTATCAAATTTGTCTAAAATGTCATGTAATAGGCCAAATTTAATAATTCAATAACCAATTTAATTGTTATGTGGAATAAAGAATAAACCTTTTATCTAAAATGTTTTTAGGATTTTATCATATAAACTTTATTTGTAAATGAAGAAAGACAAATCCATATTAATGGTTTCTTTTGTCAAAGGGCTATTGTGGACATATGAGTAGTAATAACACAAACAGCCAACAATTTATTATAGTCTATATAATTTATCTGTTGATAACTAACAGCTTACTTTATTTTCAGCAAAGTTATCTATCTTTTATTAGTTAATTGTCAAGGGGAATTAGGACTTGCATCCGTTTGAAAATATCAAACAGAGGTTTAAATCCTCCTATGGTAAGCTTAAGATGAGGTTTTAGCCAATTAATATCTCTAAACAACTTTTAAAAATCACTAAGAGCAAATCAAGATTAAAAGTAAACCATTTTCTTTTTGCATGTACACTCATAAGCCAGAAGATGGCGTTACATCCCCACCACAAATGGTTGTGAGCCACCATGTGGTTGCTGGGAGTTCAGCTTTTATATTTTAAATTATAAGTCTAGCCTTTAATGGCTGAGCCATCTCTCTAGCCCCAACTATCTATTTTTATTAGAATCTTCTGTGTCACAATCTGATTAGGATATAACTGAGGTCTCAAATATTGAAAGACACTGTCTTTGAATCTTTTTTGGAGCAATAAGTACTCTAAAAAAATTTTTTTTAAAGCTCGTTATATTGGAGCAAAGGCTTGCGGAAAAAACTTCTTTAGAGAAATCCACTAATAAAGTATCACACAATGAGTAATATACACTAAAAGATTTAACCTCTTAATTTTTTGTATTAAAGCAACAACAATATTTATATATATAAAATGTAAAACAATTAACCATTTTCTGAAGCAATTATTTCTAACAAATATTGCTTCATGGGCTCTTAAAAATTATGAATAAATTTACTGACTGTAAACCTCTCACCTTTACCAGAAATGTAAAGGGATGGTATAAAAACATCTTTTATATCTATAATAATTCTATAAGCATTTACTGAAATGGCAGCTGGAGTAGGCAAGTTAGGCTGTATAAATCTTAAATTTGAACTTTATTTTGGATTAATTTAATAACCAATCTTTTTTTAGTCCAATGAATATATCGGATAAAAGCCAACCTTATTCTCTAATAATTGTTACATATATTAGAGGAATCCAAAGCATCTCATTTTTAACAACTTTGAATATAAAGGAATTAAAACAATTTGAACAATATTTTATCAGCAGGTACAATTATACTCATGGAGGGAAGTAGGCATAATTTTAATGTCTCCAGCATAATCATAACTTTTAGCCCACAGACTGTTGTAAAGTCTTTGGGTCTTAGATTTATCCCTCTTCTCACAAGAAACAATGAAGACAAAAGACGAATTCCGGTAAACACATTTCTAGGACCTGGTCGTGAAGACCCAGGACAAAAGGAACTTTTGGCACCTGAGCTGCAGAGCTCAGTCTGCATTGTCTTAATTCAATGTAAATGCGCTTAACCTCCCTCCGGCCTGTTCTCTGAGGCTTGGCTAGGCCTGAACTGTGCGATTTCGACTTTAACTTTAAACCTTAAATTTAAACTGTAAACTTTAAAAGACGCGTGTTGTATCTTTTCTCTATAAACATAGGCAAATCAAAAATTTTCAAACTCTCGGTTGAACTACCAACTGTAGCCAATGGAATATTGGCAGTTTAACTATGTTTTTAAGCCTCTTTTGTAATATTAGAGTATAACCATATTTTTGAGAAACAAAACCAATCTTTAACGATGTAAGCAATCTATTGTCTCTAAAATCAAAACCAAGTAGATTACCTTTATGCTATAAAGTTTTGCTGCCACAAAACAAAGTGTAAAATTTAATGGAAAACTTGTAGCATTATTAATTTACAGTTTACAGCATATGAGGCCAGTGATGGGCCATAGAAATAGCAATACCAAAATATGGCCAACACTCAGCTCTCTGCTGGTACAGCAGTCAACAATTGAATACACAGAGACAACCTTCACACAATGTATGAAAGATTACCCCCAACAAGGATCCTCTGTGCTTCCATAGGAGTTTTGTGATTTTTTTTTCTATTATTGTAAAAAAAAAGATTATAAATTTATGGGAGTTGTATGGCTTTTGCTGAAAGAGCTAATTTAACAATATTAACTCCTTTCATTTATGAGCACGAGAGATTTTCCCATTTCCTAGTGTCTTCTTCAGTTTTCCCCTGCCCAGTACTTTAAGATGCTCTCTGTCCTGGTCCTTCACCTGCATTGTTTACCGAGATACTTTTTGAGACACTTGTTAATGGGATTGCTTCCTTGATTTCTTTCTCAGAATATTTGCTAGTGATATATATGAAGAAAACTAATTTTGTATGTTAGTTTATATAATACCGTTTTGATGAAAGTATTTATTATATTTAACAGTTTTCTGGGGGAGCCTTTGTCATCTCTCATTCACAGAACAATATCGTCTGTGAAGAAGAATACTTTGGCTTTTTCCTCTCCTAATACATCTACTTTATCTCTTTCTCTTGTCTTGATGTTCTAGCCAGACTTTGAATACTATATTGAATAAGAATGGGAAAAGAGGGCAACTTTGTTTGTTCCTGATTTTACTGGAAGTGCTTTGAGTTTTTCCCCATTTGGTATAATATGAGCTATAGTTTTGTGATACACAGCGTTTATTGTGTTGACATGAGTTTCTTTGTTCCAAGTTTCTTTGGAACCCTTGTTGTGAGAGAATGCTACAGTTTTCCCAAACCTTTCCAACATCTCTTGAGGTTTTCATGTGATTTCTTTTTCTTTGGTTAGTTTGACTCAGGATTTGCTCGTTATATTTATTATTTTTCAAAGAACCAAGTTTTTGTTTTGTTGATTGTAATTTTTAAAAATTATATTATATTTCTTTCTGCTCTGAACTTAATTCTTTCTTTCCTTGTATTAATTTGAGATTTAGCTTGTGTCCATTTTCTGTCCAGGCCAGCTGGACAATCAAGTGGGACCCTTAGACCCTGTGGAGAGGACTGAGATGCGAGAGAAAATAAGGAGGCACAGCAAGTCAAGAAGTCTGATCAAGCTGGCAAAGATTTTTATTGTTCACACAGGTTATATACTCTGAAAACAGGATCTGGGGAGGGGTAGGAAAGGAAAGAGGGCTTTGCAGGTGGAGGAAGTTAGCTGCAGCTGTGGGGTCTAACTAAGTTATTCTCACAAAGCGTTTCTGTTATCAGGGGTTCTAAAAACACCTATCTAGCAGGATGTTGGCTAAATCTAAAGATCAGGAGGAAGGGTTACTAAGGTGGGTTCCTATGAGGCCTTTTTTGAAGTTCTGAGAACTGACAAGTGGATCATGGAAGGTAAGCAGTAAGAAGAATAGTAGATAGAAGAGCCAAGGGTGAGTGTTTGCCAAGAGTAAGGCCTTGCCATGGCTTCCCACAATTTTCAAGGACAGAAAGTATACTCTTTATGTAATTGGGGGCTCTTTAGGATTTTTAAAGGTAGCTATAAACTTGTAGGCTAACCATCCCTTTTAGGACTATTTTCCGTGTGTTCCATGGGTTCTGGCACAGCATATCTTTTTTTCTGTTACATTCTAGGAATTTTTAGTTTTCTTTATTGGTTTTCCCAATGACTTAGTCATCATTCAGTGGTGTGTTGGTTAGTCTCAATGATTCCGTGTCTGTTCTCTTGCTGTTGATCCATTGTGGTTGGGTAGAATACCAAAAATTACTTCAGTTTGCTTACATGAATGAGGACTTTCTTGGTGTCCTATTACATGATTTAATTTAGAGAAAGCTCCAGGGACTGCTGAAAACATTGTGTATTCTGCAGTGTTTGGATGCAATGTTTTATAAATATCTGTTTTATTCATTTGACCTATGAAGTCATTTTGGTGATATCTTTCTGCATTTTTTTTCCAGGCTAGGATGCCCTGTGTATTGGTGAATGTGGGCTACTGAAGTCACCCATTATTGTCTTGGGACATCTTCCATTGTTTGTCTTGTTGAAATGAACTCTGATGGTCCCTAGGGAGCAGTAGCACATTATAGAGTTTTATTAGTAGAGAAGTGATAAGAAAAACTGTTCTTTGGTATCGAGGCAAAAGGTTAGGGCAGTAATAAAAGCCAGGTGTGGGTTTATTCGGCAATTATTAACTTAAGGAGGGTACTGTACCACCCAATGACTTCATGAGAATAAGAAGATAGGAAATAACTTAAGTGGCATAGACATGTAAGCAGGTAAGACTGCTGTGAATTTCTCCGGCGTTAGCCATGGGAATTCAAGTGTTTCTTCAAAAGCTCTCAGGACTGCTGCTCCTGCTGTGTGCCCTGCCCTGGGCTGAAGGAGCAAAGGTGCTGGTGTTTCCCATGGAGGGCAGCCACTGGCTGAGCATGCAGGATGTTGTGAGGGAGCTTCACGCCCGAGGTCACCAGACTGTGGTCCTGGCTCCAGAGGTGACTGCGTACATCAAAGGAGAGGACTTCTTCACCCTCAAAACCTACAGCGTTCCATACACCAAAGAAGAGTACAGGCACCAATTGCTGGGCCACTTTCAAAACCTTTTTGAAACTGAATTTTCTCTGAAGTTACTTTTACAGAATTTGACAGCTGTACATAATATGTCAACATTCTATGTGAGAACTTGCATGGGTCTGCTGCACAACACAGCTCTGATCCAGCATCTGAACTCCAGTTCCTTCGATGTGGTTTTAACAGACCCTTTTTTCCCCTGTGGGGCAGTGCTGGCCATGTACCTGCGTGTTCCTGCTGTGTTTTTCCTGCAATCCATGCTCTGTGAAATAGATTTTGAGGCAACAAACAGTCCAAATCCCTCTTCTTATGTTCCCAGGTTACTAACAATGAATTCTGACCACATGAGCTTCCTAGAGAGAGTGAAGAATATGGTTTACCCCTTGCCATGGATGTATTTTTGCCATGTTAATTATGGTCCTTTGGAGAGACTCGCCTCTGAGCTTTTGCAGAGGGAGGTATCCTTGGTGGAGATTCTCAGACATGCATCTGTGTGGCTATTGAGAAAGGACTTTGTGTTTCACTACCCCAGGCCCTTCATGCCCAACATGGTCTTCATTGGAGGCATAAACTGTGCCAATAGGAAGCCACTCACCCAGGTCTGTATTCAGTCTTTATTTAAATGTTTCCAGCAAGATTGTGTTAAAAACACAAACAAAAGTAAAATACTCTGAATTGCTGTTACCCACTCACTTTTCTAGGGCTTTCTTTCTTTCTTTCTTTCTTTCTTTCCTTTTTTTTTTTTTTTTTTTTTTTGGAAATTCTTCTAATTGCCTGTGGTAAGTTAAATTCTTATGGCATTCAGAGTTGCTACTTCAAGTCGTTAGTGGTCACTGAGGGCTGCGAGGAAGTCCTCTACTAGGACTGAGGAGAGATAAATGGTGGGACTCTGCTGAGTCTGACCACTAGCAGACTGTGTCTTCCTGTAGATGAGATTTTCAGAATCAGAGGAGGACCAGAGAAGCTGAGCTGAGAGCGAACAGACCCATCACAAGGAGTGGTCTTCTCAGCCAGAGGACCTAGCAAGTGGCAGTTGTTATCATGATAGTCTTCAATCGTGCTCTGTGGGAAGGGATGGTGTGTGCTCACAAGAGACCTGGTCACTCAGTCAATGTGGAAGCAATCTCATGGTTCTTTGCCATTTATAGCCTGTCTATTTTGAGACAAGCCACATTTCAAGTACTCCATGGTCATGTGATTGTTGAATGGTCACTGTGAATGTTCTGGGGCACACTCAAATTGCACATATTCATGTTTTGTGTATCAAAACTTGTGTCTGAATCTGCCCAGTTCCCAAGTAGGTGTCTAGTGTTGGTATTTGCTTAAGTTCTATTTGCATTTTAATGGTTTTACCCTGGACATGTACATGGCAGTTAGATGGTGGACTGAGGTTAATAGTATTTTGATTGTATAGCTTTTATCTTATTACTAAATGACATGCAATCAGGTTAGTGACTTCCTCAATCTGGGAGTTCATGTTCAGGGAATAAATGAAGGCACATTCTCAAAGTTTTATTCTGGTTTTTATGTACAGTATTGTTGGCAAGGTGCCTTCCTGACTGGCCCCTGGCTGAAGGTTCCACAGATTCTGTGTGCTCCTCCAACACATTGCTCAGTCTCTGTTCTTTCTGTCTATTGCATGTTATTCATTGGTACACTTTGGTCTTAGGATCTGATATTTATACCTTCTTAACAACAGTGGGGAGGTTTATGAGGTCTTATGAAAAAACTTATTCCCACTGTTAAAAATCTATCATAGTTTTGGGACCTAGATAGGGCCAAATACTAGCACAGTATGGCCCTGACCAACACAAAACCTTAAGGGGTTGATGTAAAACTGTGGCCTTCAGCCTGCAGAGAGACACGTTTTGATCCTCCAACACAATGAGATACTAAATATGAGTTTACCAACTGCTTCATCCATGTTTTCATTTTTATGACCAT